>NC_140992.1:148498682-149009070 GCF_052327205.1 Somniosus microcephalus | reverse complement strand
CAATTCGGCCTAACCGAGATTGATTTTCTCGGTCACCACATCACCCCTGCTGGGGCCGTCCCCCTGCCCAACAAGGTGCAGGCCGTCCAGCAATTCCCCCGCCCCACAACCATCAAGGGCCTCCAGGAGTTCCTCGGGATGGTGAACTTCTACAACAGGTCCATCCCCAGAGCCGCAGCCCTTATGAAGCCGCTATACGACTCCCTCCGAGGAAAATCCGGCAAGATGGACGTAGCCTGGACCACTGACACGGCAGCCGCCTTCGACGCCACCAAAAACACGCCCCCGGAGGTCAAATACTCCACTTTCGACCGCGAGTTTCTCGCACTCCACCTGTCGGTCCGCCATTTCAGGTTCCTCCTGGAAGGCCGCCCCTTCACCGCATATGTGGACCACAAGCCACTCACATACGCGATGGCCAAGCACACCGAACCCTGGTCCGCTAGGCAGCAACGCCAGCTCGCGGCCGTCTCCGAGTTTACTACGGACATTCAGCACGTCTCCGGTAGAGACAACGTGGTCGCCGATTGCCTTTCCCGTCCCGCAGTCTGTGCGAATCACCTCGCGGTCGACTACGCACAACTAGCAGCGGCCCAGCTCACGGACCCAGACCTCCTCTCGGTGGCTACCAGCCTGCCAGGGCTACACCTAGCCAAGGTCGCGCACGGGCCCGAAGCCACGGCAGTCACGTGCGACGTCTCACTCGGCCAACCCAGGCCGGTCGTCCCTGAGACCTGGCGCCGCCGCGTCTTCGACGCGCTCCACGGGCTCTGTCACCCGGGTTCCCGCGCATCCGTCAAACTCCTCTCCAAGCGCTTCGTCTGGCGCAGCCTTAGCAGAGATGTTCGGACTTGGGCCACCTCCTGCCTCGCCTGCCAACGGGCTAAGGCACAGCTGCACACCAAAGCACCCCTGGGAGACTTCGAGGTACCCAGCCGCCGCTTCGACCACGTACACGTCGACATCGTCGGTCCCCTGCCGCCATCGCAAGGCCAAACTTATCTCCTCACGATGGTCGACCGCTACACACACCGGCCTGAGGCAGTGCCGCTGACCTCCACCACCACAGCCGACATCGCCAGGGCGTTCGTTAACACCTGGGTTGCGAGGTACGGCGTACCGGCCGACATAACCCCCGACAGAGGCGCCCAGTTCACCTCCGAACTCTGGACGGCCACAGCATGCAACCTCGGGGTGACGCTCCACCGCACCACGGCGTACCACCCGCAGGCCAACGGACTTTGTGAACGCTTCCACAGGTCACTCAAGGCCTCACTCCGCGCCGGCCTGCAGGACAGAACCTGGACTGACCGCCTACCGTGGGTGCTACTCGGCCTACGCACCGCGGTCAAGGAAGACCTCCAGTCCTCGGCAGCGGAGTTAGTCTACGGACAACCGCTGCGCGTCCCAGGCGAATTCCTTCCGGAGCCTACCAAGCCTTGGTCGGCCGAGCAGCAGCGACTCGACTCTTTCTCTTCCGCTCAGCAGTTCGCCCCACTTCCGGTCAACCGACACGGCGAACTCGCACCTCACGTCCCGCTAAATTTACAGCAGGCGCGCTTCGTCTTCGTGCGACACGACACGCACCGCGGGCCCCTGCGACCCCCGTACGACGGTCCGTACAAGGTACTGCAAACCGGGGACAAGGTATTCAAGCTGCGACTCGGCGACAGGGTTGAGACAGTCTCCATCGACTGGCTCAAACCAGCACACACAGAACCAGGGGAACAGGTCCCCGTGGCCCAGCCTCCAGCCAGAGTCCATCCCCCCGGCAAGCCAGCACAGTCGGCGGCGAACCGCCCGACCCAACCAACCAGACCGGCGACCACTCAGAGCTGCTGCGGCAGAACCATTAGACCACCGTCACGACTCGTCCACTCCTCCTAAGCGGATTCTGGGGGGAGCTCTGTGGCGACACGCCACCACTGGACATAATCCGCTCACAGCGGCACAGACAGTCTAAGCAGAAGCCCCCAGCCGGGGGCCCTTTCCTCCAGCAACTTGTTTCCCGCAGGGACAGGCTGCCGGGAGCACTTCCTGTCTGGGAAGTATTTAAGTGGATGCGCGGGCTTTTCTAGTTCCTGTTTGCCATGTGGTCAGAATAAAGCAGTTGTGTTTTCAATAGCTCTGTCTCGACTCCCACGTTTGCCGCGGTATCTCAACAGGGGCATAGATTCAAGTTAAGGGGCAGGAGGTTTAGAGGGGATTTGAGGAAAAACTTTTTCACCCATAGGGTGGTTGGAATCTGGAACTCACTGCCTGAAAGGGTGGTAGAGGCAGGAACCCTCACAACATTCAAGAAGCATTTGGATGAGCACTTGAAATGCCATAGCATACAAGGCTACGGACCAAATGCTGGAAAATGGGATTAGATTAGACTGGGCTTGATGGCCGGCATGGACGCGACGGGCCGAAGGGCCTCTTTCTGTGCTGTATAACTCTATGACTCTATGACTCTATGAGTAAGGTTATCTGGGGGCAATAAGCGGATCAGGGGGCAGTAACTATTTCAGGGGGCAGTAAGGGTGTCAGGAGCACTAAGGGTATCAGGGACAGTAAGAGTATCAGGCGACAGTATGGGTATCAGGGGCACTAAGGGCATCAGATACAGTAAGTGTGTCAGGGGCAGTAAGGATATCAGGGGCAGTAAGGGTATCAGGGACAGTAAGGGTGTCAGGGGCAGGAAGGGTATCAGGGGCAGTAAGTATATCAGGGACAGTAAGGGTATCAGGGGCAGTAAGGGCATCAGGGTAGTAAGGGTGTCAGGGGCAGTAAGGTATCAGGGGCAGTTAGTGTATCAGAGGCAGAGTAAGGGCATCAGGGACAGTAAGGGTGTCAGGGGCAGTAATGGTATCAGTGGCAGTAAGTGTATCAGGGGCACAGTAAGGTATCAGGGGCAGTAAGAGTATCAGGGGGCAGTAAGGGTATGAGGGACAGTAAGTGTAGTGTATGTACCCGTCTACCTTTAAGGGAACTATTGAATGTAACTGTTCACCTTTAAGGGAACTACTTTAGGTGTGGCACTATTTGTTTGGCTTCTGTATACTGTAATACCGATAGTGACCACACCAGTATATAAGTGTTGTAGCAGGATTGCTGGGGCAGATTCGCCCGGACCTTCGAATAGTAAAGACCTGTTTGTTTGTTACTTCTGAAGTCTGTGTATTTATTAACTGCACAACCCACAGACTTTACAGTGGCGACGAGTCCAATTGTACCCTGCGGCAAGATTACCAAAAGCAACGAAGAGCGTCGAAGAGAGACAACCGCCCTCGTCGTGCTACCAAAAGAAAACACGAGGCTGCAATAACAGAAAGCAGGAAGTCTAACAACAAAAGCTGTATCAGCAACAGGCACTGACTACCCTTCTGCCACGGTGCGGAGTGAGCCGACCAGCAAGAAACAAGGCGGCCGAAGAGACTGTGAGTAGGGGAAGGTGTAGAAGTATCCGGAGGATAAGGGCAGAGCACTCGACCTCGGTCGAGGGGGAGCTGTGCCGGCCAAAAGTCGGGTCCAACGGCGTCGGGTGACAGCCGGACCGCGATCGGCGGGAACAATCCGGGCAGCGACCGCAGCCACGAAGCGCTGAGCCTGCGAGTAGGCGCGGGAAGAGAAACCCAGCCGCAGCCGGGGAGGGAAACACCGGTCTGCGAGAGGGCTGGGGAGGTGAACGGAAACCGTGCGGGTGAGAGCCGGGTGTGGAGAGAGAGACTGCGAGGAGCCAGTCCAGCGGCTGAGCTGTTCTCCACCAACGGGGTACTCAGAGCCGGCAAAACCGAACGTGCGGGAGTGGGTGAGAGACACAGCCGAAAACGGGGTGAGAGACTGCGCGAGAGCCAGTCCAGCGGCTGAGCTGTTCTCCACCAACGGGGTACCCAGGGCCGGTAGCACCGAACGTGCGGGTGAGAGAGCGACAGAGCCGGGTACGGAGAGAGAGACTGCGCGAGAGCCAGTCCAGCGGCTGAACTGTCCTCCGTTAACGGGGTGTACCCAGCGCCGGTAGGGCCATGCGGGCGGGAGGAAAAGACATAGCCAAGTAAGGGGAGCTGTGCGGTAGCCAGCCAGCGGCTGAACCTGTCCGCTGTGGGGGAAGCGTACCCCTTCCACCGGGAAGAAACGCGGGAAGTCGCCATTAGGCGGAGAAGACGCCAGAAGCGGGAAACCGCCATTGAAGTGGGCGGGACGAGAAAGGAAGAGCGGGAAACCGCCATTTTCGCGGGAAAACCGCCATCTTGATTGACATACCGCCATTGAAGTGGGCGGGGAGAGAAGGAAAGAGCGGGAAACCGCCGATTTCGCGGGAAAACCGCCATCTTAGAAACAAACAAATAAATAAGAATACTTAAAGAAATACTGGTGCTGCTCCCAAGGGAAGAAAGATGCCTAAGCGAGGGAATATTAACGACTTTAATTCTGAAGTAGAAGACTGGGCCACGTACGTGGAACACATAGAGATCTATTGCGAAGCCAACAAAATAGAGGAAGACGACAAGGCGATAACATTGCTAAACTCGATGGGGGCAAAAACATACGGGCTCTTGAAGCATCTAATAGCACCAAATAAACCAGCGGATCAGACCTTCGAAGAGATTGTGGCTGTGCTGAAGGACCACTTGAACCCCACACCACTGATGCTGGCTGAACGATTCAAATTCTACGCAAGAACGCAGAAGAAAGACGAAAGCAATGCGGAATACTTGGTCGAACTGCGTAGGCTAGCGAAATACTGCCAGTTCGGAGGGAATCTGACAGAAGCGCTGCGGGACAAGTTCGTATGCGGATTGTCCAAAGAAGGGACGCAGAAGCGACTACTGGAAGAGAACGACCTCACACTGGACAGGGCTGTCCTTATAGCTGCATTGCACGAAGCCGCAGCGAAAGGAACGGCGGAAATGCAACTAAAGGCGGCGGCACTCGGGGTGGACCAAATTACTTCAAGCACAACAAAATGCTACCGTTGTGGGAAGACAACGCATGACCAGAATCAATGCTGGTTTAAGAACCAAGAGTGTAGGAAATGTGGCAAACTGGGTCACATCGCGAAGGTATGCCGGTCCGGGAAAAAGACCAATAATCAAAGGAAGCCACCACCAGAAAAGTACAACAAGGTACACAAGGTGGCTGAGAAGAGTTCAGACGAACAGAATTCAGACTCAGACCCAAACAACCAGGAGCTGGGTAGTCTGAGAATCCACAATGTGGGTAAAGAAACGGATCTACAGGCCATCTGGGTCATACTAAAAATAGCTGGAGTCCAAGTAAGAATGGAGCTGGACACTGGATCAGCTCTATCAGTCATCAACCGAAGGGACTACCACCGGCTATTCTCTCACATACCTTTAAGAAATACCAAGTTCGTATTACAGACATACACGGGGCATAACGTATACCCCGTGGGGAAAATAAGAGTCAAGGTGAGAGATAGGGGTAAAGAACACCCAAGAATGAGCTTGTACGTATTACCTGAGGGAGGACCACCACTTCTAGGACGGGAGTGGATTAAGAAAATAGACATGAAATGGCATTACCTAAAAGCCATAATGAGGGAGGACTCGGTGCAAGCTTTTAGCTCAGATTCTGAAATGGATGATGATAAGACCAAGTCGAAAATGGAAGACAAGGCTAAAAGGGACTTGCCGATGATGGGAAAGAAAACGAAGACATGCAGAAGGACTTATGGTACCAAGAAGAATAAAGCTGCAGAGCAGAACTCCAGGTTGACAGAGAATTCTGAGCCTGTTCAAGCAAAGGATTCATCCATGACGGAAGAACACCGAGCTCGGACGCAAACTTATGTCAAAGTACGACAACAATTAGAACAGTTGAGTGACCGTCTCGTACAGGAGATGAAAAATATGGAAAAGTTCTGGGACACCGAATGGGGGAACCTGGAAAGACTACAGAGACAGCTAGCTCAAGCAGAGAGCGACCATAGAGCCATCATGGTCAAATACCAATCACATTCCCCTGATGCTGTTCAGGAACTAGAATATTTACAGAATGAACCAAAGGAAGAGGAATCTTCAGGGAGCCAGGATTTTATTCCAGTTCTTCTTTACGACTCCTTACAAGCAGAGTGTGAGAAGTTGAAAGAACAGTATGAACAGGCCTAGGCTACAATTCTGGAGGGGGTTAACTCGGCAGCCTCCGAAAAGCTAGTTTCAGTAGAAGCATATGAACAACTAAAGGTTGAACATGAGCAAGAAGTCCAAAGGCTGCAGGAAATTCTTGATGAGCTCAAGGCCAAGACAGACTCATCGATAGAAGCTCCATCCATGGATGAGCAATTAGAGGTGAAAATCATGGCAGAGCATGAAAGACAGGATGTCCAAGAACTTATAAAAACATTGAAGGACACCCAAGACAAATATGAGGCGGCAATGACCGAGGTTCAACAACTTGAAGAACAGATTCAACTGGGAATCCTTTCAGTGGAAGAACAGGACATTGTAAGAATGGTCCCTGAACATGAACTAGAGAACATCAGGGCGCAACTTTTCTGAGCGCTGAAAGCCAAAGTTCAAGAGGAACGTAAGGTGGAAGTATTGGAGAAAGAGGTGGATGAAATGGAGAAGACTCTGATCCACCATGTTCCCAGGGAAGAGTTAACGGTTGGCCAACTCCTTCATATGCTGAAGGACAAGACTCTGCAAGGGGAACAATCTGAACACGAGCTTCAATCTTCAGGGGGAACGAGTTCGGAGCTCTCAAAAGTCACGGAGATAGCTGAGGTGGCAACACAAATTTTACAAGGATGCCAAAAGTACGTTGAATCACGTCAAGGTGAACAGAAGAAGGTGGAAACCGTTACTTCAGTAGAAGGGTTAAATAGCCTGATAACGCAATTACCGATGGAAAGGAAGGTATTGAACTCACAAATGAGGTCCGTCGTGAAGGAATGGCAGATAACCCAGGAAGAGCGGGATGAATATGAATGCATGAAGAAGGCTTTTCAAGAAAGATGTTTAGGGAAGGAACCACCATCAGCTAACGTCCAGACGGGTGAGGAGGAAGAAGAAGTCTCTCTCGTTGGCCTAACTCAGGACGAACCTGAATATTACCATGACCTGTTGAGTGACACTGAATATTACGAGGATGTGGTCTGCCCAGCTTGTGATGAAAACTCTCAAAGTGCTGAAATCTGGATGAAGCACTTAAGGTCTAAGGAACATAGAGAGTTGGTGGCGCTGCAGCTGGCAGCCAAGAAAGGAGCTCCAAGAGCTTCAAAAAGGCAGAAAAGAAAAAGAAGAAGCAGAAGATAATAACTGTCTAAAATATTAGCACTTCTACCATTCCAGGCGGGACATTACGAAAGGAGCTAAATTAGTTGAAAAACTGGAAAATGTCAAGACAGCCAGTTGGTTGTAAAAGTCTGCACTGCTGGTTCAACAGGACGAAAGTTCAAGCTGTTACGTCAAGAAAAAGGCTATGGAGGAGTCACGCTAGCCAGGTGAACCGGCTACACCAAAGAAATGTTGTTCGGAATGAGTCAAGATCAGAGACTGAATCTATGAACTGTTTCCGCAGAGACTGAACCTGTGAACTGTTTCCACTGAGATTATATTTGTAAATTGTTTTATATGACATTGACTCCACCGAGATTATATCTGTAATTTGGTTTATAGGAAGTTGAAGATATGTATGTTTAATGGGGACTCTGTAAGTAATAAGCTAAAAAGGGAGGATTGTAGTGTATGTACCCGTCTACCTTTAAGGGAACTATTGAATGTAACCGTTCACCTTTAAGGGAACTACTTTAGGTGTGGCACTATTTGTTTGGCTTCTGTATACTGTAATACTGATAGTGACCACACCAGTATATAAGTGTTGTAGCAGGATTGCTGGGGCAGATTCGCCCGGACCTTCGAATAGTAAAGACCTGTTTGTTTGTTACTTCTGAAGTCTGTGTATTTATTAACTGCACAACCCACAGACTTTACAGTAAGGGTGACAGGGGTCAGTAATGATATCAGGGGGCAGAAAGGGTGTCAGGGAGAGTAATCGTATCAGGGGGCAGTAAGGGTGTCAGGGACAGTAAGGTTGTCAGGGGGCACTAAGGGTATCAGGGGCAGTAAGGGTATAAGGGACTGAAAGGTTGTCAGGGGGCAGAAATGGTATCAGGGACAGTAAGGGTATCAGGGGGCAGTAAGGGTATCAGGGACTATAAGTGTGCCAGGGGGCAGTAATGGTATCAGGGACAGTAAGGGTATCAGGGGGCAGTAAGGGTGTCAGGGGGCAGTAATGGTATCAGGGACAGTAAGGGAGTCAGGAGCAGTAAGGGTGTCTGGCGGCAGTAAGTTTATCAGGGGGCATTAAGGGCATCAGGGGGCAGTAAGTATATCAGGGGCGGTAAGTGTGTCAGGGGGCAGTAAGCATGTCAGGAGCAGTAAATGTATCAGGGGCAGTAAGGGCATCAGGGGCAGTAAGAGTATAAGGGGCAGTAAGAGTATTGGGGGCAGTAACAGCACCAGGGACAGAAATGGTGTCAGGAGCAGTAAGGATATCAGGGGCAGTAATGGTATCAGGGACAGTACTGGTGTCAGGGGCAGTAAGGGTATCAGGGAAGTAAGGTTATCAGGGCAGTAAGGGTATCAGGGGCTGTACACGTATCAGGGACATTAAGGCTATCTGGGACAGTACTGGTGTCAGGGGCAGTAAGGGTATCAGGGAAGTAAGGGTATCAGGGCAGAAAGAGTATCAGGGGACTGTAAGAGTATCGGGGGCAGTAAGGATATCAGGGGGCAGTAAATGTATCGGGACTGCAAGTGTATCAGGGGCAGTAAGGATATCAGGGGGCAGTAAGGTTATCAGGGTCAGTTAGGGTATCAGGGGGCAGTAAGTGTATCAGGGCCAGAAATGGTGTCAGGAGCAGTAAGGATATCAGGAGCAGTAAGGGTATCAGGGGGCAGTAAGGATATTAGGGGGCAGTAAGTGCGTCAGGCAGTAAGGGTATCCGGGGCAGTAAGGGTATCAGGGGGCAGTAAGGTTATTGGGGGCAGTGAGAGTATCAGGGGCAGTAAGAGTATCAGGGGGCAATAAGAGTATCAAGGGGCAGTAAGAGTATCGGGGGCAGTAAGGATATCAGGGGCAGTAAATGTATCAGGGTCAGCAAGATTATCAGGGCAGTAAGATTATCAGGGGGCTGTAAGGGTATCAGGGGCAGTAAGAGTACCGGGGGCAGTAAGTTTATCAGTCGGCAGTAAGGGTATCAGGGACACTAAGGGTGTCAGGGGGCAGTAAGGGTGTCAGCGGGCAGTAAGAATAACAGGGGGCAGTAAGTGTATCGGGGGGCAGTAATTGTATCCGGGACAGTAAGGGCATCAGAGGGCAGTAAGGATATCAGGGGGCAGTAAGGGTGTCAGTGGGCAGTAAGAGTGTCAGGAGCAGTAAATGTATCAGGGGGCAGTAAGGGCATCAGTGGGCAGTAAGGATATCAGGGGGCAGTAAGGGTGTCAGTGGACATTAAGGGTGTCAGGAGCAGTAAGGTTGTCAGGGACAGTAAGGTACCAGGGGGCAGTAAGGGTGTAAGGGGGCAGTAAGGATATCGGAGGCAGTAAGGATATCAGGGGGCAGTAAGTGGATTGGGGCAGCAAGAGCATCAGGGCCAGTAAGGGTATCAGGGGAAGTAAGAGTATAAGGGGGCAGTAAGAATATCAGGGGGCAGTAACGGCACCAGGGACAGAAATGGTGTCAGGAGCAGTAAGGATGTCAGGTGCAGTAAGGGTATCAGGGACAGTACTGGTGTCAGGGGCAGTAAGGGTATCAGGGGCAGTAAGCGTATCAGGGAAAGTAAGGCTATCAGGGAAAGTAATGGTGTCAGGGGCAGTAATGGTATCAGGGAAGTAAGGGTATCAGGGCAGTAAGTGTATCAGGGGGCTGTAAGCATATCGGGGGCAGTAAGGATATCAGGGAGCAGTAAGTGTATCGGGGCATCAAGAGTATCAGGGGCAGTAAGGATATCAGGGGGCAGTAAGGATATCAGGGGCAGTTAGGGTATCAGGGGGCAGTAATGGTATCAGGTGCAGCAAGATTATCAGGGGCAGTAAGTGCATCAGGCAGCAGTAAAGGTATCAGTGACAGTAATGGTGTCAGGGGCAGTAAGGGTATCAGGGAAGTAAGGGTATCAGGGACTGAGAGGGTGTCAGGGGCAGTGAGGGTGTCAGCGGGCAGTAAGGATAACAGGTGGCAGTAAGGTTATCGGGGGGCAGTGATTGTATCCAGGACAGTAAGGTTATCAGGGGGCACTAAGAGTATCAGGAGCAGTAAGGGTGTCAGGGGGCAGTAAGGTTATCGGGGGCAGTAAGTGCATCAGGGGGCAGTAAGGATATCAGTGGCAGTAAGGGTGTCAGGGGGCAGTAAGGGTGTCAGGCACCGTAAATGTATCAGGGGGCAGTCAGGGCATCAGGGGGCAGTAAGCATATCAGGGGACAGTAAGAGCATCAGGGGGCAGTAAGCATATCAGGGGACAGTAAGGGTATCAGGGGGCAGTAAGGTTGTCAGGAGCAGTAACTGTGTCAGTGGGTAGTAAGGGTATCAGGTTGCAGTAAGTGTGTCTGGGGGCAGTAAGGGTATCTGGGGGCAATAAATGCATCAGGGGGCAGTAAGGATTTCAGATGGCAGTAAGGGTGTCTGCAGCATTAAGGGTATCAGTGACAGTAAGAGTATCAGGCGACAGTAAGGGTATCAGGGGCAGTAAAGGTATCAGGGACAGTAAGTGAATCAGGGGGCAGGCAGTGTGTCAGGGGCAGTAAGGATGTCAGGGGGCAGTAAGGGTATCAGCGACAGTAAGGGTATCAGGGTGCAGTAAGGGTGTCAGGAGCAGTAAGGGTGTCAGGGGGCAGTAAGTTTATCAGGGGGCATTAAGGGCATCAGTGGTCAGTAAGGATATCAGGGGCAGTAAGGGTATCAGGGGCAGTAAGGGTATCAGGGACTGTAAGTGTGTCAGGGGGCTGTAATGGTATCAGGGACAGTAAGGGTATCAGGGGGCAGTAAGGGTATCACGGGGCAGTAAGGGTATCAGGGTGCAGTAAGGGTGTCAGGGGGCAGTAAGGGTGACAGGAGCAGTAAGGTTGTCAGGGACAGTAAGGGTATCTGGGGGCAGTAAGGGTGTAAGGGGGTAGTAAGGATATCAGGGGCAGTAAGAGTATCAGGGGGCAGTAAGTATATCAGGGGGCAGTAAGTGGATGGGGGCAGCAAGAGCATCAGGGCCAGTAAGAGTATCAGGAGGCAGTAAGGGTATCAGTGGCAGTAAGAGTATAAGGGGGCAGTAAGAGTATCAGGGGGCATTAACGGCACCAGGGACAGAAATGGTGTCAGGAGCAGTAAGGATATCAGGGGCAGTAAGGGTATAAGGGACAGTACTGATGTCAGGGGCAGTAAGGGTATCAGGGAAGTACGGGTATCAGGGCACTAAGGGCATCAGGGGCTGTAAGGGTATCAGGGGCAGTAAGGGTATCAGGGACAGTAATGGTGTCAGGGGCAGTAAGGGTATCAGGGAAGTAAGGGTATCAGGGCAATAAGGGTATCAGGGGCTGTAAGGGTATCAGGTGCAGTAAGCGCATCAGGGAAAGTAATGGTGTTATGGCCAGTAAGGGTATCAGGGAAGTAAGGGTATCAGGGCAATAAGTGTATCAGGGGCTGTACGGGTATCAGGGACAGTAATGGCGTCAGGGGCAGCAATGGTATTAGGGAAGTAAGGGTATCAGGGCAGTAAGAGTATCAGGGGGCTGTAAGAGTATCGGGGGCAGTAAGGGGATCAGGGGACTGTAAGTGTATCGTGTTAGATCCGTGTATTTTTGATGTTGTGTGCCCTTTAATAACCAGACACGAGACTGCAGGAACAATCAACAGGTATTTACTGGATGAGGGTTACTCTAAAACTAAACGTACAGATCCCTACTCAGGGTTTATAAACAGGTGTGGTCACTGCCGATACTACAGCATACAGGAGCTGTAAAAAGTAGTTCTCCGCTTAAAGGTACATACACTACAATTCCTCACCTTTTAGATTGACAGTACCATAACATTCATTTAACAATTAACACTTTTAACATGCACATTAACTGAAAATAGTCAATTTATAAATTCCGTCTTTGGGGTGGCTTCCTAATCCTTTCTGGATAGCGCCTTTCCTGAGTGTCGTCAGTTGGTTCATCAGCTTCCGATGCTACTGTTGTTAAGTCTGTGTGTTATAATGAGAATTACTACACAGACCACAAGAGTTCATTTTAACAGGTCTTTACTAGTCGAAGGTCAGGGCTGAACTGCCCAATAAAGCATTACACAGCACTTATATACCGGTGTGGTCACCACCGATATTACAGTATACAGCAGCCAAGATAAAGTAGTGCAACTCTTAAAATAGTTCTCTTAAAGGTGAAACGGTTACATACACCACAATCCTCCCTTTTTAGCTTAACAGTATATATTCCCCATTAAACATAACATAACAAAATATATACACAACTTCATGTAAAAACAGTTCACAGATTCAGTCTCTGAGGAGGCCTCCTGACTCGGTCCGGATAACGCCTCGGTGGTGTAGTAGTTTTCGGTGGTGTAGTAGGTTCTTTTGGCAAGGTCGATTCGGCTTGAATGCCAGTGTCGGGTTCAGCTGGTTCCAGTATCACCGGATCGGAGGTAGATACTATGGGTATCTCTGCTTCATCATTAGATGTATAGAGTTGTGGTGTAGGTTGTCCCTTTTCGGATGACTCTATGATCTGGTCAGCATGGTGCCTTATTATGCTTTCACCAATGTCCACGGTATACATCAGCGGTCCTAGTCGTGTGCAAATAGTTCCAGGCTGCCATTTCTCGGTACGGTAGTCTCGGGCCAAAACTTGTTGACCTATCTGGAAGGTTCTAGTTGGCCTTTCATTCATGCCTTGAAATTGCCGGTTCTCTACGTCCCTTCTGATGTTTGGCTTGATCAAATCCAGCCGGCATCTTAGTCTTCTATTGAAAAACATCATGGCGGGAGTTTGGTTTGTAGCCACATGTGTTGCATTCCTGTACGCAAACAAGAAGTTATCTACCTTATGTTGTAGATTTATGTCTTCATTACCCATGGCCTTTATGGCCTTCTTGAAGGCCTGGACAAACCTTTCAGCTAATCCATTGGTGGCGGGATGGTATGGGGCGGACGTGTAGTGCTTAACCCCATTGTTTTTTAAGAACTTCCTGAATTCTTCGGACACAAATTGCGGTCCATTATCAGAACAGATCTGTTCCGGCAGCCCATTCCTGGCAAATATGGCCCTTAATACTGTGATGGTTTTTTCCGTGGTGGTGGAAGACATCTTTATTACCTCCGGCCACTTGGAGTGTGCATCCACCGCGATTAAGAACATTGGCCTAGAAATTCAGTTGCGTTCGCCAGCCGTTAGCGCATTAGGAGGAGTAGATCTCGAGCGCTAGGCACTTAGTGGCCGGGCGCAGAACGATTTGCGCCTATGCCCAACGTCAGTAGACATTTAGCGCCGGCGCAAAGTGTTTGCGCGCGCTCAGCTGCGCGCGCAACTTATGACGTCATTTCGTCGTGCAACGCCCTTTGTGCGCCCCAAACCGGAACTTCAGTCGCGCCCGCCCAATGTGGGCGTGGCGGTGTTAAGAACTGTGAAGTGGAACGCAGCAGTGGCCCTGCGGGCCTCGGGGAGCGCTAATTAAAGGGCACTTAGACTGAACTATAAAGGCCAGCCATTTTGCTGCAATGACTTTAGTGCAACGGATTTCTGGACAGAGACCAAGGAAGACACCTTACTGATTTGGCCCAACATAGGAGAGGTATGTTTGACTTCTGGCCAGAGCTTGGAAATTTGACTCATTGTGATTTCACTGTTTGCAAGTATATTATGGGGGCTGCATGGGGTTCCAACCCTCAGTTCCAGCATTATGTGCGAAGGGCTCGCAGACGCTGTGTGAGAGGGGCAGCCATGCCTAGACGCAGAGGGGGCATCAGGCATCGGCAACGTAGGCCTTACCCACTCAGGGAATACCGCCAGCAGGTGTCCTATCTCACCATGACTGCCGCGCAGTGTGTTAAGAGGCTGCGCTTCAGAAGGGAGGTGGTTGCAGAGATCTGCCAGCTGCTTCACAGAGATCTGCGTCCACAGCTGATGTGCAGGACGTCTCTGTCGGTGGAAGTGAAGGTCACGGTGGCTCTGAACTTTTATGCAAGTGGCTTCTTCCAAGCCGCTGTTGGGGACATAGCTAACATCTCCCAGTTCGCCGTGCATCGCTGCATCCGGCAGGTCACCGATGCCCTTCTCACAAGGAGACACCAATTCATCTCCTTCCCTATGACCCTAGAGAGGCAGGAGCAACGTGCAGTCGGATTTGTGAGGATCGCCGACTTCCCCATGGTGCAGGGCGCCATTGACTGCACGCATGTGGCTTTGCGGGCACCTATCGACAATGCCGAGGATTACCACAACCGGAAGGGCTACCATTCCCTCAATGTACAGCTGGTGTGTGACCACAGGCAGCGCATCCTAGCTGTCAATGCCCGCTTTCCAGGCAGCAGCCACGATGCATTTATCCTGCGACAGAATACTGTGGCTGACATGTTCCAGGCACAGCCTCCCCCAAGAGGATGGCTTATCGGGGACAAAGGCTATCCTTTGTGTACATGGCTCATGACCCCGCTCCGCGCGCCCAGGACCCCTGCTGAGGAGGCATACAACGAAAGCCATCAAGCCACAAGGAACATCATAGAGCAAACGATTGGCGTCCTCAAGCAACGGTTCCGCTGCCTGGATCGCTCCGGCGGATCTCTGCAGTATTCGCCGGATAAAGTCTCCCAGTTCGTCGTCGTTTGCTGCATGCTGCACAACCTGGCTGTCCGCAGGACTCAGGCACTGCCACCTCACGTTGGACCACCACCTCAGGAGGACGAGCAGGAGGACCATGAGGAGGAGGAGGAGGAGGAGGAGTACCAGCCCAGGAGGGAGCCACAAGGTCCAAGGGCCGTCCGTCGGCGGCTTATTGAACGACACTTCTAGGCCCCCTGTCAGGGAATGGCTTGCGGCAATGAACGCACATGAATGCAGCCGCTCCGCAAGCCTTCAGCCGGTTAACGCAACAACCACTTGAAACATCACACATGGACAAGCTGAATAAAGAAAAAGCTTTATTGAACAAACTCAGGGCCCTTCCCACATGAAACCGAAAAACAGACAACACCCGCAAAAAACACTCAAATACATGTCTCACTCCCACAACCTGGGGAGGAATAACAAAACTTGTCCATCCAAATGGCCTTCATCCTCGGCCTTACCAAAAGAACCCCCCCCATAGACAAGACAACCACCCCCATATAAAAAAACATTTGCCAACACACTCTACTTTGTGTGCCGAGAGGGCGAGTCCTTGTCCAGGCTTTTCCGGCCCCTGGCCGACCTGCTGCTCCGCCTCAACCTGGGCCCTGTGGGTGCTGCAAGGCTGGGGGAAGGCTCCTGAGGGGCACATTGCGTGACGGCAGATGCCCTTGGGGGTCGGCCTAGACGAGCTCTGGCCCTCGAGGGGCCGGCTGCTGACTGCTGCAGCTGTGGCTGGGCAGCATCAGTCCCTCCAGCAGCTCGTCGCAGCTTCGCTGGGGGAGTGGCAGTGGCGGCTGCAGCAATGGGGGCAAGCTGGCTGATGCCAGGCGCTCGCTGCTCGCCTGAGACACTGGCACTCGGACGGGCTGGCACTGCAGCAAGCGCAGCAATCTGGTGAAGGCCAGACCGCTGTGCTGCTGCAGCGTGGTGGGTGCCCCGGCGATGCCTGCCTGACACAGCGAGTGTGGCAGCAGTGAGTGCCCGTACTGCCCTGGTCTGTGCCCGCATCAGACCAGCCAGTGACTGCACGGCACCACTGATCAACTGTCCACTCGCTGCCTGTGCTGCCCTGAATACGTCCCGACTCGCGTCCTGTGCTGCCCTGAATTCGGCCCGACTCGCGTCCTGTGATGCCCCGAATTGTTCGAGACCCCTGGCCTGTGCTGCCGCGAGTTGTTCGAAACCCCTGGCCTGTGAGGCCCCGAAATCGGACACACTATGAGCCAGGGACTCGATGGCCTCAGGCAACCGTGCCACAACCCCCATGAACTCGGTGTGCCGACGATCCGAGTCCGTGGACATTTGATCAAGAAGGCGCACCTCCTGGGCGAGGACCGTCTCCGGACTGGAGGCTGGACTCTCCCTCTGGGGAGAAGGCCGCCGAGCTGGCCGACCCTTCCCGCGTGGCTGGACGCCACTGGGCCCAGCAACTACACTCCCCTGCAACACTTCCCCCCTCTGGGGAGAAGGCAGCCATGCTGCCCGACCCTTCCCGCGTGGCTGGACGCCACTGGGCACAGGAGCTACACCCCCCTGCAACACTTCCCCCTGGCTCTCCTCCAAGGAAGACGTGTCCCCTCCATTGCCATCCCCTGGCGCGGATGAGGGTTCCCCCGATGTGCCGCCTTCCTCTTGCTCCTCCTCGTCCTCCTCTTCGGAGGGACTGACACTCGCAGCTTCAGGGACCTCCTCCTCACCAGCTGAAAGCAGGAAGCACAAGAGTAGCTTTAGAGTGAGGACAGGGCGTCAGCGAGGGAGGCATGAGTGGTGGCATTCTGCGCATTGGTCGGACAGTGGCAAAGGATGTAGATCTGAAGCGCAAGGGGAACGAGAGAGGTCCAAACGGTCATGTCCTTACCATTGGGGCCCAACACAGGGTCGGCATCTCCAATTGCAACGGGGCCAATCACCCGGGCACCCATGAGTCGACCCACGCGCTCCTCCAGGTCACTGAGCTGCTGGAACTGGGCACGGCCTCCCCCGGTGACAGTCCGGCTCTTCAGATTCTGGGCCAGCTTGGCCTGCAAGAGAAAGGACGGCCTCTAAGTACAGTGTGGTGCCCTGTTGTTGTGTGCACTGCATCCCATGGTCGAATAGCTTGGCCAGTGTGTAAAGTGCAGAAAGTGCAATTGATGTTCATGCCAGTGCCATAGCTGCTGGATGAGGGCTGGCTATTAGGCCTTTGAGGTCCCTTTGCCCATAATGTGAGGTGCACATGCAAGGATGAGGAGGACACTGGAAAGGGTACTCACCCTGACAATCCGAGTGAGGTCGTTAAACTTTTTCCGGCATTGGACACCAGTCCTAGGGGCATCGCAGGTGGCTGCGACCCTCTGGGTGATATCCCTCCAGGCTCTCCTGTACACCCTCTTGGGAGGCTTCTTGCCACTGTCCGGGAACAAGATATGGCTTCTCTTCTCCAAAGCCCTAACCAGCACCTTTAAATCATGGGCAGAGAAGCGCTGCGCTCACTCACGGGCCTTCTGCATCCTTCCTGGCGCTATTTCTCTCCAGCAGCAGTGTTTAGGCCTAGCTGGAGGGCTGCAGTATCCAGGGCGTGGCAGCAGACCAAGTCGACCCTTCCCCCTTTAAGAGCTGGCCGGCGCCAGGGTGTCTGCTGTCAATCAAAACATGACCGCACCTGCGCTGCGCCCGGCCTCGGCGGTATCAGTCTGCACCGCCGGCTTAGCGCCTAAAGATAGCCGTGCAACGCCAGTTTTAGCGCTCGCGCAAACTCCTTGGCCAAAGCTACTGAATATCGGCGAAGTGGCCTCCACTTTCCGGCGGGCGCAAACTTTAGCGGCTGCCCGACTTTACCGCCACAAAAGTGGCTATACTGAATTTCTAGACCATTGAGTCCATAAATGGACCAGCAAAGTCGATATGTACCCTTTGCCATGGAGATGAGGGCCACTCCCATGGATGTAGAGGGGCTTGTGTTGGGGCGTTTTGGACCTTCTGGCATCCTAGACAGCTCTTGGTCATTTCTTCGATGTCTTCATCGATACCTGGCCACCACACAAACGCTCTGGCTAGGTTCTTCATTTTCACTCCACCCAGATGCCCCTCGTGAAGCTCATTGAGCACTCTATCCGTCAACTTAGGTGGAATTACTACTCTGGATCCACACATCAAGGTTCCTCTGCACACTGACAGCTGTTCTCTTCTCGGCGAGAATGCTGGCAGCAATGGTTCACCATGTGCTGGCCATCACTTCACCGTTAAATCATAGACCCGTGATAGTGTTGGGTCATTCCGTGTTTCCTTTTCTATGTTTGCATTCGTCACAGGGAGACACTCGACTATGGTCGAGTGGAATAACTCCATTGGATCCACTGCAAGGTCTTCTTCTTCCACCGTCGGCAACGGTAGACGTGACAATCCATCAGCATTTCCATGCTGTTTAGTTCCTTTGTACTCAATGTCATATTGGTGTGCCCCTAGCAAAAGGGGCCATCTCTGCAGCCGTTGTGCTGTCATTATCGGTACGCCCTTCTGAGGGTTGAATATGGAGACAAGAGGTTGATGATCGGTTAGTAGAGTAAATTTTTGACCGTGCAGGTAGTGATTGAACTTCTTCACCCCCCACACTAGGCTGAGGGCCTCTCTGTCAATCTGGGCGTAGTTATGCTCGGCAGAAGTTAACGAGCGTGACGCAAAAGCTATCGGCCTCTCTAAACCATCAAGGAATTTATGTGACAATACCGCCCCAATGCCGTAGGGAGACGCATCACACGCCAGCCTGATTGGCAGTGCTGGGTTGTAGTGAGCCAATACTTCCCTTGAAGTGATTAAGTCCTTACTCTTCTGAAAAGCACGCTTACAATCATCGCTCCATTTCCATGCTACCCCCGTTCGTAGCAGGGCGTTCAGTGGGTGCAGAATTGTCGACAAATTCGGCAAAAACTTATGATAGTAATTCACCAATCCGAGGAATGACCTCAGTTGTGACACATTTTCAGGCCCTGGGGCCTTAACAACTGCTTCAATTTTGTCAGGGGACTTATGTAACCCCTCTTCATCAATCACGTGGCCACAATACGATATCTGTTTCTTAACAAATTCGCACTTGGGGCGGTTGGCTCGCAGCCCATGTTCCCGTAGTCTAGTGAGCACCTGTTCTAGGTTGTTAAGGTGTTCACTGTCATCTTCACCTGTTACAAGGATGTCGTCCAAGTAACACTGAGTCCCCGGAATCCCTTGCAGAACTTGTTCCATCGCTCTTTGCCATATCGCCGGAGCCGATGCTACTCCGAATACCAATCGATGATACTGGTAAAGACCTTTGTGAGTGTTTATCGTGAGATACTTCCTAGAGGACTCCTCAACCTCCATCTGCAAATATGCTTGTGCTAGGTCAATTTTTGTAAACCGCATCCCTCCAGACAGTGAGGCGAAGATGTCTTCTATCCTTGGAAGATGATATTGTATTGTGTTAAGGACTGGGTTCACCATCACCTTGAAATCCCCACAGATGCGAATCTCCCTTGGCTCCCCGGACTTATTGCTTAATGTTTTCTTCATGACAGGAACGATGGGTGTCGCCCACTCGCTCCAGTCGACCTTAGATAACATGCCCGCCTTCTCCAGCTCTGCCTCGACGGCTGGGCAAATTGCATATGGTACCGGTCTTGCTTTGAAAAACTTGGGAACTGCATTCTCTTCTATTTTTATCGAGGCGGTTACGCCTTTAAGCGTGCCCAGTTCTTGTTGAAATATCTCTTTGGCATTAGCTAAGATTGTTGACAATCGTCCAGGAGTGAGGTCGTCATCTTTTTTACCGTCCACCGTCATTGCATGAATGGAGTGCCAATCTAAGTTTATCTTCCTGATCCATTCCCGTCCCAATAACGGTGGTCCACCATTTGGCAGTATGTAAAGATACAATTTCCGTATTTTCTTGCCGTTGTATTCGACAGGCACCCTTATTTTTCCTCTGGGGTATACTTTTTGCCCCGTATACGTCGTCAAGACGATGGATGTCTCTCTCAAGGGTATGTGTGAAAATAGCCGCTCGTAGTCTCGTCGATTCATGACGGTTAGCGCTGATCCTGTATCCAATCCATTTTAACTTGTGACCCTGCTATCGTGAGGGTGACCCAAATGGTTCAGTGATCCTCTTTTGCGATTACATTGTGAAGTTTGAGACAGCTTAGTCTCCTGTTCCCGGATTCACTATCGCTCATCTGGTCTTCGGAACTACTGTCCGTCATCTTTTGTACTTTCTTGTACGGTTCCTTAGTAGCCTTTTTGTTGTCGCTGGTCTTCTTCCCAGACCTGCAAACTCGTGCAATGTGTCCCATCTTCCCGCATTGCCTGCATATTTTGTCTTTGGACCAGCAGTCCTTCTGGTCATGGTTAGTTCTGCTCCAGCGATAACATTTTGCAAATCCCCGTGTCATTTCGTGGGTGCCGTATTCCTATGGTTTTTGTTGAATTTCTGCAGCTCCCCTGGCTGCTGCTTCATACGATACTGCCACGCTAAAAGCCTTATCTAGCATCAGCTCTTTCTCTGAGAGTAACTTCTTCTGTGTTCCTTCACTCAGGAGTCCACAGAAAAATTTGTCCCGTAGGGTATCTGCTAGTCCTGCTCCGAACTGGCAGTGCTTTGATAGCTTGCGTAGTTCCGTAAGATACTCAGCATTGCTCTCATCTTTGTGCTGAGTTCTCCTGTGGAATTTAAATATTTCTGCTATCAATAGCGGTGCAGGGTTTAAGTGTTCCTGTAGGACAGCAACAATTTCGTTAAAACTCTTCGCCTTCGGTTTGGTTGGAGTAATCAGGTCCCGCAATAGGCCGTACGTTCTAGCGCCCATTAAGTTTAGCAATATCGATGCCTTTTTCTCCTCCGCTATTTCGTTTGCCTCGAAATATACCTCGACTCTTTCCACACACGTGGTCCAGTCCTCTATTGTATTATCAAAAGCAGTGATACAGCCAGTCTTCGGCATCTTGCAAATCTAAAATGGCACCTCCTGCGCTTTGCCTTCTTCCCCGATTTAACAAAATGGCGCCTCCCGCGCTTTGCCTTCTTCCCCGCTGTTGTTAGTGCTGCTTGCCACGGTTTCTTGCACATTTAATATAGATTCTTTTTCTTTTATTATTTTCCCGTCGTGGAGCGGACCCTCTGGGATGCTTCCCTCCCTCTTCTTAGGACCGAACGCTGCCTGGATTCGAAGCACCGGCCGCGCCCTGTGTGCTCCACCCTCTCTCTCTCTCTTTGCTTCCCGACTCGCTGCCCGGCCCCGTTGAAAAGCCACCCGATCGAGCTCTAGCCTGCCGCAGCCCAGGAAGGATCAGTGCACTACCTGCCACCAGCCCGATTAGCTGGGAAACCACAGACCGAGGAACCCAGCCTGGCTCTGGACAGTCTCTCCTGCAAGTTTTCAATCCGACGATTTGGAGGGCGGTTGCCCATGGTCGACGCCCGTTTCTCGAGTTTCTTTGGATTTTATTTATTTTTTTCTTTCTTCTGGCTTCGACCTTCAATAACATTGTCTGAGGTGCTGCCGAGTTGCAGGTAAGTTTGTTTCTTACTCATCGCCAGTGTTACATCCGTGAATAATTGGGACACGGACAGCAGGAGTGAACAAAATAAGTCTTTACTGGTGGAAGTCAATAGTGAAACTAAAAACACAGAGGCTCACTAGCGCCTTTTATACAGGGGTGGTCACTGCTGGTACTGCAGTCTGAGACCAGTTATTCTCTTAAAGGTACATACACAACACCGTCGACGCCGTTCGGTCCTGAACACCGGCTGCGCCCTGTGCGCTCTACCCTCTCTCTTCTCCCATCGATGCCGCTCGGTCCTGAACACTGGCTGTGCCCTGTGCGCTCTATCCTCTCTCTTCTCCCATCGACGCTGCTCGGCCTTTCTGTGTTGTCGGTCGGCTCTAGCCACTGCTCTCCGGGAAGGGTCTGCGCCGTACCTGTTGCCAGCCCGTTTCGCTGGACCACCGTGACTGGAGAACCAAGCCCAGCTCTCAACAGCCTCCCCTGCGATGCTCAAATCTCTGCTGGATGACTGGGCGGTTGCTCGTGGTCAACGCCCGTGCTTCTGGCCTCAACTTTCTTCCACTGTTCTCCAGGAGCGAATCCCTGGGAGGTAATGCAGAGTTGCAGGTAGGTTCGAATCTGCCTTGTCGCCACTGTTAGATCCTATTGTGTATGTGCCTTTAAGAGAAGAACTGATTCTATACTGCAGTACCGGCAGTGACCACCCCTGTATATAAAGCCATAGCAGGCTTCTCTATTTCAGTCTTGAATTACTCTCTGTTCAGTAAATACCTGTTTTATTGTTCTCCTGCAGTCTGAGTATTATTGATCCTCGGACACTACACTGGCGACGGGCAGGTTTGAACCCACCTGCAGTACTGCATCAGCTCACGGGGATCTTTTCCCTGAAGAGAAGCTTCTTGGAGGTCGAAGTCAGAACGGCGGGCGTCGACCGCGGGCAACCGCCCAGGGATCCATCGGAGAGTTGCAGGGGAGACTGTGGAGAGCTGGGCCTGGCTCCCCAGTCGAGGTGTTCCAGCAAGTCGTGCTGGTAGCAGGTAGTGCGCTGACCCTTCCAGACTGCGGCGGGCTTGGGCTCGATCGAGCGGCTCTGCAAAGGGGCCGTGCAGCGTCATCGGGAGGAAGAGAAAGAGAGAGTGTGGAGCGTACAGGGCGCAGTCGGTGCTCAAGAACAGGGCAGCGTGGAGAGGATAGAATGCGTGGAAGGAAAAGTGAGATGCGCCGAAGCCGCCGGTCGCTGCCATTACCCTGTAGAACGCTAGGAGCAGCATGGCAGCAAGGGGAAGAAGGAAAAGCGTGGGAGTGCCATTTTATTCCATTGGGGAAGAAGAAAAAGCGCGGGAGGCGCCATTTTAAATCACCCAAGATGCCGAAGAGTGGCAGTATCACTGCTTTCGACAACGAGGTAGAAGACTGGACCACGTATGTGGAAAGAATTGAAGTGCACTGCAATGCCAATGAGGTGGCCAATGGAAAGAAGGCGTCGGTATTATTAAATTTGATGGGCGTGAGAACGTACGGCCTATTGCGGAATTTAATTACCCCAGCTAAACCAATGGAGAAAAGTTTTGAAGAGATTGTTAATATCTTGCACGAACACCTAAACCCTACACCGCTGCTGATAGCAGAAAGATTCAAGTTCCATAAAAGAAACCAGCACAAAGATGAGAACAATGCTGACTATCTTACGGAACTACGCAAGCTATCGAAGCACTGCCAGTTCGGAGCAGGACTGCCAGACACCTTGCGGGATAAGTTTGTCTGCGGGCTCCAGAGTGAAGGAACCCAGAAACGACTACTTTCGGAAAAGGACCTGACGCTAATACAGGCTTTCAGCGTGGCAATATCCTATGAAGCAGCAGCACGGGGAGCTGCGGAAACACAACAGAAACCACAGGAATACAGCGCAAACGAAATGGCGTATGGAGCAGAAAAGTGCTATCGCTGCGGCAGAACAACCCATGATCAGAAGGAATGCTGGGTTAAGGACAAAGTATGCAGGCAATGTGGGAAAATGGGACACATAGCAAGAGTCTGCAGGTCGGGAAAGAAAACCAACACTACAAGAACGACTAAGGAAAAGTACAAGAAAGTAAAGAAATTGACAGACAGTAGTTCGGAAGATCAGGAGAGTGATAAGGTCTCCGGGAGCAGGAGACTAAGTTGTCTAAAGTTACACAACGTGATCGCAAAGGAGGATCACCGAACCATTTGGGTCACCCTCATGATAGCAGGGTCCCCAGTAAAGATGGAATTGGACACAGGATCAGCCCTAACTGTCATGAATCGATGAGATTATGAGCGGCTTTTCTCACACATACTCTTGAAGGACACGTCCATTGTATTGAAGACATACACGGGGCAAAAAGTCTACCCCAGAGGAAAAATAAGGGTGCCAGTTGAATACAGCGGCAAGGAAACACAGAAAATGTATCTATATATACTACCAGATGGAGGACCACCATTATTGGGACATGAATGGATCCGAAAAATACAATTGGATTGGCATTCCATTCAGGCGCTAACTGTGACTGATAAAAAGGATGATGACATCACATCTGGGCGACTGTCAAAAATTCTAACTGACGCGAAAGAGGTGTTCCAACAAGGACTTGGGACTCTAAAAGAAGTAACGGCAATGATTAAAATCGAAGATAACGCAAACCCAAAATTTTTTAAGGCCAGACCGGTATCTTACGCGATCCGCCCAGCCGTTGAAGCAGTGCTGGAGAGTCTGGAGCATTCGGGTGTGCTGTCCAAGGTGGACTGGAGCAAGTGGGCCACACCCATCATTCCTGTAATGAAGAAATCATTGAGCAGCACGCCTGGGGAACCGAAGAAGGTTTGCATCTGTGGGGAATTCAAGGTAACTGTGAACCCATTCCTGCACACAGTACAATATCCACTTCCACGGATAGAAGATATTTTCGCCTCACTATCTGGAGGGAAACGCTTTACGAAGATTGATCTGGCCCAAGCGTATCTACAAATGGAGGTGGAAGAAGCGTCTAGAAATACCTCACGATAAACACTCACAAAGGCCTTTACCAGTACAATCGACTGGTATTCGGGGTAGCATCAGCCCCGGCTATTTGGCAGAGGGCGATGGAACAAGTCCTGCAAGGGATCCCGGGGACCCAGTGTTATTTGGACGACATCCTGGTTACGGGCGAAAATGACAGTGAACACCTCGCCAACCTGGAGCAGGTGCTCACGAGATTACAGGAATAAAGGTTATGAGCCAACTGCCCCAAATGCGAGTTCTTCAGGAGACAAATCTCGTATTGTGGCCACATGATTTATGAGGAAGGGTTGCATAAGTCGCCGGACAAGATTGAGGCTGTAGTCAAGGCTCCAGCACCGGAAAATGTGTCGCAACTGAGGTCGTTCCTCGGGTTGGTGAACTATTACCATAAGTTCTTGCCGAATTTATCTACAATTCTGCACCCACTGAACGCGCTACTGCAAACTGGAGTAACATGGAAATGGAGTGATGAGTGTAAGCGTGCCTTTCAGAAATGTAAATGCCTAATCACTTCAAAAGAACTATTGGCCCACTACAATCCAACACTACCGATTCGGTTAGCATGTGATGCATCTCCTTACGGCATCGGAGCGATGCTGTCACACAAATTCCCTGACGGTTCAGAGAGGCCAAAAGCCTTTGCGTCGCGCTCGTTAACCTCAGCCGAGCGTAACTACGCCCAGATTGACAGGGAGGCCCTCAGCCTGGTGTGGGGTGTGAAGAAGTTCAATCACTATCTGCACGGGCAGAAATTCACCCTACTGACTGATCATCAGCCCCTGGTCTCCATTTTTAACCCAAAGAAGGGCGTTCCGGTGATGATGGCGCAACGGCTGCAAAGATGGTCACTTTTTCTAGGGGCACATCAGTACGACATAGAGTACAATGGTATGAAACAGCATGGAAATTCTGATGGGCTGTCGCGCCTACCATTGCCTACGGTAGAGGAAGCACCTGCAGTGGACCCTGTTGAGATATTCAATGCGACCATAGTCGAATGTCTACCTGTTACAAACTCAAGTATAGAGAAGGAAACCCGAAATGACCCGACACTCTCTCTGGTCTACGATTTGATGGTGAAGGGATGGCCAGCACATGGTCACTCACTGTTGCCAGCATTCTCGCCAAGGAGAGAACAGCTGTCAGTGTGCCGGGGGACCTTGATGTGTGGATCCCGAGTGGTAATTCCACCCAAGTTGAGAGATAGAGTGCTCAATGAGCTTCATGAGGGTCATCTGGGAGGGGTAAAAATGAAATGCTTTGTGTGGTGGCCGGGAATCGATAATGAAATCAAGGATATGACCAAGAGATGCACAGGATGCCAGAAGGGCCAAAACGCTCCACCACAGGCCCTGCTACATCCATGGGAGTGGCCCTCGACTCCATGGCAACGGGTACACTTTGATTTTGGTGGTCCATTTATGGACTCAATGTTCCTAATCCCTGTGGACGCCCATTCGAAATGGCCAGAGGTCATCAAAATGTCCTCCACCACCACGGAGAAAACTATTGCAGTCCTACGGACCATCTTCGCCAGGACTGGCTTACCAGAACAGATTTGCTCTGACAATGTGCCACAGTTTGTGTCAGAGGATTTCCGGAGGTTTCTGAGGAATAATGGGGTGAAGCATTACACATCTGCCCCGTATCATCCAGCCACAAATGGATTGGCTGAGAGGTTTGTTCAGACCTTTAAAAAGTCCATAAAGGCAATGCATAATGAAGACATACCACTACAACACAAGGTGGATAATTTCTTGTTTGCTTACCGGAATGCGACACATGCAGTCACCAACCAAGCTCCAGCCATAATGTTCTTCAACCGAAGACTAAGATGTCGCCTGGATTTGCTCAAACCAAACATAAGATGAGATGTTGAGGATAAGCAATTCCAGCACATAAATTAGAAGCCAACCAGGTGCTTCAAGATAGGGCAACCAGTCTTGGCCCACGACTACTGAACAGAAAAATGACAGCCAGGAACGATATGCACACAGCAGGGACCACTAATGTACACAGTGGACGTTGGAGAGAGCATCATGAGACGCCATGCTGACCAGGTTCTAGAGTCACAGGAACAAGCCAAACCCATACCATGAGCAGGTGCACCTGGTAGTCAACCCAAAGTACAGGTTGCGTCTACCTCAGAAGCAGTGATATTGGAAGCTGACGAACCAACCAATGACAATGAGCCAGAATCAGCTCCGCTGCAACAACAGGATACTCGAGAAAGGCGCTATCCAGTCAGGATCAGGAAGTCTCCTCAAAGACTGAACTTATAAATGATTATTTCATTTGATGTATATAGTAGAGAGAAAATTGTAATTGTCATTAGTTATTATTTAGTTGTTAAATGAATGTTATGTACTGTTTATCTAAAAGGGGAGGAATTGTTGTGTATGTGCCTTTAAGAGAAGAACTGATTCTATACTGCAGTACGGTGGCATAGTGGTTAGCACTGTTGCCTCACAGCGCCAGAGACCCGGGTTCGAATCCGGCCTCGGGTGACTGTGCAAACTCCACACAGACATTCTCCCCGTGTTTGCGTGGGTTTCCTCTGGGTGCTCCGGTTTCCTCCCACAGTCCAAAGATGTGCGGGTTAGGTTGATGGGCTATGATAAAAAATTGACCCTTAGTGTTAGGGGGATTAACTATGTGGGGTTACGGGGATAGGGTGGGATATGTGTTGGTGTAGGGGTTACGGGGATCGGGTGGGATATGTGTCGGTGCAGGCTCGATGGGCCGAAATGGCCTCTATCTGCACTGTGTGGTTTCTGTGATTCTGTGAGTACCGGCAGTGACCACCCCTGTATATAAAGACATAGCAGGCTTCTGTATTTCAGTCTTGAATTACTCTCTGTTCAGTAAATACCTGTTTTATTGTTCTCCTGCAGTCTGAGTATTATTGATCCTCGGACACTACAGATCCGTGTATTTTTGATGTTGTGTGTCCTTCAATAACTAGACACGAGACTGCAGGAACAATCAACAGGTATTTACTGGATGAGGGTTACTCTAAAACTAAACGTACAGATCCCTACTCAGGGTTTATATACAGGTGATGGTCACTGCCAGTACTACAGTATACAGGAGCTGTAAAAAGTAGTTCTCCCCTTAAAGGTACACACACTACATATTGGGGCAGCAAGAGTATCAGGGGCAGTAAGGATGTCAGGGGGCAGTAAGTTTATCAGGGGCAGCAAGAGTATCAGGGGGCAGTAAGATTATCAGGGGGCAGTAAGAGTATCGGGGCAGTAAGTATATCAGGGGGCAGTAAGTGTATCAGGGGCAGTAAGATTATCAGGGGGCAGTAAGGGTATCGGGGCAGTAAGAGTATCAGGGGGCAGTAAGTGTATCAGGCGGTAGTAAGGGTATCAGGGACAGTAATGGTGTCAGGGGCAGTAAGGGTATCAGGGAAGTAAGGGTACCAGGGACTAACAGGGTGCCAGGGGCTGTAAGGATATCAAGAGACAGTAAGTGTATCAGCGGGCAGTAAGGGTGTCAGGGGGCAGGAGGGATAACAGGGTGCTGTAAGGGTATGGGGGGCAGTAAGTGTATCAGGGACACTAAGGGTGTCAGGGGGCAGTAAGGGTGTCAGCGGGCAGTAAGAATATCAAGGGATAGTAAGGTTTCAGGGAGCAGTAAGAGTGTCAGGGGCAGTAAATGTATCTGGGGGTAGTAAGGGCATCAGGGGGCAGTAAGGATATCACGCGGCAGTAAGGGTGTCAGGGGGTAGTAAGGGTATCAGGGGCAGTTAGATTATCAGGGGGCAGTAATGGTATCAGGGGGCAGTAAGGGTATCAGGGGCAGTTAGGATATCAGGGGACAGTAATGGTATCAGGGGCCAGTAAGGTTGTCGGGCCGTAAGGGTATCAGATGCAGTAAGCGTATCAGGGGGCAGTAAGGATATCAGGGGCAGTAAGTTTATCAGGGGCATCAAGAGATCAGGGGGCAGTAAGAGTATCAGGGGGTGTAGTGTCCGAGTATAAATAATACACGGACTGCAGGAGAACAATAATAACAGGTATTTACTGAACAGTCGGTAACTCTTTTGTTTGTACCCAAAAAAAAAAGAGGTCCTCCAACCTGTCCGCTCCCCTCCGCACCGGGTGACCGTAGCTCAAGAGCGTGGGACTGAAGTGCAACCAAAAATCGAGGAGCAGCCCCTTCAAGTAGTGAAAGAGGGGCTGCAACCTCGCACATTCCATATAAATGTGAAACACGGACTCCTCCAGGCCGCAAAAAATGCAGGCGGCCTGGGAGTCTGTGAACCTACTTAAAACCTTATTGCACGGGACCGCTCCGTGCAATACCCTCCAGGCCAAATCCCCGATGGAACAAGGGAGGACTCCCCCGTAGAGAGCCCTCCATTGGGGACCTCCGCCACTGCCAGACGGCAAGATGCCACGCCAAGGCGTGTCCGGATGGTAGACGAAGATGGCAAAGTGGAGAGTGTGCAGGAGCAGCCCGTACAGGAAACCCCTCCATGCGGAATGAAAAGGCACGGAGGGTAATTCCTCGAGACGGCTCAAGTTGTGAGGCGCCGGTTTCTGAGGGGAGTTTCGGGGCCGGGCGCCGATGAGGAATTCCGTCCGAACAGGGATTAGCTCGGACGGGATCGCCCCACGTGCTTGAGCCACCTCGATACACCTAGTGGAGTCGGGGCCCAGCGCCGCTTTCACCGATTCGATGGCTTCGACCGCGAGCCGTACTTTGGCCCAGGACAGGCGCCGCGCCAGCTCCTCCGGCGCCATCCAGCCTGCTCCTCCGCCATCGAGCAGGTCCCCGACTCTGGTCACCTTGCCAAGCACAGCCCTGCCCTCCGCCAGCCGCCCGAACCCGCATTCGTGGAGGTGCGGATTCTTGAGCAGCGGCTCCCGAAGGAGAGCTGCCGCTCCTGACGGGGGAGAGCTCCGCCTGGAAGCGACGTAGTTCCAAACCCATAGCAGTTCCTGGTAGAAGACAGGCAGCTCCCGCAGGCCGGCACGCCTACCGCCCACTTTCACGAACAGGAGCTGCATGTCGTAATTGAGGCCGTGCAGCTGGCGGAAGAAAAACGTCGCCAGCGCACACCATCTCGGAGGATTCTCGACGTACAGGTATCTCTGCAGCATCTGAAGATGGAAAGTCGCAGCCTGGGTGTGAAGGCACACCAGCGCCTGACCGCTCTCCCTAAGCGGGAGACACAAAACCGCGGCAGAGACCCAGTGCTTCCTTTTGCCCCAGAAGAAGTCGATGAGTTTCTTCTGCATCTTGGCGACAGGCGCAGGGGGAGGGATCAAAGTGACCAACCGGTACCACAACATGGCTGCCACCAGCTGGTTTATGACCAGCGCTCGACCCCTGTAGGACAACACTCGGAGCAGTCCTGTCCAGCGTCCCAGGCGAGCGGTGACTTTGGCCTCCAGCTCTTGCCAGTTCGCCGGCCAGGCGTCCTCAGCAGGGCTAACGTAGACTCCCAAATAGAGGAGGTGCGTGGAGCTCCAGGCGAAAGGCCTGAACTCCTCCGGCAGGGAGTCCACCCGCCACTGACCCACCAGGATTCCGGAACATTTCTCCCAGTTGATCTTGGTGGAGGATGCGTCCGAGTAAATCTGCTGGCATTCCCGCATCCTCCGCAAGTCAGCGGGATCCGTGACCATGAGGAGCACATCATCGGCGTAAGCCGAGAGGACCACCTCCACACCCGGCCCTTGCAGAGCCAGTCCCGTCAACCTCTTCCGCAAGAGGCGCATGAATGGCTCCACGCAAACGGCGTATAACTGACCGGACATGGGGCATCCCTGACGCACCCCCCTCCCGAAGCGAAGGGGCGCCGTCAAGGATCCGTTAACTTTAATCAGACACTCCGCAGCGGCGTACAGAAGTCGGATCCGGGCGACGAAATGCGTCCTGAACCCGAATGCGCGCAGAGTCCCGAAGGGATACTCGTGATCCACCCTGTCGATCGCCTTCTCCTGATCCAGGGAAAGGAAGGCGACTGACAGACCAGCCCTCTGGGACTGGTGGACCAGGTCCCGGACCAGATGGATGTTATCGTGGATGGTCCAGCCCGGGACCGTGTAGGACTGGTCGGGGTGGATCATGTGGACCAGCACGGTGCCAAGGCGAGCAGACATGGCCCTGGCAAAGATTTTATAGTCCGTGCTGAGGAGGGAGACCGGGCGCCAGTTCTTAAGGAGGCGGAGATCGCCCTTCTTAGGCAACAGGACAATGACCGCCCTGCGCCAAGAGAGGAGCACCTCCCCGGTCGACAAACTTTCCCCCAGGACCCGCGCGTAGTCGCCCCCAAGACGTCCCAGAACGTCCTGTGGAACTCCACGGTCAGCCCGTCCAGCCCCGGGGATTTTCCCCTAGAGAGCTGGCGGAGGGCGCCGGTCAGCTCCGCCAGGCTTAGCGGAGCGTCCAATTTTTCAGTGCCCTCCAGGCTGACCTTTGGCAGGTCCTCCCACAAACCTCTGCGCGCATCCTCGCTGGACGGATCCGGAGAAAAAAGAGCCCCGTAGTAGGCGCGGGTCGCCGCACTGATTCCCACCGGATCCAAGACCAGAGATCCGTCGTCGGCCAGCAGCCCCAAGAGCTGCTTACGGACCCCCCGTCTTTTTTCCAGCGAGTAGAAGAAAGGGGAGCCGCGGTCCAGGTCCCGCAGGAGCTGGATCCGCGACCTCACGTACGCGCCTCGGGACCTGATGAGCTGCAGGTCCTTCAGCGCGCCCTTCTTCTCTTCGTACACCTTCCGCAGGGCCGGGTCCTCGACGACCTGACCGAGACGGGACTCCAGGTCGAGCACCTCCTTCTCCAACCGCCCAACCCGGGCCTCCCGCCTCTTGGTCCACCCCTTCGCGTACTCCTGACAGAAGAGGCGGATGAGAGCCTTGCCCACATCCCACCCTAGCGTCAAGGAGGGGAAGGCCCCCCAGCTTCCTTCTCCAGTCGGCCCAGAACCGACAAAACGAATCCCGGAACCGCGCGTCCTCCAGCAGCAGGTTGTTAAAATGCCAGTACGCGGACCAACCCCATGCGCGCAGCGGAGCAAGCTCCGCCCACACCAGGTGGTGGTCCGTGGATGGCACCGGCCGCATGGAAGCCGCCGGAATGCAGGAGACGTATGCCCGGGAAATGTAAAGGCGGTCGATTCTGGACCTTCCTCCCCCAGACCTCACGCTAGTGAAGGCGCTGGAGTCGGGGTGGAGATTTCGCCAGACGTCCACCAAGTCAAAGGACCCGACCAGCTCCCTCAACTTCTCCATCGCCGCCGGGCTTCGCGGGGGACCCGAACGATCCCTCGCCTCGAGGGTGCAGTTAAAATCCCCCCCGAGGATGACGCACTTGCCCACGTCGATGGAGCCCAAAAGAGCGGACACTTCATCGAAGAAGCGCAATTGCTGCGCACTGGTCTGAGGGGCTTACAGGTTCACTAGATGGAGCGGCATGCCCCCCAGGCGAACAGTGACCTGGAGCAAGCGGCCCGGCATGTGCTCCTTGACCCCTAAGATCTCCGGCTGAAAATGCGGGGCCAGCAAGATAGCCACACCGCTGGAATTGTTGGAGAGGTGACTCATGCTGACCCCACCTTGCCACTCCAGGAGCCACATGGCTTCGTCTCCCGGAACGGTGTGGGTTTCTTGCAGGAAGCACACCGCATACGTCTCGTCCCGAAGGACCGAGAAGTTATTAAATCTGCGGCGCGCCTCCCTGCTGCCGTTGATGTTGAGGCTGGCTATGGTTATCTTCATGTCAGAAGCATAGTTCAACCTCTACCTACACCTAACGGGGGGAGGAAGCGCAGCCGCTGGTCAGCCACCACTTCCTCAGCAGCCCAGTGAGAAACGTTCTGAGCCGACGCAGCTCGAGCGGGTTCACACCCTCGTCCGCGCCCATGATCTTAACGGCGGTGCGGACGGATACGATGAGCAGCGCCAGCTCCGACCACCTGTCGAGGGCCAGCCGGACCTTATTGCGCCGACCCAGGCACGTGGCCATAAAATCCCAGAGTTCCCTTACGGGAATGAGGGGAGACTTGGAAAGGGGCACGAGGTCATCCATTGCCTCGTCGGCGCTGGAGTCCGAATCGCCCTCCGTGCCCATCACAGAGTCCCCATCCTCCTCCAGGGGGTCGTCACCAGTGGCCGACCCGTCCGCCGCGCAGTGGTAAGCGAACGGCTCGGCCGCACCAGCCAGCCCCATCTTCCGACGGATCCCACTCCCAGGATCGGCGGCAGAGGATTCCTCCCTGGGCTCCTCTAGGGGTGCTGGGCCAGAAGACGGCGGCGTTTCAGAGCTCCCCTCCGCCCCAGACACCGGAACGACTGGAGAAACCGGGGAGAGAACAATTCCCAGCTCCTCCAGCATGTCCGGCACCAGAGGTGCAGCCAGGGGGCCATCCTCCTCCCCGCCACCAACCTCCGACCCAGCGGATGGGGTGTTTGAATTAAAAGCTCTACCAGGACGAGCAGCCCCTGGGAGATGTCCGGGTCGCATTGGGTGAGCTCATTATCCTCGAGCTCGCTCGACCCAGACCCCAGGCCGCCCGACCCGGTGAGGGGTAACGGCACCGATAGAACGTCAATTTCTGCCGCGGGTTGTTCCGCGACCCCCCCCACGGGCAGGGTCTCGTCCCCATCCCCGGGAGGCACGCACAGGACAGACACATCTGCCTCAGCCTCCCGAGGGACAGGCGACCCCTGCCGATCGCTGGTGATGACGACAGTGGGGGGGGGCGCAGTACCCGCGGCGGGTGACGACTTCCCCTGCTCAGAGGGACCTTCCTATTCCCGGTCCTCCTCCTCTTCCAGGGGGTCGCGCCTTCTTTTTAGCACGGAAGGAGCGAGGGAGGCCTCCATGTCTGCAGAGGCCTCCTCCTCAGCTCTCTCCGGCGGAGCAGGTTTGTCGGGTTCCTCAGGCCCGAGCCCGTCGCAGGTATCGGCGTTACCACTGCGGCGGTTGCGGCCACAGGCTCGGGCACGAGGCCCCTCCCGCTCGTGTCTGCCCCGATTAACTCTGCGAGGAGAGTGGGTGTAAGGGGCTCAAGGGCAAGGGCTGGCCATCCACGGGGGGACCCGCCCTAAGGTGTTTATTTTTTCGCCGCGCCTTCTTTCCGGCCGGACACGCTCCCTCCCCCCTGCCGGAGGCCTTGGTGGCATCGGCCCCCGACGTCGACTGCGCATCAGGCGTTCCCGACACGCGGGCAGATCCGGGGGGAGGAGCGGCGGCGGCGCCAGCCTCGGCCGCACGAGATGATCCGGCGGCCTTTGGAGGCGGGGCAGTTTTTCCGGATGTGCCCCAGCTCCTTGCAGGCGTGGCACCGCACACCGTCCGACGTCCAGAAGGCGTGATAGGCGGTCCCCTCGTGGTGGACGACGAATGCCCCGTCAGTGTCCTCCTCCCGCGCCAGCTGGATAAACAGCTGGTTCCGGAAGGAGAAGACGTGGCGAAGGCTGGCCTTCCGGAAGCCGAGCGGGATGGGTGTGATCCCCGGCCTCACCTCCCCAAGTTGACGTAGATGGGGAAGGAGGAGCTCACCAGGAACATAGGGCGGGACGTTGGAAACGACAATCCTCTGCGCGGTGGCCTCGAGAGGATCCACCGGCAGGAAGGTCCCGCCCACGGCGAGCCCCTTGGCGACGGCCAGGGACACCGCCCGCTCCGACCCCAGGATGAACACAGTCTTCCCATACATTTTTGAGGCCGCGACGATGGCTGAGGGGCCGACAACCCCAGCCATGGCTTTAACTCAGGCCTCAATATTCATAGTGGGGTGAGTGCAGCTCTTCAACCCAAGCTTCTTTGTCATCAGTCTGAATGGTGACCGGGCAGCAGAAGCAGCGGGAGCGGCTGTGGCTGCCACTCCCGTATAAGCCCAGGCTGACCCCACCACCGGCGAAGATGCAGTCGCCATTCTGGGGTGTTTTCTAAAAAGGGCTACACTCACCCCAAGTCACAGGCCTGAAGGTGTTAATTGTGGCCTCAGGTATTTTTTTGGTCCTCAATTGAGCAGAGGGAGCTGTTGAAATTGAAGGCACACCTCTCCCCCTTATTGATTGAAATTGGGAGAGGGGCCTTCTCCCCTCTGCTCAATAGGCAATTAATAATTAAAGATGAAATGAGGTGCCTCAGAGAGAAAGGCAGAGAAAGACAAAGAGAGAGAGAGAGGGGGGGTGGGAAGGAGGGAAGCCGCAAAGGCAGGGTCGCCACTCAGGATGGTGGGTGGGTGGGTGTCAGCAGGGGTGCACTCTCCGATGAAAAATTAAAGTTCTTGAAGGTGGTCTTCTAGCAGGGGGAGAAGATGTCTTCACCTGGGAAAGCTGGAGACGCCCCAGGCTCAGTCCCACACCAGGTCTTAACGATGTACAATTGGGCTGATCACCGAGGCAGCTCCAGCTATCCCAGGTCAGGCAATAGGAGGGGGTGCTTAATTAGTGGTGTGTGTGGCCTAGTGTTTTACAAGAGCCACACACACACACACACACCCCTTGATGATCCGGCCCTTTTTTCTTCTTTTCTCCCCCCACCTAAAATACAAAGTCTTTGGGAGAGTGCACCAAATAACACCCACCTGAAAGATGATGTTGTTCTTCCCTCCTTCCAAACAGTTGGTGTTGGTTGATGGTGGTTTCTCTCCCCTCTCTCCCTCTCCTGAAGTGGAGGCCAATTTGGGGAGGCAGTAATGGGAAAGGCCTCTCCCCTGGTTGATGTTATTGCAGGCCTCCCTTCTCCTTCTCCTCCTCTGTCCTCTCCCTCCAGGCACCTCAGTTGCTATGATGATGGTGGAGGTGGAGGTGGTGGTGGTCCAGCGTTCTCCTCCTCTGCCTGGTCAGGGGACCACCACTTTAGTCCACTCTCCAAGTCTGGCTGCTCCCTCTGCTTATGCTTGCAGCTGCACAGCCAGCAATGCTGGAACAGCGGGTACTCTTTTGATTGTACCAAAAAAACAAACAAATTGGACTGTAAACAAAAGTTCAACTAAAACTTAACAAATCAAATTAAAATTGGGTTTTCTGGGTTGATGATGCACTCCAGTCCCCGCGGCGCCCACCGGTCGTGGAAATACTCAAGCGCACCGGCGCACACCGCGTGCTCCATCTCCAGGGCCACCCGGGCGCGAACATGGCCGCGGAAGAGAGGCAGGCAATCCGGCCGGACGACCCCCTCGACCGCCCGCTGCCTGGACCAATTAATGGCTCTTTTAGCCAGGCCCAGGAGAAGGCCCACAAGGAGGTCCTCCAACCTGTCCGCTCCCCTCCGCACCGGTTGACCGTACATCAAGAGCGTGGGACTGAAGTGCAACCAAAAATCGAGGAGCAGCCCCCTCAAGTACTGAAAGAGGGGCTGCAACCTCTCACACTCCATATAAATGTGAAACACGGACTCCTCCAGGCCGCAAAAAATGCAGGCGGCCTGGGAGTCCGTGAACCTACTTATAAACTTATTGCACGGGACCGCTCCATGCAACACCCTCCAGGCCAAGTCCCCGATGGAACAAGGGAGGACTCCCGCGTAGAGAGCCCTCCATTGGGGACCTCCACCACCGTCAGTCGGCAAGACGCCACGCCAAGTCATGTCTGGACGGTAGACGAAGATGGCAAAGTGGCGAGTGGGCAGGAGCAGCCCATACAGGAAACCCCTCCGCGCAGAATGAAAAGGCATGGAGGGTATTTCCTCGAGACGGCTCAAGTTGTGAGGCACCGGTTCCCGAGGGGAGTTTCGGGGCCGGGGGCCGGGCGCCGATGAGGAATTTCGTCCGAACGGGGGTAAAATCGGACGGGATCGCCCCACGTGCTTGAGCCGCCTCGATACACCTAGTGGAGTCGGGGCCCAGTACCGCTTTCACCGGTTCGATGGCTTCGACCGCGAGCCGGACGTTGGCCCAGGACAGGCGCCGCGCCAGCTCCTCCGGCGCCATCCAGCCCGCTCCTCCGCCATCGAGCAGGTCCCCGACTCTGGTCACCTTGCCAGCCACAGCCCTACCCTCCGCCAGCCGCCCGAACCCGTGTTCGTGGAGGTGCGGATTCCTGAGCAGCGGCTCCCGAAGGAGAGCCGCCGCTCCTGACGGGGGAGAGCTCCGCCTGGAAGCGACATAGTTCCAAACCCATAGCAGTTCCTGGTAGAAGACAGGCAGCTCCCGCAGGCCAGCAGGCCTGCCGCCCACTTTCGCAAACAGGAGCTGCGTGTTGTAATTGAGGCCGTGCAGCTGGCGGAAGAAAAACGTCACCAGCGCACACCATCTCGGAGGATTCTCGACGTACAGGTATCTCTGCAGCGCCTGAAGACGGAAAGTCGCAGCCTGGGTGCGAAGGCACACCAGCGCCTGACTGCTCTCCCTAAGCGGGAGACACAGAACTGCGGCAGAGACCCAGTGCTTCCTTTTGTCCCAGAAGAAGTCGATGAGCTTCTTCTGAATCTTGGCGACAAACGCAGGGGGAGGTAACAAAGTGACCAACCGGTACCACAACATGGCGGCCACCAGCTGGTTTATGACCAGCGCTCGACCCCTGTAGGACAACACTCGGAGCAGTCCTGTCCAGCGTCCTAGGCGAGCGGTGAATTTGGCCTCCAGCTCTTGCCAGTTCACCGGCCAGGCGTCCTCTGCAGGGCTAAGGTAGACTCCCAAATAGAGGAGGTGTGTGGTGTTCCAGGCGAAAGGCCTGAACTCCTCCGGCAGGGAGTCCACCCACCACTGACCCACCAGGAGTCCGAAACATTTCTCCCAGTTGATCTTGGCGGAGGATGCGTCCGAGTAAATCTGCTGGCATTCCCGCATCCTCCGCAATTCAGCGGGATCCGTGACCGTGAGGAGCACGTCATCGGCGTAAGCCGAGAGGACCACCTCCACGCCCGGCCCTTGCAGAGCCAGTCCCGTCAACCTCTTCCACAAGAGGCGCAGGAAAGGCTCCACGCAATTGGCATATAACTGACCGGACGTGGGGCATCCCTGACGCACCCCACTCCCGAAGCGAAGGGACGCCGTCAAGGACCCGTTAACTTTAATCAGACACTCCGCGGCGGCGTACAGAAGTCGGATCCGGGCGACGAAATGCGTCCCGAACCCAAATGTGCGCAGAGTCCCGAAGAGATACTCGTGATCCACCCTGTCGAACGCCTTCTCCTGATCCAGGGAAAGGAAGGCGACCGACAGACCAGCCCTCTGGGAGTGGTGGACCAGGTCCCGGACCAGATGGATGTTATCGTGGATGGTCCGGCCCGGGAGCATGTAGGACTGGTCGGGGTGGATCATGTGGGCCAGCACGGTGCCAAGGCGAGCAGACATGGCCCTGGCAAAGATTTTATAGTCCATGCTGAGGAGGGAGACCGGGCGCCAGTTCTTAAGGAGGCAGAGATCGCCCTTCTTAGGCAGCAGGACAATGACTGCCCTGCGCCAAGAGAGGGGCATCTCCCTGGTCGCCATCTTTCCCCCAGGACACGCGCGTAGTCGCCCCCCAAGACGTCCCAGAACGCCCTGTGGAACTCCACGGTCAGCCCGTCCAGCCCCGGGGACTTTCCCCGAGAGAGCTGGCGGAGGGCGCTGGTCAGCTCCGCCAGGCTTAGCGGAGCGTCCAATTTTTCGGCGCCCTCCAGGCCGACCTTCGGCAGGTCCTCCCACAAAACTCTGTGCGATTCCTCGCTGGACAGATCCGGAGAGAACAGAGCCCCATAATAGGTGTGGGTCTCCGCGCTGATTCCCTCCGGATCAGAGACCAGTTATCCGTCGTCGGCCAGCAGACCCAAGAGCTGCTTACGGACCCCCCGTCTTTTTTCCAGCGAGTAGAAGAAAGGGGAGCCGCGGTCCAGGTCCCGCAGGAGCTGGATCCGCGACCTCTCTTACGCGCCTCGGGACCCGACGAGCTGCAGGTCCTTCAGCGCGCCCTTCTTCTCTTCGTACACCTTCCGCAGGGCTGGGTCCTCGACGACCTGACCGAGATGGGACTCCAGGTCGAGCAACTCCTTCTCCAACCGCCCAACCCGGGCCTCCCGCCTCTTGGTCCACCCCTTCGCGTACTCCTGACAGAAGAGACGGATGTGAGCCTTGCCCACATCCCACCATAGCCTCAAGGAGGGGAAGGCCCCCTGCTTCCTTCTCCAGTCAGCCCAGAACCGACGAAACGAATCCCGGAACCGTGCGTCCTCCAGCAACAGGTTGTTAAAATGCCAGTACGCGGACCCCCCCCGCGCGCGCAGCGGAGCGAGCTCCGCCCACACCAGGTGGTGGTCCGTGCACGGCACCGGCCGCATGGAAGCTGCCGGAACGCAGGAGACGTACGCCCGGGAAATGTAAAGGCGGTCGATTCTAGACCTTCCTCCCCCAGACCTCATGCTAGTGAAGGCACTGGAGTCGGGGTGGAGATTTCGCCAGACGTCCACCAAGTCGAAGGACCCAACCAGGTCCCACAACTTCTCCATCGCCGCCGGGCTTCGCGGGAGACCCGAACGGTCCCTCGCCTCGAGGGTGCAGTTAAAATCCCCCCCGAGGATGACGCACTCGCCCACGTCGACGGAGCCCAAAAGAGCGGACACTTCTTCGAAGAAGCGCACTTGCTGCGCACTGGTCTGAGGGGCGTACACGTTCACTAGATGGAGCGGCACGCCCCCCAGGCGAACAGTGACCTGGAGCAAGTGCCCCGGCACATGCTCCTTGACCCCCAAGATCTCCGGCTGAAAATGCAGGGCCAGCAAGATAGCCACCCCGCTGGAATTGTTGGAGAGGTGACTCATGCTGACCCCTGCTTGCCACTCCAGGAGCCACGTGGCTTCGTCTCCCGGAACGGTGTGGGTTTCTTGCAGGAAGCACACCGCATAATTCCCGTCCCGAAGGACCGAGAAGTTATTGAATCTGCGGCGCGCCTCCCTGCTGCCGTTGATGTTGAGGCTGGCTATGGTTATCTTCATGTCAGAAGCATAGTGCAACATCTACCAACACCTAACGGGGGGAGGAAGCGCAACCGCTGGTCAGCCGCCACTTCCTCAGCAGCCCAGTGAGAAACGTTGTGAGCCGACGCAGCTCGAGCGGGTTCACACCCTTGTCCGCGCCCATGATCTTAACGGTGGCGCGGACGGATACAATGAGCAGCGCCAGCTCCGACCACCTGTCGAGGGCCAGCTGGACCTTATTGCGCCGACCCAGGCACGTGGCCATAAAATCCCGGAGTTCCCTTACGGGAATGAGGGGAGACTCGGCAAGGGGCACGTGGTCATCCATCGCCACGTCGGCGCTGGAGTCCGAATCGTCCTCCGTGCCCATCACCGAGTCCCCATCCTCCTCCAGGGGGTCGTCACCAGCGGCCAACCCGTCCGCCACGCAGTGCGAAGCGAACGGCTTGGCCGCACCAGCCAGCCCCGCCTCCGCCCGGATCCCACCCCCAGGATCGGCGGCAGATGATTTCTCCCTGGGCTCCTCTAGGGGTGCTGGGCCAGAAGACGGCGGCGGTTCAGAGCTCCCCTCCGCCTCAGATGCCGGAACGGCCGGAGAAACCGGGGAGAGAACAATTCCCAGCTCCTCCAGTACGCCCGGCACCAGAGACGCAGCCAGGGGCCATCCTCCTCCCCGCCACCAACCTCCAACCCAGCGGATGGGGTATTTAAAACCTCTACCAGGTCGAGCAGCCCCTGGGAGATGTCCGGGTCGCATTGGGCAAGCTCATTATCCTCGAGCTCGCCCAACCCAGACCCCAGGCCGCCCGACCTGGTGAGGGGTAACGGCACCGATAGAATATCTATTTCCACCGCGGGTTGTTGCGCGACCGCCCCCCATGGGCAGGGTCTCGTCCCCGTCCCCGGGAGGCACGTGCTGGACAGACACACCTGCCCCAGCCTCCCGAGGGACAGGCGACCCTCGCCGATCGCTGGTGATGGTGAGAGCGGGGGGGGCGCAGTACCCGCGGCGGGCGATGACTCCCCCTGCTCGGAGGGACCCTCCTCCTCCCGGTCCTCCTCCTCTTCCAGGGGGTCGCGCCTTCTTTTTAGCACGGAGGGAGCGAGGGAGACCTCCATGCCCGCAGAGGCCTCCTCCTCAACTCCGTCCGGCGGAGCAGGTTTGCCAGGCTCCTCGGGCCCGAGCCCGGCCGCAGGTATCGGCGTTACCGCTGCGGCGGTTGCAGCCACAGGCTCGGGCACGAGGCCCCTCCCGCTCGCGTCTGCCCCGATTAACTCCGCGAGGAGCGCGGGTGTCAGGGGCTCAAGGGGCAAGGGCTGGCCATCCATGGGGGGACCATCCCTAAGGTGCTTATTTTCTCGCCGCGCCTTCTTTCCGGCCGGACACGCTCCCTCCCCGCCGCCGGAGGCCTTGGAGGCATCGGTCCCCGACGTCGACCGCGCATCAGACATTCCTGACGCGCAGGCAGATCCGGGGGGAGGAGCGTCGGCGGCGCCAGCCTCGGCCGCACGAGATGATCCGGCGGCCTTGGAGGCGGGACAGTTTTTCCGGATGTGCCCCAGCTCCTTGCAGGCGTGGCACCGCACACCGTCCGATGTCCTGAAGACGCGATAGGCGGTCCCCTCGTGGTGGACGACGAATGCCCCGTCAGTGTCCTCCTCCCGCGCCAGCTGGATAAACAGCTGGCGCCGGAAGGAGAAGACGTGGCGAAGGCTGGCTTCCCGGAAGCCGAGTGGGATGAGTGTGATCCCCGACCTCACCTCCCCAAATTGACGTAGATGGGGAAGGAGGAGCTCACCAGGAACATAGGGCGGGACGTTGGAAACGACGATCCTCTGCGCGGTGGCCTCGAGAGGATCCACCGGCAGGAAGGTCCCGCCCACGGTGAGCCCCTTGGTGATGGCCAGGGTCACCGCCCGCTCCGACCCCATGAAGAATACAGCCTTCCCATACATTTTTGAGGCCGCGACGATGGCTGAGGGGCCAACAACCCCAGCCATGCCTTTAACGCAGGCCTCAATGGTCATAGTGGGGTGAGTGTAGCTCTTCACCCCAAGCTTTTTTGTTATTAGTCTGAATGGTGACGGGGCAGCAGAAGCAGCAGGAGCAGCTGTGGCTGTGGCTGCCACTCCCGCATAAGTCCTGGCTGACCCCACCACCGGCGAAGATGCAGTCGCCATTCTGGGGTGTTTTCTAAAAAGGGCTTCACTCACCCCAAGTCATAGGCCTGAAGGTGCTAATTGTGGCCTCAGGGATTTTTTTGGTCCTCAATTGAGCAGAGGGAGCTGTTTAAATTGAAGGCACACCTCTCCCCCTTATTGATTGAAATTGGGAGAGGGGCCTTCTCCCCTCTGCTCAATAGGCAATTAATAATTAAAGATGAAATGAGGTGCCTCAGAGAGAAAGGCAGAGAAAGACAAAGAGAGAGAGAGATGGGGTTGGGAAGGAGGGAGGCCGCAAAGGCAGGGTCACCACTCAGGATGGTGGGTGGGTGGGTGTCGGCAGTGGTGCACTCTCCGATGAAAAATAAAAGTTTTTGAAGGTGGTCTTCTAGCAGGGGGAGAAGATGTCTTCACCTGGGAAAGCTGGAGACGCCCCAGGCTCAGTCCCACACCAGGTCTTAACGATGTACAATTGGGCTGATCACCGAGGCAGCTCCAGCTATCCCAGGTCAGGCAATAGGAGGGGGTGCTTAATTAGTGGTGTGTGTGGCCTAGTGTTTTACAAGAGCCACACACACACACACACACCCCTTGATGATCCGGCCCTTTTTTCTTCTTTTCTCCCCCCACCTAAAATACAAAGTCTTTGGGAGAGTGCACCAAATAACACCCACCTGAAAGATGATGTTGTTCTTCCCTCCTTCCAAACAGTTGGTGTTGGTTGATGGTGGTTTCTCTCCCCTCTCTCCCTCTCCTGAAGTGGAGGCCAATTTGGGGAGGCAGTATTGGGAAAGGCCTCTCCCCTGGTTGATGTTATTGCAGGCCTCCCTTCTCCTTCTCCTCTTCTGTCCTCTCCCTCCAGGCACCTCAGTTGCTATGATGATGGTGGAGGTGGAGGTGGTGGTGGTCCAGCGTTCTCCTCCTCTGCCTGGTCAGGGGACCACCACTTTAGTCCACTCTCCAAGTCTGGCTGCTCCCTCTGCTTGTGCTTGCAGCTACACAGCCAGCAATGCTGTGAATGCTGAACAGAGGGTACTCTTTTATTTGGACCCAAAAAAAAACAATTCGACTGTAAATATACAAAAGTTGAACTAAAGCTTAACAAATCAAATTAAAATTTGGTTTTCCATGTTGATGATGCACTCCAGTCCCCGCGGCGCCCACCGGTCGCGGAAATACTCAAGCGCACCGGCGGACACCGCGTGCTCCATCTCCAGGGCCACCCGGGCGCGAACATGGCCGTGGAAGAGATGCAGGCAATCCGGCTGGACGACCCCCTCGACCGCCCGCTGCCTGGACCAATTGATGGCTCTTTTAGCCAGGCCCAGGAGAAGGCCCACAAGGAGGTCCTCCAACCTGTCCGCTCCCCTCTGCACCGGGTGACCGTAGATCAAGAGCGTGGGACTGAAGTGCAACCAAAAATCGAGGAGCAGCCCCTTCAAGTAGTGAAAGAGGGGCTGCAACCTCTCACAATCCATATAAACGTGAAACACGGTCTCCTCCAGGCCGCAAAAAATGCAGGCGGCCTGGGAGTCCGTGAACCTACTTAAAATCTTATTGCACGGGACCGCTCCGTGCAACACCCTCCAGGCCAAGTCCCCGATGGAACAAGGGAGGACTCCCGCATAGAGAGCCGTCCATTGGGGACCTCCGCTACCGCCGGTCGGCAAAACGCCACGCCAAGGCGTGTCCGGACGGTAGACGAAGATGGCAAAGTGGAGAGTGTGCAGGAGCAGCCCGTACAGGAAACCCCTCCGCGCGGAATGAAAAGGCACGGAGGGTATTTCCTCGAGACGGCTCAAGTTGTGAGGCGCCGGTTCCCGAGGGGAGTTTCGGGGCCGGGCGCCGATGAGGAATTCCGTCCGAACGGGGCTAAGATCAGACGGGATCGCCCCACGTGCTTGAGCCGCCTCGATACACCTAGTGGAGTCGGGGCCCAGTGCCGCTTTTACCGATTCGATGGTTTCGACCGCGAGCTGGACGTTGGCCCAGGACAGGCGCCGCGCCAGCTCCTCCGGCGCCATCCAGCCCGCTCCTCCGCCATCGAGCAGGTCCCCGACTCTGGTCACCTTGCCAGCCACAGCCCTACCCTCCGCCAGCCGCCCGAACCCGTGTTCGTGGAGGTGCGGATTCCTGAGCAGCGGCTCCCGAAGGAGAGCCGCCGCTCCTGACGGGGGAGAGCTCCGCCTGGAAGCGACGTAGTTCCAAACCCATAGTAGTTCCTGGTAGAAGACAGGCAGCTCCCGCAGGCCGGCACGCCTGCTGCCCACTTTCGCAAACAGGAGCTGCGTGTCGTAATTGAGGCCATGCAGCTGGCGGAAGAAAAACGTCGCCAGCGCACACCATCTCGGAGGATTCTCGACGTACAGGTATCTCTGCAGCATCTGAAGATGGAAAGTCGCAGCCTGGGTGCAAAGCACACCAATGCCTGACCGCCCTCCCTAAGTGGGAGACACAGAACCGCGGCAGAGACCCAGTGCTTCCTTTTGTCCCAGAAGAAGTCGATGAGCTTCTTCTGAATCTTGGCGACAAACGCAGTGGGAGGGATCAAAGTGACCAACCGGTACCACAACATGGCGGCCACCAGCTGGTTTATGACTAGCGCTCGACCCCTGTAGGACAACACTCGGAGCAGTCCTGTCCAGCGTCCTAGGCGAGCGGTGACTTTGGCCTCCAGCTCTTGCCAGTTCGCCGGCCAAGCGTCCTCGGCAGGGCTAAGGTAGACTCCCAAATAGAGGAGGTGCGTGGTGCTCCAGGCGAAAGGCCTGAACTGCTCCGGCAGGGAGTCCACCCGCCACTGACCCACCAGGAGTCCGGAACATTTCTCCCAGTTGATCTTGGCGGAGGATGCGTCCGAGTAAATCTGCTGGCATTCCCGCACCCTCCGCAAGTCAGCGGGATCCGTGACCATGAGGAGCACGTCATCGGCGTAAGCCGAGAGGACCACCTCCACGCCCGGCCCTTGCAGAGCCAGTCCCGTCAACCTCTTCCGCAAGAGGCGCAGGAAAGGCTCCACGCAAATGGCATATAACTGACCGGACATGGGGCATCCCTGACGCACCCCCCTCCCGAAGCGAAGGGGCGCCGTCAAGTACCCGTTAACTTTAATCAGACACTCCGCGGCGGCGTACAGAAGTCGGATCCGGGCGACGAAATGCGTCCCGAACCCGAATGCGCGCAGAGTCCCGAAGAGATACTCGTGATCCACCCTGTCGAACGCCTTCTCCTGATCCAGGGAAAGGAAGGCGACCGACAGACCAGCCCTCTGGGAGTGGTGGACCAGGTCCCGGACCAGATGGATGTTATCGTGGATGGTCCGGCCCGGGACCGTGTAGGACTGGTCGGGGTGGATCATGTGGGCCAGCACGGTGCCAAGGCGAGCAGACATGGCCCTGGCAAAGATTTTATAGTCCGTGCTGAGGAGGGAGACCGGGCGCCAGTTCTTAAGGAGGCGGAGATCGCCCTTCTTAGGCAGCAGGACAATGACCGCCCTGCGCCAAGAGAGGGGCATCTCCCCGGTCGCCAAACTTTCCCCCAGGACCCGCGCGTAGTCGCCCCCCAAGACGTCCCAGAACGCCCTGTGGAACTCCACGGTCAGCCCGTCCAGCCCCAGGGACTTTCCCCTAGAGAGCTGGCGGAGGGCGCCGGTCAGCTCCGCCAGACTTAGCGGAGCGTCCAATTTTTCGGCGCCCTCCGGGCCAACCTTCGTCAGGTCCTCCCACAAAACTCTGCATGCATCCTCGCTGGACGGTTCCGGAGAGAACAGAGCCCCGTAATAGACGCGGGTCTCCGCGCTGATTCCCTCCGGATCCGAGACCAGAGATCCGTCGTCGGCCAGCAGCCCCAAGAGCTGCTTACGGACCCCCCGTCTTTTTTCCAGCGAGTAGAAGAAGGGGGAGCAGCGGTCCAGGTCCCGCAGGAGCTGGATCCGCGACCTCACGTACGCGCCTCGGGACCCGACGAGCTGCAGGTCCTTCAGCGCGCCCTTCTTCTCTTCGTACACCTTCCGCAGTGCCGGGTCCTCGACGACCTGACCGAGACGGGACTCCAGGTCGAGCACCTCCTTCTCCAACCGCCCGACCCGGGCCTCCCGCCTCTTGGTCGACCCCTTCGCGTACTCCTGACAGAAGAGACGGATGTGAGCCTTGCCCACATCCCACCATAGCCTCAAGGAGGGGAAGCCCCCTGCTTCCTTCTCCAGTCGGCCCAGAATCGACGAAACGAATCCCGGAACCGTGCGTCCTCCAGCAGCAGGTTGTTAAAATGCCAGAACACGGACCCCCCCCGCGCGTGCAGCGGAGCGAGCTCCGCCCACACCAGGTGGTGGTCCGTGCACAGCACCGGCCGCATGGAAGCTGCCGGAACGCAGGAGACGTACGCCCGGGAAATGTAGAGGCGGTCGATTCTGGACCTTCCTCCCCCAGACCTCATGCTAGTGAAGGCGCTGGAGTCGGGGTGGAGATTTCGCCAGACGTCCAACAAGTCGAAGGACCCAACCAGGTCCCTCAACTTCTCCATCGCCGCCGGGCTTCGCGGGGGACCCGAACGGTCCCTCGCCTCGAGGGTGCAGTTAAAATCCCCCCCGAGGATGACGCACTCGCCCACGTCGATGGAGCCCAAGAGAGCGGACACTTCTTCGAAGAAGCGCACTTGCTGCGCACTGGTCTGAGGGGCGTACACGTTCACTAGATGGAGCGGCACGCCCCCCAGGCGAACAGTGACCTGGAGCAAGCGGCCTGGCACGTGCTCCTTGACCCCCAAGATCTCCGGCTGAAAATGCAGGGCCAGCAAGATAGCCACCCCGCTGGAATTGTTGGAGAGGTGACTCATGCTGACCCCTCCTTGCCACTCCAGGAGCCACGTGGCTTCGTCTCCCGGAACGGTGTGGGTTTCTTGCAGGAAGCACACCGCATAATTCCCGTCCCGAAGGACCGAGAAGTTATTGAATCTGCGGCGCGCCTCCCTGCTGCCGTTGATGTTGAGGCTGGCTATGGTTATCTTCATGTCAGAAGCATAGTGCAACCTCTACCTACACCTAACGGGGGGAGGAAGCGCAGCCGCTGGTCCGCCGCCACTTCCTCAGCAGCCCAGTGAGAAACGTTGTGAGCCGACGCAGCTCGAGCGGGTTCACACCCTCGTCCGCGCCCAAGATCTTAACGGCGGCGTGGACGGAATCGATGAGCAGCGCCAGCTCCGACCACCTGTCGAGGGCCAGCCGGACCTTATTGCGCTGACCCAGGCACGTGGCCATAAAATCCCGGAGTTCCCTTACGGAAATGAGGGGAGACTCGGCAAGGGGCACGAGGTCATCCATCGCCACGTCGGCGCTGGAGTCTGAATCGTCCTCCGTGCCCATCACCGAGTCCCCATCCTCCTCCAGGGGGTCATCACCAGCGGCCGACCCGTCCGCCGCGCAGTGCGAAGCGAACGACTCAGCCGCGCCAGCCAGCCCCGCCTCCGCCCGGATCCCACCCCCAGGATCGGCAGCAGAGGATTTCTCCCTGGGCTCCTCTAGGGGTGCCGGGCCAGAAGACGGCGGCGGTTCAGAGCTCCCCTCCGCCTCAGACGCCGGAACGACCGGAGAAACCGGGGAGTGAACAATTTCCAGCTCCTCCAGTACGTCCGGCACCAGAGACGCAGCCAGGGGGCCATCCTCCTCCCTGCCACCAACCTCCGACCCAGCGGACGGGGGGTTTTGAATTAAAAGCTCTACCAGGACGAGCATCCCCTGGGAGACGTCCGCGTCGCATTGGGCGAGCTCATTATCCTCGAGCTCGCCCGACCCAGCCCCCAGGCTGCCCGACCCGGCGAGGGGTAACGACACCGATAAAAGGTCAACTTCAATTACTGCCGCGGGTTGTTCCGCAAACCCCCCCACGGGCAGGGTCTCATCCCCATCCCCGGGAGGCACGTGCTGGACAGACACATCTGCCTCAGCCTCCCGAGGGACAGGCGACCCCTGCCGATCGCTGGTGATGACGACAGCGCTGGTGGCGGGGGGGTGCGCAGAACCCCCCGCGGCGGGCGACGACTCCCCCTGCTCGGAGGGACCTTCATCCTCCCGGTCCTCCTCCTCATCCAGGGGGTCGCGCCTTCTTTTTAGCACGGAGGGAGCGAGGGAGACCTCCATGTCTGCAAAGGCCTCCTCCTCGACTCCCTCCGGCGGAGCAGGTTTGTCGGGTTCCTCGGGCCCGTGCCCGGCCGCAGGTATTGGCATTACCGCTGCGGCGGTTGCGGCCACAGGCTCGGGCACGGGGCCCCTCCCGCTCACATCTGCCCTGATCAACTCAGCGAGGAGCGCGGGTGTAAGGGGCTCAAGGGGCAAGGGCTCACCATCCACGGGGGGACCTGCCCTAAGGTGCTTCTTTTTTCCCCGCGCCTTCTTTCCGGCCGGACACGCTCCCTCCCCCCCGCCGGAGGCCTTGGTGGCATCGGCCCCCGACGTCAACCGCGCATCAGACGTACTTGACGCACGGGCAGATCCGGGGGGAAGGGCGGCGGCGGCGGCGCCAGCCTCGGCCGCACGAGATGATCCAGCGGCCTTGGAGGCAGGGCAGTTCCTCCTGATGTGCCCCACCTCCCTGCAGGCATGGCACCTCACACCGTCCGACGTCCAAAAGGCGCGGTAGGCGGTCCCCTCGTGGAGGACGACGAACGCCCCTTCAGTGTCCTCCTCCCGCGCCAGCTGGATAAACAGCTGGCGCCGGAAGGAGAAGACGTGGCGAAGGCTGGCCTCCCGGAAGCCGAGCGGGATGAGTGTGATCCCCGACCTCACCTCCCCAAGTTGTCGCAAATGGGGAAGGAGGAGCTCACCAGGAACATAGGGCAGGACGTTGGAAATAATGATCCTCTGCGCGGTGGCCTCGAGAGGATCCACCGGCAGGAAGGTCCCGCCCACGGTGAGCCCCTTGGCGACAGCCAGGGACACCGCCCGCTCCGACCCCAGGAAGAACACAGCCTTCCCATACATTTTCGAGGCCGCGACGATGGCTGAGGGGCCGACAACCCCAGCCATGGCCTTGACGCAGGCCTCGATGGTCATAGTGGGGTGAGTGTAGCTCTTCACCCCAAGCTTTTTTGTTATTAATCGAAAAGGTGACGGGGCAGCAGGAACAGCGGGAGCAGCTGTGGCTGTGGCTACCACTCTCGCACAGGTCCCGGCTGGCCCCGCCACCGGCGAAGATGCAGTCGCCATTCTGGGGTGCTTTTTTTTAAGGGCTACACTCACCCCAAGTCACAGGCCTGAAGGTGTTAATGGCCTCGGTGTATATATATATTTTTTTGTCCTCTATTGAGCAGAGGGAGCTGATTAAAATGAGGACACACCTCTCTCCTTATTGATTTAAATTGGGAGAGGAGCCCTCTCCCCTCTGCTCAATTGGCAATTAATAAAATAGATGAAACTAAGGTGCCTTAGAAAGACAGGCAGAGAGAGACAAAGAGAGAGAGAGAGGTGGGGGGGGTGGGTAGGAGGGAGGCCGCAAAGGGCAGTGTTGCCACTCAGGATGGTGGGTGGGTGTTGGCAGGGTTGCACTCTCCGATGGAAAAAGTCTTTGGTGATGGTGGTCTTCTGGCAGGGGGAGAAGACGTCTTCACCTGGAAAAGCTGGAGAAGCCCAGGCTTAGTCCTGCAACAGGTCTTAACGATGTAATTAAATTAAATTAAGGACTTCACCTTGGGCAGCTCCAAGCTCTCCCAGGGCAGGCAATAGAAGGGATGCTAATTAGTGGTGTGTGTGGCCTTGCTTTTAACAAGAGCACACACACACACACACACTACACCCCTTGATGATCCGGCCTTGCTTCTTCTTTTCTCCCCCCACCTAAAATACAAAGTCTTGGGAGAGTGCCCCAAATAACACCCACCTGTAGATGTTCCGGATGAAGTTTTCTTCCCTCCTTTCAAGCAGTTGGTTTCTCTCCCCTCTCTCCCTCTCCTGAAGTGGAGGCCAATTTGGGGAGGCAGTGATAGAAAGGCCTCTCCCCTGGTTGATGTTGATGTAGGCCTCCTTTCTCCTTCTCCTCCTCTGTCCTCTCTCTCCAGGCACCTCAGTTGATGTAATGATGGTGGAGTTGGTGGTGGTCCAACGTTCTCCTCCTCTTCCTGGTCAGGGGACCACCACTTTAATCCACTCTCCAAAGTCTGGCTGCTCCCTCTGCTCGTGCTTGCAGCTAAACAGAGGGTAACTTCAGACTGAAGTACAGAAGCCTGCTATGGCTTTATATACAGGGGTGGTCACTGCCGGTACTGCAGTATAGAATCAGTTTTTCTCTTAAAGGTACATACACAACAATTCCTCCCCTTTTAGATAAACAGTACATAACACTCATTTAACAACTAAATAATAACTAATTACTATTACAATTTTCTCTGTACTATATACATCAACTGAAATAATCATTTATAAGTTCAGTCTTTGAGGAGACTTCCTGATCCTGACTGGATAGCGCCTTTCTCGAGTGTCCTGTTCTTGCGGCGGAGTTGATTCTGGCTCATTGTCATTGGTTGGTTCGTCAGCTTCCAATACCACTGCTTCTGAGGTAGACGCAATCTGTACTTCGGGTTGATTACCAGGTGCACCTGCTCGTGGTATGGGTTTGGCTTGTTCCTGAGACTCTAGAATCTGGTCAGCATGGTGTCTCACGATGCTCTCTCCAACGTCCACTGTGTACATTAGTGGTCCCTGCTGTGTGCATATCGTTCCTGGCTGCCATTTTTCTGTTCGGTAGTCGTGGGCCAAGACTGGTTGCCCTATCTTGAAGCTCCTGGTTGGCTTCTCATTTATGTGCTGGAATTGCTTATCCTCAACATCTCATCTTATGTTTGGTTTGAGCAAATCCAGGCAACATCTTAGCCTTCGGTTGAAGAACATTATGGCTGGAGCTTGGTTGGTGACTGCATGTGTCGCATTCCGGTAAGCAAACAAGAAATTATCCACCTTGTGTTGTAGTGGTATGTCGTCATTATGCATTGCCTTTATTGCCTTTTTAAAGGTCTGAACAAACCTCTCAGCCAATCCATTTGTGGCTGGATGATATGGGGCAGATGTGTAACGTTTCACCCCATTTTTCCTCAGAAACCTCCGGAAATCCTCGGACACAAACTGGCCCATTGTCGGAGCAAATCTGATCTGGCAAGCCATTCCTGGCGAAGATAGTCCGTAGGACTGCAATAGTTTGCTCCGTGGTGGTGGAGGACATTTTGATGACCTCTGGGCATTTCGAATGGGCATCCACAGCGATTAGGAACATTGGCCTAGAAATTCATTGACGCCACTTTTGGGGCGCTAAAGTGGGGCGTCCGCTAAAGTTTGCGGCCGCCGCCAAATCTAGGCCACTTCTCCGATATTCATTAGCTTCGCCCTACTAGTTCGGGCGAGCGCTAAAACTGCTGCTGGACGCCTCTCATTGGGCGCTAAGCCGGAGGTGGTGATCGATAGCGCCGAGGCCGGGCGCAGCGCAGGTGCGGCCATCTCGTGACTGACAGCAGACACCCTGGCGCCGGCCAGCTCTTAAGGGGGAAGGGTCGACTGTGTCTGCTGCCACGCCCTGGATAGTGGAGCCCTCCAGCTAGGCCTGAATACTGCTGCTGGACCCAAATAGCGCCTGAAGACATGGAGAAGGCCCGTGAACGTGTGCAGCGCTTCTCAGAGCGTGATCTGAGTGTGCTGCTTGCTGCTGTGGAGAAGAGGCGCCATGTTTTGTACCCGGACAATAGCAAGAAGGCGACGGTCCGCGTCTACAGGAGAGCCTGGAGGCATGTCGCCAGCAAGCTGTCAGCCAACAGCGACATCCCCAGGACCGGTGCCCAATGCCGCAAAAAGTTAAATGACCTCACACGCATTGTCAGGGTGAGTACCCTTTCCAGTGACCTCCTCATCCTTGCATGTGCACCTCACATTATGTGCAAAGGGACCTGAAAGCTCTAATGGCCAGCCTTCATCCAGCAGCTATGGCACAGGCATGAGCATCAATTGCACATTCTGCACTGAACACACTGGCCAAGCTATTCCACCATGGGAGGCAGTGCACACCAGATCATGGCGACACACTGGCCAGGCTATTCCACCATGGGAGGCAGTGCACACCAGATCATGGCGACACACTGGCCAGGCTATTCTACCATGGGAGGCAGTGCACACAAGATCACGGCGACACACTGTACTTAGAGGCTGTCCTTTCTCTTGCAGGCCAAGCTGGCGAATAATCGCAAGAGCCGGACTGCGACCGGGGGAGGATGACCCCATATCCAGCCACTCACCAACCTGCAACATCGCGTGGAGCGCCTCATGGGTGGCCGGGTGATTGGGCCCGTTGCATGTGGAGATGCCGACCCTGTTCTGGGCAGCAATGGTAAGGACATCACCTTTTGCACCTCTCTCGTCCCACTTGCGCATCAGATCTACATCCTTTGCCACTGTCCGACCAATGCGCTGAATGCCACCACTCGTGCATCCCGCACTGACGCCCTCTCCTCACTCTAAAGCTACTCTTGTGCCTTCCTGCTTTCAGATGGTCAAGAGGAGGCCCCTCAACTTGCCAGTGACAGACCCTCCGAGGAGGAGCAGGAGGAGGAGCAAGAGGAAGGCGGCCCATCAGGGGAACCCTCAGCCGCGGCCACCCAGGCCAATGTAGGGGACACGTCTTCCCTGGAAGGCAGCGTGGCGGAAGTGTCGAAGGGGAGGGGAGCTCCTGGGACCTGCATGTTGCAGAAAGGCGGGAGGGGGTTGGAAGCTCGGCGGCCTTCTCCCCAGAGGGGGGATGCATCGGAGGGGAGTCCAATTGCTGGGCCCAGCGGCCTCCAGCAACGGAGGAAGGGTCGGCCAGCTCGGCGGCCTTCTCCCCAGAGGGAGAGTCCGGCCTCCAGTCAGGAGATGCTCTTCGCCGAGGAGATGGAACGCCTCGAAGACTTGTCCGCGGACTCGGAGCGCCGGCACACGGAGCTCATGGCGGCAGTGGCACGGTTGCCTGAGTCCATCAATTCGCTCTCTCGGAGTGTGGCCGAGTTCGGGCCCTTAGAGGCCACCAGTCGGGCGGAATACCGGGCAGATCTGTCAGCGACTGGCCAGGTGATTAGTGGTGCCGTCCAGTCACTGGCTGCTCTGCTGCGGTCAGTGAACAGGTCAACACGGGCACTCACTGCTGCCACACTCGCGGTGTCAGCCAGGCATCGCCAGGGCACCCGGCGCGCTGCAGCAGCACATCGGTCTGTCCCTCGGCAGATTGGTGCGAATGCTGCAGTGCTGGCCCGGGCGAGTGCCAGTGTCTCAGGCGACCAGCGCGCGCCTGCCATCCGCCAGCTTGCCGCCATTCCTCCAGCCGCCACTGCCACTCCCCCAGTGGAGCTGCCAGGAGCTGCTGCAGCGACTGATGCTGGCCAGCCACAGCTGCAGCAATCAACAGCCAGCCGCTCGACGGCCAGACCTCGACTAGGCCGACCCCCAAGGGCATCTGCCGTCACGACGTGTGCCCCTCAGGAGCCTGCCCCCAGCCTTGCAGCAGCCAATGGCCTTACTTTGAGGCGGAGCAGCAGGGCGGGCAGGGGCCACCCAAAGATGTCCAAGGCATCGCCATAGCAGGCCAAATAGTCGAATGTGTGGCCATTTGTGTTTGTTTCTTGAGGCCGAGAATTGGATGTTTGTTTTTTGAAGGCCGATGATGTGATGTTTGTTTTGGAAGAAGGCCGAGAATGACGGCCATTTTAGTTGCCCTATTTTGTTAATCCTCCCCAGGTTGTGGGAGCGAGTAATGTGTTTGAGTGTTTTTTGGGGGTTTCATCTGTTTTTGGTTTTCATGTGGGAAGGGCCCAGAGTTTGTACAATAAAGCATTTTATTTATTCACATTGTCCATGTTTGATCTTTGAAGTGTTTGTTGCCTTAACCGGCTGAGGGCTTGCGGAACGGCTGCAATCATGTTCTATCATTGGCACAAGCCATTCCCTGACAGGGGGCCTAGAAGTGACGTTCAATAAGCCGACGACGGGCGGCCCTTGGACCTTGTGCGTCCCTCCTAGGCTGGTACTCCTCGTCCTCGTCGTCCTCATGCTCCTCCTGCTCCTCCTCCTGAGGTGGTGGTCCAACGTGAGGTGGCAGTGCCTGAGTCCTGCGGATAGCCAGGTTGTGCAGCATGCAGCAAACGACGACGAATTGGGAGACTCGATCCTGCGAATACTGGAGTGCTCCCCCGGAGCGGTCGAGACAGCGGAACCGTTGCTTGAGCATGCCGATTGTTTGTTCTATGAGGTTCCTCGTCGCTTGATGGCTCTCATTGTATGCCTCTTCAGCAGGGGTCGTGGGCGCGCGGAGCGGGGTCATGAGCCAGGTACACAAAGGATAGCCTTTGTCCCCGATAAGCCATCCTCTTGGGGGAGGCTGTGCCTGGAACATGTCAGCCACAGTTGTCTGTCGCAGGATAAAGGCATCGTGGCTGCTGCCTGGAAAGCGGGCATTGACAGCTAGGATGCGCTGCCTGTGGTCACACACCAGCTGTACATTGAGGGAATGGTAGCCCTTCCGGTTGCGGTAATCCTCGGCATGCTCAAGGGGTGCCCGCAAAGCCACATGCGTGCAGTCAATGGCGCCCTGCACCATGGGGAAGCCCGCTATTCTTGCAAATCCCACTGCACGCTGCTGCTGCTTGTCCAGGGTCATGGGGAAGGAGATGAATTGATGTCTCCTTCTGAAAAGGGCTTCGGTCACCTGGTGGATGCAGCAATGCATGGCGAACTGGGAGATGTTAGCGATGTCCCCAGTAGCGGATTGGAAGGAGCCGGAGGCATAGAAGTTGAGAGCCACCGTCACCTTCACTGCCACCGACAGAGACGTCCTGCGCATCAGCTGTGGCTGCAGATCTCTCTGAAGCAGCCGGCAGATGTCTGCAACCACCTCCCTTCGGAATCGCAGCCTCCTAACACACATCGCGGCAGACATGGTCAGATAGGAGGTCTGCGGGCGGTATACCCTGCGTGGGTAAGGCCTCAGTTGGCGACGCCTGTTGCCCCCTCTGCGTCTAGCCAGGGCTGCCACTCTCTCACGGCATCTGTAAGCCCTTCTGGCATAAGGCTGAAATTCAGCGTTGCCACCCAATGCAGCCCCCATTATATGCTGGCAAACACTGAGCTCTGAATGAAGGCAAAGATAATTGGTAAGCTCTGGCCTGAGCCAAAAATACCTGTCCAAGTGTTGGTCCAAAGCAGTAAACTCTCCTCCTTGGTCTCTGTCCAAAAAACCGTTGCACAAGAGTGAATGCTGCAAAATGGCTGGCCTTTATACTGCTGGGTAAGTGCCCTTTAATTAGCGCTCCCCCCGGCCCGGCTGGCCTGTGTACCGTTCCACTTCACAGTCGCTCGGGACGCCCGGCGCACAATGGGCCGGCGCGAGTGAAGTTCCGGTTTGGGGCGCACAAAGGGCGTTGCACTATTAAATGACGTCATGATCTGCGCGCGCAGCAGGGCGCGCGCTAAGACTTTGCGCCGGCGCTAAATGTGTCCTGAAGTTGGGGAGAGGCGCAGATCGCGCTGCGCCTGGGCGATAAGCGCCTAGCGCTCGAGATCTACTCCCCCTAAGGCGCTAACGGCTGGCGCGCCCAACTGAATTTCTAGGCCATTGAGTCCATAAATGGACCAGATAAATCAATGTGTACCTGTTGCCATGGAGATGAGGGCCACTCCCATGGATGTAGCGGGGCCTGTGGTGGAGCGTTTTGGACCTTCTGGCATCCTGTGCATCTCTTGGTCATATCCTCGATTTCTTTATCGATTCCCGGCCACCACACAAATGCCCTGGCTAGGCTCTTCATTTTTACCCCTCCCAGATGACCCTCATGAAGCTCATTGAGCACTCTATCTCTCAACTTGGGTGGAATTACCACTCGGGATCCACACATCAAGGTCCCCTGGCACACTGACAGCTGTTCTCTCCTTGGCGAGAATGCTGGCAACAGTGTGTTGCCATGTGCTGGCCATCCCTTCACCATCAAATCATAGACCCGAGAGAGTGTCGGGTCATTTCGGGTTTCCTTCTCTATACTTGAGTTTGTAACAGGTAGACATTCGACTATAGTCGCATGGAATATCTCAACAGGGTGCACTGCAGGTGCTTCCTCTACCGTAGGCAACGGTAGGCGCGACAGCCTATCAGCGTTTCCATGCTGTTTCGTATCCTTGTATTCTATGTCGTACTGATGTGCCCCTAGAAAAAGTGACCATCTTTGCAGCTGTTGCGCCGTCATCACCGGAACGCCCTTCTTTGGGTTAAAACTGGAGACCAGGGGCTGATAATCAGTCAGTAGGGTGAATTTCTGCCCGTGCAGATAGTGATTGAACTTCTTCACACCCCACACCAGGCTGAGGGCCTCCCTGTCAATCTGGGCGTAGTTACACTCGGCTGAGGTTAACGAGCGCGACGCAAAGGCTATTGGCCTCTCTGAACCATCAAGGAATTTGTGTGACAGCGCTGCTCCGATGCCGTAGGGAGACGCATCACATGCTAACCGAATCAGTAGTGTTGGATTGTAGTGGGCCAATACTTCTTTTGAAGTGATTAGACATTTACATTTCTGAAAGGCACACTTACACTCATCACTCCATTTCCATGTTACTCCAGTTTGCAGTAGGGCATTCAGTGGGTGCAGAATTGTAGATAAATTCGGCAAGAACTTATGGTAGTAGTTCACCAACCCGAGGAACGACCTCATTTGCGACACATTTTCCGGTGCTGGAGCCTTGACTACAGCCTCAATCTTGTCCGGCGACTTATGCAACCCTTCCTCATCAATCATGTGGCCACAATACGAGATTTGTCTCCTGAAGAACTCGCATTTGGGGCGGTTGGCTCGTAGCCCATATTCCTGTAATCTTGTGAGCACCTGCTCCAGGTTGGCAAGGTGTTCACTGTCATTTTCGCCCGTAACCAGGATGTCGTCCAAATAACACTGGGTCCCCGGGATCCCTTGCAGGACTTGTTCCATCGCCCTCTGCCAAATAGCCGGGGCTGATGCTACCCCGAATACCAGTCGATTGTACTGGTAAAGGCCTTTGTGAGTGTTTATCGTGAGGTATTTCCTAGATGCTTCTTCCACCTCCATTTGTAGATACGCTTGGGCCAGATCAATGTTCGTAAAGCATTTCCCTCCAGATAGTGAGGCAAAAATATCTTCTATCCGTGGAAGTGGATATTTTACTGTGTGCAGGACTGGGTTCACAGTTACCTTGAAGTCCCCACAGATGCGAACCTTCTTCGGCTCCCCAGGCGTGCTGCTCAATGATTTCTTCATTACAGGAATGATGGGTGTGGCCCACTCGCTCCAGTCCACCTTGGACAGCACACCCGAATGCACCAGACTCTCGAGCTCTGCTTCAATGCTGGGCAGATTGCATAAGGTACCGGTCTGGACTTAAAAATTTTGGGTTTGCGTTATCTTCGATTTTTATCATTGCCGTTACTCCTTTTGAGTCCCAAGTCCTTGCTGGAACACCTCTTTCGCATCAGTTAGAATTTTTGGCAGTCGTCCAGGTGTGACGTCATCATCCTTTTTATCAGTCACAGTTAGCGCCTGAATGGAATGCCAATCCAATTGTATTTTTTGGATCCATTCACGTCCCAATAATGGTGGTCCTCCATCTGGTAGTATATATAGGTACAGTTTCTGTGTTTCCTTGCCGTTGTATTCAACTGGCACCCTTATTTTTCCTCTGGGGTAGACTTTTTGCCCCGTGTATGTCTTCAATACAATGGACGAGTCCTTCAAGGGTATGTGTGAGAATAGCTGCTCATAGTCTCGTCGATTCATGACAGTTAGGCCTCATCCTGTGTCCAATTCCATCTATACTGGGGACCCTGCTATCATGAGGGTGACCCAAATGGTTCAGTGATCCTCCTTTGCGATCACGTTGTTTAACTTTAGACAACTTAGTCTCCTGCTCCAGGAGTCCTTATCACTCTCCTGATCTTCCGAACTACTGTCTGTCAATTTCTTTACTTCCTTGTACTTTTCCTTAGTAGTTCTTGTAGTGTTGGTTTTCTTTCCCGACCTGCAGACTCTTGCTATATGTCCCATTTTCCCACATTGCCTGCATACTTTGTCCTTAAACCAGCAGTCCTTCTGATCATGGGTTGTTCTGCCGCAGCGATAGCACTTTTCTGCTCCATACGCCATTTCGTTAGCGCTGTATTCTCGTGGTTTCTGTTGTATTTCCGCAGCTCCCCGTGCTGCTGCTTCGTAGGATACTGCCACGCTGAAAGCCTGTTCTAGCGTCAGGTCCTTTTCCGAAAGTAGTCGTTTCTGGATTCCTTCACTCTGGAGCCCGCAGACAAACTTATCCCGTAAGGTGTCTGCCAGTCCTGCTCCGAACTGGCAGTGCTTCGATAACTTGCGTAGTTCTGTAAGATAGTCAGCATTGCTCTCATCTTTGTGCTGGTTTCTTTTATGGAACTTGAATCTTTCTGCTATCAGCAGCGGTGTAGGGTTTAGGTGTTCCTGTAAGATATTAACAATCTCTTCAAAACTTTTCTCCATTGGTTTAGCTGGGGTAATTAAATTCCGCAATAGGCCGTACATTCTCGCGCCCATCAAATTTAATAATACCGATGCCTTCATTCCATCGGCCACCTCATTTGCCTCGCAGTACCCTTCAATTCCTTCCACATATGTGGTCCAGTCTTCTACCTCATTGTCAAAAGCAGTGATACTGCCACTTTTCAGCATCTTGGGTGATTTAAAATGGCGCCTCCCGCGCTTTTTCTTCTTCACCAATGGATTAAAATGGTGCCTCCTGCGCTTTTCCTTCTTCCCCAATGGAATAAAATGGCACCTCCCGCGCTTTTCTTTCTTCCCCTTGCTGCCACGCTGCTCCTAGCATTCTGCAGTGTAATGGTGGTGACCTGCGGCTTCGGCGCATCTCACTTTTCCTTCCCCTTGTTTTATTTTCGCTACGCTGCCCAGTTCTTGAGCACCGACCGCACCCTGTGTGCTCCACCCTATCTCTCTCTCTTTTCCTCCCGATGACGCTGCACGGCCCCTTTGCAGAGCCGCTCGATCAAGCTCGAGCCCGCCGCAGTCCGGAAGGGTCAGCGCACTACCTGCTACCAGCACGATTTGCTGGAACACCTTGACTGGGGAGCCAAGCCCAGCTCTCCACAGTCTCTCCTGCAACTCTCCAAACTCCGATGGATCCTTGGGCGGTTGCCCGTGGTCGACGCCTGTTGTTCTGACTTCGACCTCCCAGAAGCTTCTTCTCAGGGAAAGATCCCCGTGAGGTGATGCAGTACTGCAGGTGAGTTCGAACCTGTTCATCGCCAATGTAGTGTCCGAGTATAAATAATACATGGACTGCAGGAGAACAATAATAACAGGTATTTACTGAACAGAGGGTAACTTAAGACTGAAGTACAGAAGCCTTATTTGGCTTTATATACAGGGGTGGTCTCTGCTGGTACTGCAGTATAGAATCAGTTAATCTCTTAAAGGTACATACACAACAGGGGGCAGTAAGAGAATCGGGGGCAGTAAGTATATCAGGGGGCAGTGAGTGTATCGGGGCAGTAAGATTATCAGGGGACTGTAAGGGTATCAGGGGCAGTAAGATTATCAGGGGACAGTAAGTGTATCAGGGGGCAGTAAGGGTATCAGGGGGCAGTAAGGGTATCAGCGGGCAGTAAGGGTGTCAGGGGGCAGGAAGGATAACGTGCTGTAAGGGTATGCGGGGGCAGCAAGGGTATCAGGGACACTAAGGGTGTCAGGGGGCAGTAAGGGTGTCAGCTGGCAGTAAGGATAACAGGGGGCAGTAAGGGTATCGGGGGGCAGTAATTGTATCCGGGACAATAAGGGTATCAGGGGGCAGTAAGGGTATCAGGGGCCAGTAAGGGCATCAGGGGGCAGTAAGGATATCAGGGGGCAGTAAGGGTGTCAGGAGGCATTAAGGGTGTCAGGCGCCGTAAGTGTATCAGGGGGCAGTAAGGGTATCAGGGTGCAGTAAGAGTGTCAAGGGGCAGTAAAGCTATCTGGGGGCAGTAAGGGTATCAGGGGCAGTTAGGATATCAGGGGGCAGTAATGGTATCAGGGGGCAGTAAGAATATCAGGGCCAGTTAGGATATCAGGGGGCAGTAATGGTATCAGGGGCCAGTAAGGGTGTCGGGTCGTAAGGTTATCAGGGGCTGTAAGATTATCAGGGGGCAGTAAGGATATCAGTGGCAGTAAGTGTATCAGGGGGCAGTAAGGGTATTAGGGGACTGTAAGTGCATCAGGCAGTAAGGGTATCAGGGGCAATAAAAGTATCAGGGGGCAGTAATGATATCAGGGCCAGTAAGTTTATCAGGGGCAGCAAGAATATCAGGGGGCAGTAAGATTATTGGGGGCAGCAAGAATATCAGGGGCAGCAAGAGTATCAGGGGGCTGTAAGGGTATCAGGGGCAGCAAGAGTATCAGGGGGCTGTAAGGGTATCAGGGGCAGTAAGAATATCAGGCGGCAGTAAGGGTATCAGGGACAGTAATGGTGTCGGGGCAGTAAAGGTATCAGGGAAGTAAGGGTATCAGGGACTGACAGGGTGTCAGGGGCAGTAAGGATATCAGGGGGCAGTAAGGGTATCAGGGGGCAGTAAGGGTATCAGCGGGCAGTAAGGGTGTCAGGGGGCAGGAAGGGTGTCAGCGGGCAGTAAGGATAACAGGGGGCAGTAAGGGCATCATGGGGCAGTAACTGTATCTGGGACAGTAAGGGTATCAGGGGGCAGTAAGGTTATCAGGGACTGTCAGGATGTCAGGGGGCAATAAGGTTATCAGGGGGCAGTTAGGGCATCAGAGGGCAGTAAGGATATCAGGGGCAGTAAGGGTGTCAGGGGGCATTAAGGGTGGCAGGTGCCATAAGTGTATCAGGGGGCATTAAGAATATCAGGGGACAGTAAGGGTATCAGGGTGCAGTAAGAGTGTCAGGGGGCAGTAAAGTTATCTGGGGGCAGTAAGGGTATCAGGGACAGTAAGGGTATCAGGGTGCAGTAAGAGTATCAGGTGACAGTAAGGGTATCAGGGGCAGTAAGGGTATCAGGGACAGTAAGAGTATCAGGGGGCAGTAAGGGTATCAGGGTCAGTAAGGGCATCAGGCACAGTAAGGATGTCAGGGGGCAGTAAGGATGTCAGGGGGCAGTAAGGGTGTCGGCAGTAAATGTATCAGGGGCAGTAAGAGTATCAGGAGGTAGTAAGGATATCAGGGGCAGTAAGTGTGTCAGGGGCAGCATGAATATCGGGGCAGTAAGAGTATCAGGGGGCAGTAAGAGTATCAGGGGGCAGTAAGGATATCAGGGGGCAATAAGCATTTCAGGGGACAGTGAGTGTGTTGGGGCAGTAAGTGTATCCGGGGCAGTAAGGGTATCTGGGGCAGTAAGGGTATCAGCGAGCAGTAAGACTATCAAGGACAGTAAGGATATCAGGGGGCAGTAAGGGTATCAGGGACTGTAAGGGTGTCAGGGGGCAGTAGTGGTATCAGGGACAGTAAGGGTATCTTGGGGCAGTAAGGGTATCAGGGGGTATTAAGGGCATCAGGGGGCAGTAAGGATATCAGGGGGCAGTAAGGGTTTCCGGGACAGTAAGGGTATCAAGGGGCAGTAAGGGTGTCAGGGGGTAGTAAGGATATCAGGGTGCAGTAAGAATGTCAGGGGGCATTAAGGGTATTAGTGGGCAGTAAGGGCATCAGGAGGCAGTAAGGATTTCAGTGTGCAGTAAGGGTGTCAGGAGCATTAAGGTTATCAGGGACAGTAAGAGTATCAGGGGGCTGTAAGGGTATCAGCAACAGTAAGGGCATCAGGCACAGTAAGTGTGTCAGGGGCACTAAGCATGTCAGGAGGCAGTAAGGGTATCAGGGCCAGTTAAGGTATGAGGGCAATAAGAGTATCATGGCACAGTAAGGTTATCAGGGGGCAGTAAGTGTGTCGGGGCAGTAACAATATCAGGGGCAGTAAGGGTGTCAGGGGCGGTAAGGGCATCAGGGACAGTAATGGTGTCAGAGGCTGTAAGTGTATCAGGGGTAGTAAGTTTATCAGGGCACAATAAGTGTATCAGGGGACAGTAAAGGCATCAGGGACAGTAATGGTATCAATGGCAGTAAGGGTATCAGGGACAATAAGTGTATCGGTGGCACAGTAAGGATATCAGGGGGCAGTAAGGGTGTCAGGGGCAGTAAAAATATCAGGGGCAGTAAGGGTGTCAGGGGCAGTAAGGCTATCAGGGGCAGTAAGGCTATCAGGGGGTAGTAAGGCTATCAGGGGGTAGTAAGGGTATCAGGGGGTAGTAAGGGTATCAGGAACAGTACTGGTGTCAGGGCCAATAAGCGTTTCAGGGACAGTAAGTGTGTCGAGGTAGTAAGGGTATCCGGGGCAGTAAGTGTATCGGGGCAGTAAGGGTATCGGCAGGCAGTAAGGGTATCAAGGACAATAAGGGTATCAGGGGCAGTAAGGGTATTAGGAGCAATAAGTTTATCAGGGGCACAGTAAGGTTATTAGGGGGCAGTAAGGGTGTCAGGGGCTGTAACAATATCAGGGGCAGTAAGGGTGTCAGGGGCAGTAAGGATATCAGGGGCAGTAAGTTTATCAGGGGCACAGTAAGTGTATCAGGGGACAGTAAGAGCATCAGGGACAGTAATGGTGTTAGGGGCAGTAAGGTATCAGGGGCAAAAAGTGTTTCGGGGGCGCAGTAAGGTTATTAGGGGGCAGTAAGGGTGTCGGGGCAGTAACAATATCAGGGGCAGTAAGGGTGTCAGGGCAGTAAGGTAATCAGGGGCAGTAAGGGTATCAGGGCAGTAAGGGCATCAGGGACAGTAATGGTGTCAGGGGCTGTAAGTGTATCAGGGGCCGTAAGTTTATCAAGGCCACAGTAAGTATATCAGGGAACAGTAAGGGCATCAGGGACAGTAATGGCGTCAGGGGCAGTAAGGTTATCAGGGGCAGTAAGGGTATCAGGGACAGTAAGGGTGTCAGGGGCAGTATGGGTATCGGGGGGCAATAAGGGTGTCAGAGGACAGTAAGGTTATTAGCGGCAGTAAGGGTATCAGGGGGCAGTAAGGGTGTCGGGCAGTAAGGGTATCATGGGGCAGTAAAGGTATCAGGGACAGTACCGGTGTCAGGGGGCAGTAATTGTATCAGGGACACTAAGGGTATCAGGGACAGTAAGGGTATTAGGGGGCAGTAAGGGTGTCGGGGGCAGTAAGGGTGTCGGGCAGTAAGGGTATCATGGGGCAGTAAAGGTATCAGGGACAGTACCGGTGTCAGGGGGCAGTAATTGTATCAGGGACACTAAGGGTATCAGGGACAGTAAGGGTATTAGGGGGCAGTAAGGGTGTCGGGGGCAGTAAGGGTGTCAGGGGGTAGTAAGTGTGTTACGGGGCAGTACGGATATCAGGGGGCAGTAAGGGTGTCAGGATCAGTAAGGGTGTGAGGGGGCAGTAAGGGTATCAGGGACAGTAAGGGTATCAGTGAAAGTAAGGGTGTCAGGGGGCAGAAAGGATATCAGGGGCAGTAAGGGTGTCAGGAGAAGTAAGGTTCTGAGGGAGCAGTAAGGGTATCAGGGATATTAATGGTATTAGGAGGCAGTAAGCGTATCAGGGGGCAGTAAGGATATCAGGGGGCAGTAAGGGTATCAAGGACAGTAAGTTTGTCAGGGGATAGTAAGGGTGTGAGGGGGCAATAACAGTGTCAGTGTGTAGTAAGGATATCAGGGGCAGTAAGGTTCTCAGATATAGTAAATGTATCAGGGGCACAGTAAGGGTACCAGAGGGCAGTAAGGGCATCAGGGGGCAGTAAGGGGTTCAGGGGCAATAAGAGTATCAGCGGCAGTAAGGGTGTCAGGGGCAGTAATGGTATCAGGGACAGTAAGGGTATCAGGGACAGTAAGGGTGTCAGGGGGCAGAAAGGATATCAGGGGGCAGTAAGGCTGTCAGGAGCAGTAAGGGTGTGAGGGGGCAGTAAGGGTATCAGGGACAGTAAGGGTATCAGTGACAGTAAGTGTGTCAGGGGGCAGTAAGGATATCAGGGGGCAGTAAGGGAGTCAGGAGCAGTAAGGGTGTGAGGGGGCAGTAAGGGTATCAGGGACAGAAAGGTTATCAGGAGACAGTAAGCATATCAGGGACAGTAAGAGTTTCAGGGGGCAGTAAGGGTGTCAGGGGGCAATAATTGTATCAGTGACAGTAAGGGTATCAGGGACAGTAAGGGTGTCAGGGGGCAGAAAGGATATCAGGGGCAGTAAGGGTGTCAGGAGAAGTAAGGGTCTGAGGGGGCAGTAAGGGTATCAGGGACAGTAAGGATATCAGGGGGCAGTAATGGTGTCAAGGACAGTAAGTTTGTCAGGGGATAGTAAGGGTGTGAGGGGGCAGTAACGGTGTCAGTGGGTAGTAAGGATATCAGGGGCAGTAAGGTTCTCAGAGATAGTAAATGTATCAGGGGCACAGTAAGGGTACCAGGGGGCAGTAAGGGCATCAGGGGGCAGTAAGGGGTTCAGGGGCAATAAGAGTATCAGAGGCAGTAAGGGTGTCAGGGGGCAGTAATGGTATCAGGGACAGTAAGGGTATCAGGGACAGTAAGGGTGTCAGGGGGCAGAAAGGATATCAGGGGGCAGTAAGGGTGTCAGGAGAAATAAGGGTCTGAAGGGGCAGTAAGGGTATCAGGGACAGTAATGGTATTAGGAGGAAGTAAGCATATCAGTGGGCAGTAAGGATATCAGGGGGCAGTAAGGGTGTCAAGGACAGTAAGGTTATCAGGGGGCAGTAAGGATATCAGGGGGCTGTAAGGGTGTCAAGGACACTAAGTGTATCAGGGGGCAGCAAAGATATCAGGGACAGTAAGGGTGTCAGGGGATAGTAAGGATATCAGGGGGCAGTAAGGGTATCAGGGACAGTAAAGGTGTCGGGGCAGTAAGAGTATCAGGGGGCTGAAATGATATCAGGGGCAGTAATCGTATCAGGGGCAGTAAGGGTATCAGTGGGCAGTAAGGATATCAGGGGGCAGTAAGTGTGTCAGGGACAGTAAGGGAATCAGGGGGCAATAAGACTGTCAGGGGCAGTAAGGGTATCAGGGTTAATAAGGATATCAGGGGGCAGTAAGGTTATAAGGGACAGTAAGTGTGTCAGGGGCAGTAAGGTTGTCTGGGGCAGTAAGGTTATCGGGGGCAGTAAGGGTGTCAGGGGCAGTAAGTGTATCAGGGGGCAGTAAGGGTATCAGGGGCAATAAGTGTATCAGGGCGCAGTAACTGTATCAGCGGGCAGTAAGGGTCTCAGGAGCAGTAAGGGTGTCAGGGGGCAGTAACGGATTCAGGGGCAGTAAGGTTGTCAGGGGCAGTAAGGGTATCAGGGGGCAGTAAGTGTATTTGGGGGCAGTAAAGGCACCAGGGGGCAGTAATGATATCAGGGGGCAGTAAGGGTGTCAGGGACAGTACGGGTGTAAGGGGGCAGAATGGTATCAGAGACAGTAAGGGTATCAGGGGGCAGTAAGGGTGTTAGGAGCAGTAAAGGTGTCAGGGGGCATTAAGGGTATCAGGGACAGTAAGGTTATCAGGGGGCAGTAAGGGTGTTAGTGGCAGTAAGGGTGTCGGGATAGTAAGGATATCAGGGGGCAGTAAGGATATCAGGGGGCAATAAGGATATCAGGGGGCAGTAAGGATATCAGGGGGCAGTAAGGGTGTCAGGGGGCAGTAAGGGTATCAAGGACAGTAATGGTATCAGGGGCAGTAAGGGTATCGGGGGCAGTAAGGGTATCAGTGACAGTAATGGTGTCAAGGGCAGTAAAGGTATCAGGGGCAGTAAAGGTATCATGGACAGTAAGGGTATCAGAGGGCAGTAATTGTATCAGTGACAGTAAGGGTATCAGGGGCAGTAAGGGTATCAGGGTCAGTAAGGATATCAGGGGGCAGTATTGGTGTCAGGGGCAGTAAGGGTGTCAGGGCAGTAAGGGTATCTGGGACAGTAAGGGTGTCAGGGGCAGTAAGGGTATCGGGGGCAGTAAGGGTATTTGTGGGCAGTAAGAGTATCAGGGGGCAGTAAGGGTATCAGGGACAGTACGGGCATCTGGTACAGTAAGTGTGTCAGGGGCAGTAAGGATGTCAGGGGGCAGTAAGGATATCAGGGACTGTAAGGGTGTCGGGGTAGTAAGGGTATCAGGGGCAGTAAGTGTATCAGTGACAGCAAGGGTATCAGGGGCAGTAATGGCATCAGGGACAGGAAGGGTGTCAGGGACTGGAAGGGTGTCAGGGGCAGTAAGGTATCGGGGCAGTAAGTGCATCAGGGGCAGTAAGGTTGTCAGGGACGATAAGGGTGTCAGGGGGCAGTAAATGTATCAGGGACATTAAGGGTATCGGGGCACTAACGGCATCAGGGACAGTAAGGGTATCAGGGGCAATAATGGTATCATGAACAGTAAGGGTATCAGGGGGCAGTAAGGATGTCAGGGGGCAGTAAGGATATCAGGGACTGTAAGGGTGTCGGGGTAGTAAGGGTATCAGGGGCAGTAAGTGTATCAGGGACAGTAAGGGTATCAGGGGCAGTAATGGCATCAGGGACAGGAAGGGTGTCAGGGACTGGAAGGGTGTCAGGGGCAGTAAGGTATCGGGGCAGTAAGTGCATCAGGGGCAGTAAGGTTGTCAGGGACGATAAGGGTGTCAGGGGGCAGTAAATGTATCAGGGACATTAAGGGTATCGGGGCACTAACGGCATCAGGGACAGTAAGGGTATCAGGGGCAATAATGGTATCATGAACAGTAAGGGTATCAGGGGGCAGTAAGGTTGTCAGGGGGCAGTAAGGGTGTCAGGGGACAGTAATGGTATCAGTGGGCAGTAAGTGTATCAGCGGGCAGTAAGGGCATCAGGGACAGTAAGTGTATCAGGGGGCAGTAAGGCTGTCAGGGGGTAGTAATGATATCAGGGTGCAGTAAGAATATCAGGGGGCAGTATGCTTATCTGGGGGCAGTAAGGGCATCAGGGGCAGTAAGGATTTCAGGGGGCAGTAAGGTTGTCAGCAGCATTAAGAGTATCAGGGACAGTAAGGGCATCAGTGGGCAGTAAGGGTATCAGAGACAGTAAGGGCATCAGGTACAGTAAGTGTGTCGGGGCAGTAAGGATGTCAGGGGGCAGTAACGGTATCAGGGACAGTAAGGGTGTCAGGGGCAGCAAGGGTATTGGGGCAATAAGTGTATCGGGGGCAGTAAGGGTATCGGGGGCAGTAAATGCATCAGGGACAGTAATGGTGTCAGGGGCAGTAAGGTTATTGGGGCAGTAAAGGTTTCAGGGACAGTAAGGGTATCGGGGCAATAAGGGTATTAGGCAGCACGGTGGCATAGTGGTTAGCACTGTTGCCTCACAGCGCCAGGGACCCGGGTTCAAATCCGGCCTCGGGTGACTGTCTGTGTGGAGTTTGCACATTCTCCCCGTGTTTGCGTGGGTTTCCTCCGGGTGCTCCGGTTTCCTCCCACAGTCCAAAGATGTGCGGGTTAGGTTGATTGGCCATGATAAAAATTGACCCTTAGTGTTAGGGGGGATTAAATACATGGGGTTACAGGGATAGGGCTTGGGTGGGATGGCTGTCGGTGTAGGGACCGGGTGCTAGGGTTTGGATGATCAGCCATGATCTCGTTGAATGGCGGAGCAGGCTCGAAGGGCCGAATGGCCTACTCCTGCTCCTAGTTTCTATGTTTCTATGTTATGTATGACAGTAAGGGTGGTGGGGCAGTAAGGTTATCAGGAGCAGTTAGGGTATCAGGGGGCAGTAAGTGTATCAGGGGCAGCATGAGTATCGGGGCAGTAAGAGTATCAGGGGGCAGTAAGGATATCAGGGCAGTAAGGGTAACAGGGGGCAGTAAGGGTATCAGGGGGCAGTAAGGGTGTCGGGCAGTATGTGTATCAGGGGCAGTAAGAGTATCAGGTGGCAGTAAGGATATCAGGGGGCAGTAAGTGTATCAGGGGCAGCATGAGTATCGGGGCAGTAAGAGTATCAGGGGGCAGTAAGGATATCAGGGGCAGTAAATGTATCCGGGGCAGTAAGAGTATCGGGGGCAGTAAGAGTATCGGGGGCAGTAAGGGTATTAGGGGGCAGTAATGGTATCAGGGACCGTAAGGGTATCAGGGACAGTAAGGGTATCAGGGGGCAGTAAGGCTATCAGGGGGCAGTAAGTGTATCAGCGGCAGTAAGGATGACAGGGGGCAGTAAGGGTTTCAAGGGCAGTAAGGGTGTCAGGGGCAGTAAGGCTGTCAGGGGGCAGTAAGGGTATCAGGGGCAGTAAGGGTGTCGGGGCACTAAATGTATCAAGGGCACAGCAAGGGTATCAGCGGACAGTAAGGGCATCAGGGACTGTAAGGGTCTCAGGGGCAGTGAGGGTATCAGGGCAGTAAGATTATCAGGGGCAGTAAGAATATCAGGGGGCAGTAAGGATATCAGGGGGCAGTAAGTGTATCAAGGACAGTAAGGCTTTCAGGGCGCAGTAAGGGCACCAGAGACTTAAATGGTGTCAGGAGCAGTAAGGTTATCTGGGGCATTAAGGGTATCAGGGAGTAGTAAGTGTATCAGGGGGCAGTAAGGATAACAGGGGGCAGTAAGTGTGTCAAGGACAGTAAGGCTATCAGGGTGCAGTAAGGGTATCAGGGACAGTAAGGATAACAGGGGCAGTAAATGTATCCAGGGCAGTAAGAGTATCGGGGGCAGTAAGAGTATCAGGGACAGTAAGGGTATTAGGGGGCAGTAATGGTATCAGGTGGCAGTAAGGATATCAGGGGGCAGTAAGTGTATCAGGGGCAGCATGAGTATCGGGGCAGTAAGAGTATCAGGGGGCAGTAAGGATATCAGGGGCAGTAAGTGTATCAGGGGCAGCATGAGTATCGGGGCAGTAAGAGTATCAGGGGGCAGTAAGGATATCAGGGGCAGTAAATGTATCCAGGGCAGTAAGAGTATCGGGGGCAGTAAGAGTATCAGGGACTGTAGGTTGTTAGGGGCATTAAGGTGCAAGGGGCAGTAAGGGTATCAGTAGCAGTAAGGTGGTCAGGGGGCAGTAAGTGTATCAGGGACAGTAAGGGTGCCAGGGGCAGTAAGGTTATCATAGGCAGTAAGGGTATTTGTGGGCAGTAAATGCACCACGGGGCAGTAATGGTTTCAGCGGGCAGTAAGGATATCAGGGGGCAGAAAGGGTGTCAGGGACAGTAAGGGTAATGGCGGCAGTAAGGGTATCAGGGGACATAAATGGTATCGGCGGCAGTAAGGGTATCAGGGGGCAGTAAGGGTGCCAGGGACAGGGACAGTAAGGGTATCAGCAGCAGTAAGGGTATTAGGGACAGTAATGGTGTCGGGGGCAGTAAGGGTGTCAGGGACAGTAAGGGTATCAGGGGGCAGTAAGTGTATCAGGGACTGTAAGGGTATCAGTGGGCATTAAGGGTTAGGTTGATTGGCCATGATAAAAAAAAATTGACCCTTAGTGTTAGGGGGGATTAAATACGTGGGGTTACGGGGTTACGGGGATAGGGATTGGGTGGGATGGCTGTCGGTGTAGGGACCGGGTGCTAGGGTTTGGATGATCAGCCATGATCTCGTTGAATGGCGGAGCAGGCTCGAAGGGCCGAATGGCCTACTCCTGCTTCTATCTTCTATGTTTCTATGTTTCTATGTAATGGTATCAGGGAGCAGTAAGGGGGTCAGGGGCAGTAAGGATAACAGGGTGCAGTAAGGGCATCGGGGGGCAGTAGGTTTATCAGGGACAGAAGGGTATCAGGGGCAGTAAGGGTAACAGGGACAGTAAGGGTATCAGGGGCAGTAACGGTATCATGGGCTGTAAGGGTATCAGGGGCAGTAAGGTTATCAGGGATAGTAATGGTGTCAGGGACAGTATAGATATCATGGGCTGTAAGGGTATCAGGGGCAGTAAGGGTATCAGGGAAGAAGGGGCAGTAAGGGTATCATGGGCTGTAAGGGTATCAGGGGCAGTAAGGTTATCAGGGACAGTAATGGTGTCAGGGGCAGTAAGGATATCATGGGCTGTAAGGGTATCAGGGGCAGTAAGGGTATCAGGGAAGTAAGGGTATCAGGGGCAGTAAGGTTATCAGGGACAGTAAGGCTGTCAGGGGGCAGTAAGTGTATCAGGGGCAGTAAGGATAACAGGGGGCAGTAAGGGTGTCAAGGAAAGTAAGGGTATCAGGGGGAAGTAAGGCTATCAAGGGGCAGTAAGGATATCAGCGGGCAGTAAGTGTGACAGGAGTAGTAAGGGTGTCAAGGGGCAGTAAGGGTATCAGGGACAGACATGGTATCAGAGAGCAGGAAGGGTATCAGGAGGCAGTAAGTGTGTCAGGATGCAGTAAGGGTGTCAGAGGCAGTAAGGCTGTCAGGGGGCTGTAAGGGTATCAGGGGCAGTAAGGGTGTCGGGGCAGTAAGTGTATCAAGGGCACAGCAAGGGTATCAGGGGACAGTAATGGTGTCAGGGGCAGTAAGGGTATCATGGGCTATGAGGTTATCAGGGGCAGTGAGGGTATCATGGACAGTAATGTTGTCAGGGGCAGTAAGGTTTCAGGGAAGTAAGGGTATCAGGGCAGTAAGGGTATCAGGTGCAGTGAGGTTATCAGGGACTGAAAGGGTGTCAGGGGCAGTAATGGTTTCAGGGGCAGTAAGGGTATCAGGGAAGGAAGGGTATCAGGGCAGTAAGGGTATCAGGTGCAGTGAGGTTATCAGGGACTGAAAGGGTGTCAGGGGCAGTAATGGTGTCAGGGGCAGTAAGGGTATCAGGGAAGGAAGGGTATCAGGGCAGTAAGCGAATCAGGGGGCAGTAATGGTATCAGCGAGCAGTAGGTGTGTCAAGGGGCAGTACGGATAACAGGGTGCAATAAGGGTATCGTGGGGGCAGTAAGGGTATCAGGGACTGTAAGGGTGTCAGGGGGCAGTAAGTGTGTCAGCGACAGTAAGTGTATCAGGTGGCAGTAAGGTTGTCAGGGGCAGTAAGGATAACAGGGGGCAGTAATGGTCTCGGGGGCAGTAAGGGTATCAGGGACAGAAAGGGTATCAGGGACAGTAAGGGTATCGGGGCAGTAAGTGTATCAGGGGGCAGTAAGAGTATCAGGGGGCAGTAAGTGTGTCAGAGGGCAGTAAGGGTGTCAGGAGCAGTAAGGGTGTCGGGGGCAGTAAGGTTATCGGGGCAGTAAGGGCATCAGGGGGCAGTAGTGATATCAGGGGGCAATAAGGGTGTCAGGGGGCAGTAAATGTGTCAGGGACAGTAAGGGTATCAGGGTGCAGTAAGTGTGTCAGGGGCAGTATGGGTATCGGGGCAGTAAGGCCATCAGGGGGCAATAAGGATTTCAGGGGGCAGTAAGGGTGTCAGGAGCAGTAAGGATATCAGGGGCCGTAATGGTGTCAGGGAAATAAGGTTATCAGGGCAGTAAGGATATCAGGGGCTGTAAGGGTATCAGGGGCAGTAAGGGTATCAGGGATGGAAAGGTTGTCAGGGGCAGTAAGCATATCAGGGGCCTGTAAGTGTATCAGGGGGCAGAAAGGGTATCAGCAGGCAGTAAGGGTGTCAGGGGGCTGTAAGAATAACAGGGGGCAGTAAGGGTATTGGGAGGCAGTAACCGTATCAGGGATAGTAAGGGTATCAGGGGGCAGTAAGGATATCAGGGGCAGTAAGAGTGTCAGGGACAGTAAGGGAACCAGGGGACAGTAAGGGTATCAGCTGCAGTAAGCGTGTCAGGGAAGTAAGGGTACCAAGATAGTAAGGGTATCAGGGGGCAGTAAGGATATCAGGGCAGTAAGAGTGTCAGGGACAGTAAGGGAACCAGGGGACACTAAGGGTATCAGCTGCAGTAAGCGTGTCAGGGAAGTAAGGGTACCAAGATAGTAAGGGTTTCAGGGGGCAGTAAGGATATCAGGGCAGTAAGGTTATCAGGGTCTGAAAGGGTGTCAGGGGGCAGTAAGGGTACCAACAGGCAGTAAGGTTGTCAGGGGGCAGTAAGGATAACAGGGTGCAGTAAGGGTATCGGGGGGAGGCAGTAAGGCTATCAGGGACAGTAAGTGTGTCAGGGGACAGTAAGGATATCAGGGGGCAGAAATGGTGTCAGGGACAGTAAGGGTATCAGGGGGCAGTAAGGATGTCAGTGGGCAGTAAGGATAACAGGGTGCTGTAAGGGCATCGGGGCAGTAAGTGTATCAGGGACAGTAAGGGTATCAGGGGGCAGTAAGTGTATCAGGGACTGTAATGGTATCAGTGGGCAGTAAGTGTGTCAGGTGGCAGTAATGGTATCAGGTAGCAGTCAGGGTGTCAGGGGCAGTAAGGATAACAGGGGGCAGTGAGGGCATCGGGGGGCAGTAAGTTTATCAGTGACAGAAGGGTATCAGGGGGCAGTAAGTGTGTCTGGGACAGCAAGGGTATCAGGGCAGTAAGGGTATCAGGGACAGTAAGAGTATCAGGGGCAGTAAGTGTTAAGTCTGTGTGTTCCAGTTGTATTAAGATTAATTACTGACACAGACTACAAGAATAAAGTTCAACAGGTCTTTACTAGTTGGAGGTCAGGACTATACTAAATACAATATCACTACACAGTACTTATATACCGGTGGTCACCACCGGTATTACGTATACAGCAGCCAGAGAAAGTAGTACATCTCTTAAGGTGGAACAGGTTACATACACCACAATCCTCCCTTTTTAGCTTAACAGTCATATCCCCATTTAACATAACATCATAACATATATACATATATAACTTCAGGTATAAACAGTTCATAGGTTCAGTCTCTCAGGAGGCCTTCTGATTCGGTTTGGATAACGCCTTTCAGTGGTCTCTGATTCTTGTTGCTGAGGTTATAAGATTCGAAATTTTCAGCAATAATCACGCAAGAAAACCGGATAAAATAAGACTGTTTATTGACCAAAGTAAGCTTGCACAGAAAAACCTTTGATAAAAGGGCATACAAAATGGCCGCCGGGCCTCGTGATCAGTTTTCTGCACCATTTTATTTCTGTTACTGCAAGCCAGACAGGCTTGTGGATTGAAGACAGTAAGCCCGCGAAAGCCAGTATCTGGGAACCGAAACTCAGGGAAACAGCATACATATTCAATGGATTCTAAGTACAGGATGGGGCCCATCAAGATATAGGCGGACAATGCAAAAACACTTATACCCATTTATTGTACAAAGGAGAAACCGTTTAACAGCCATCAAGGAAAATCTCCGGACCGATCAATATGCGAACCGAGTCGCGATGACAATGTAAAAGACTTAAAAAGACATTATCGGCCAGGAAGGCCAGTTAAGTTATCACCGGCTCCCGTTACAAGACAAAGCACCCCTGCAGAGATTTCTGCCCGCCAAAATTAATACAAAGACAGGACTATGATTTGGCGGGAGATAAGACTGTCCCAAAAGTGTATAACTATGGATTGAAAGTCCATCAAAAGTTACAAGGAACGATCGGAGGAAACTCGGAGGGCGATCAACATTCGGAGGAAACACGATCGACGTTATCGGAGTGATCGACAGAACGAACGGACGAACGAAGGACGGACGGTGCCAGGATCGGCGCCTCTTCTACCTCGGTAGCTTCGGAATCGATGAAGATGCTTCGTCCTTTTAAAGACGCTTCGGACGGACAATTCCGGTGAAAAGACAACGTGGTCGGTGTTCAGCCAGACAAGGCTCGGCCACGACGAGAAGACGACGAGGGTGGCCCGGGTACTGGGGTCGGGAGATCATCGATGACCCAGGCCGAAGGAGAAGAAACCCTCTGGAAAGCCACCGAGCCAGGCGGGAGCGAGGAAGGTCCTCGGCATACCATTCAGCCAGAGACCTTCAGATTCTCCCATTTGTATGCAGTTCTTCAACTGCTTGTAGCTGATCTTCAACCTTAACGAGCGCTCATCGAGGCTGTGTCTACCCCGCCGCCTCGAAAGAGAGAGAGAGAATATCGACTGCGCCAGAAGTTTCCAAATCCACGTGACGACGGAAAGCGGTGCCAAAAGGCTGCGAACCCCCTTTTTCGCGATTTTGAGAGTGGTGAGCATGATCCCAAGTTCCCCAGGTCGAAGCTTAGTTTAGGTATAGGGGAGGGAGTTAAGGGTAATCGTAATGTGTTTTCCCTTTTACGATGTGCCGTGTGTTCCCCATTTCCATAGAGTCAAGTTCATAAATTTGTGCATGATTATAGTTACTTTAATCTGTGCCTATGACATGTATTTTGTAATGCTTCAAACTGTTTAAAAATAAAAGCATCCATTTCGTGCTATTCAACCTGGTCTATTGAGTCCTTTCTCTGCACTACTGTTCTCTGCATCTAAGTCCAAGGTCTAGAACCGTAGGGGGAGTGGGTCGAACCACTCAAGGGTAATTATTGCACGAAGCCTGGCAGGAGACCAGAACGAGCAAGAGAAACCCCCTACAAGGTGACTCTTCTTGTTGGTTTCCTATGTATTGGACGTCATCATCAGGTACAGTCCCTGCCGAGGTAGATGCTGCAGGTTCATTAACGTCTTCCACAGTTGTCTCTGTCGCAACCATGGGTTCGACCCTTGCTCTTGATTCTACCAGTTGATCCGCATGACGCCTTATCACATTTTTACCAATATCTACTGTGTACATCAGAGGTCCTTGTTTGGCCCGAATTGTTCCGGACTGCCATTTTTCGTTTCCATAGCCCCTTGCCAACACTGGTTGTCCTACGTCGAAACTTTGAGTGGACTTGTTATTAATATGCCGGAACTGTTTGTTTTCCACTTCCCTCCACACATTTGGTTTTAACAAGTCCAACCTGGACCGCAACCTCCTGTTATAAAACATCATGGCAGGACTTTGGTTAGTCACTGCATGAGCGGCGTTTCGATATGCCATTAGGAAATTGTCCACCTTGTGTTGTAACGGAATCTGATCATCGTTCATGGCCTTTATTGCCTTTTTGAATGTTTGGACAAATCTCTCGGCCAACCCGTTTGTCGCCGGATGATATGGGGCAGAGGTATAATGTTTCACCCCATTCTTCTTTAAGAATTTTTGGAATTCTTCCGACACGAACTGTGGTCTGTTGTCCGAACATATCTGTTCTGGCAATCCGTTCCTTGCGAATATTGTTCTTAACACCGCAATTGTCTTTTCTGAAGTAATGGTATTCATCTTGATCACTTCTGGCCATTTGGAATGTGCGTCCACCGCAATTAGGAACATGGAGTCCATGAATGGACCAGCAAAGTCAATATGTACGCGTTGCCATGGGGCTGAAGGCCATTCCCATGGGTGTAGCGGTGCGATCGGAGGTGCATTTTGCACTTTTTTGGCACCCCACGCAGCTTTTTGTCAACTCCTCTATCTGTTGGTCAATGCCCGGCCACCATACATAAGCCCTAGCAAGACTTTTCATCTTAACTCCCCCCAGATGACCTTCATGCAGTTCCTTTAGAACTCTTTCCCTTAACTTGGGAGGAATAATCACTCTTGTCCCGTACATCAAAGTACCATGGCAGACGGACAGCTGGTCTCGCCTTGCCGAGAATGCCGGTAACAGAGGATCACCATGTGTTGGCCATCCCTTCACTGTCACCTCGTAAACTCGGGACAGTGTCGGGTCGTTCCTGGTTTCTCTTTCAATACTTGCATTGGTGACTGGTAAGCACTCGATGATGGTCGAATGAAATAACTCAACAGGGTCAACTTTCGTCGTCTCTTCAGCTTCAGGTAGTGGCAGGCGCGACAGCCCATCAGCATTGCCATGCTGCTTTGTACCTTTGAATTCTATTTGATATTGATGTGCCCCTAGGAAAAGGGACCATCTCTGGAGTCGCTGTGCTGTCATCACCGAAACACCCTTCTTAGGGTTAAAAATGGATACCAACGGCTGATGGTCTGTCAGAAGTGTGAATTTTTGGCCCTGCAGGTAATGATTAAACTTCTTCACTCCCCATACAAGGCTGAGAGCCTCCCTATCGATCTGCGCATAGTTGCGCTCAGCGGAGGTCAATGATCTGGATGCAAACGCGACTGGCCTTTCCGTGCCATTTGGCAACTTGTGTGAGAGTACTGCCTCAATACCATATGGAGAAGCATCACAAGCCAACCGAATAGGCAGTGTCGAGTTGAAGTGAGCCAACACTTCCTCTGAGGTGATCAATTCTTTGCTTTTGCGAAATGCCTTCTTACAGTTTTCGCCCCATTCCCATGGTACCCCCTTCTGTAAAAGAGCGTTCAGCGGGTGCAGTACCGTGGATAGATTCGGTAGAAACTTATGGTAAGAGTTAATCAATCCCAGAAATGACCTCAACTGAGAGACATTATCCAGAGCGGGAGCCTTTACAACTGCCTCTATCTTGTCAGGAGACTTATGAAGCCCCTCCCGGTCAATGACATGACCACAGTACGAGATCCGCTTCTGAAAGAACTCACATTTCTGCCGATTAACTCTAAGTCCATACTCTTTCAGTCTGTTGAGCACCAGTTCCAAGTTTGCGAGGTGTTCTTCATCACCATCACCTGTAATCAGAATATCGTCCAGGCAACATTGTGTGCCTGGAATTCCCTGTAATACCTGCTCCATGGCCCTCTGCCAAATTGCCGGAGCCGATGCCACTACAAAAACCTGCCTATTATACCGGTACAAACCTCTATGCGTGTTGATCGTGAGGTACTGGCGTGACTCTTCATCAACCTCCATCTGCAAGTACGCCTGCGCCAGGTCTATCTTGGTGAAGTGTTTCCCGCCAGACAACGAAGCAAAAATATCCTCAATCCGCGGAAGCGGATACTGCACCATGTGAAGCACCGGATTAACGGTGATCTTGAAATCTCCACAGATGCGAACCTTCCCTGGTTCTCCTGGCTTGTTGCTCGAAGGACGTTTCATAACGGGAACAATGGGCGTAGCCCACTCACTGCAATCTACCTTAGACAGTACACCTGAACGTTCTAGCACTTCCAGTTCCGCTTCTACAGTAGGTCGTATTGCATAGGGTACCGGTCTGGCTTTGAAAAATTTTGGTTGTGCATGTTCATCAATCTTGATGTTTGCTGTAATTCCTTTCAGTGTTCCCAGTCCTTGCTGGAACACCTCTTTAGCATCATCCAATATTTTGGACAATCGTTTAGGTTTGACATCTGTTTCCCCGGAATCTACCGTTAGTGCTTTTAAGGAGTGCCAGTCCATATTCATTTTCCTAATCCACTCCCGTCCCAGTAGTGGTGGACCTCCTTCAGGTAGCACATATAAGTCCATTACTTGGCTTTCTTCGCCCTTGTGGACCACTTTTACCTCTATCTTTCCGATGGGGTACACTCTTTGCCCCGTGTATGTTTTCAATATAATCTCCGTATCCCGTAGGGGAATATGTTGGAATAACCTTTTGTAATCTTTCTTATTCATGACCGTCAATGCCGATCCAGTGTCCAATTCCATCTTTACTTGGACTCCTGCTATCTGAAGAGTGACCCAAATTGTCTGGAGATCTGCATCCTTACCAACGTTGTGTACTCTTAAGCTACCCAGCTCATTACTGCTAGCATCTGAATCTGACTTCTGTTCGTTCGAACTGGTCTTTGTCACCTTGTGCACCTTTATGTATTTTCCTTGCGGTGACTTTTTGTTGCTGGTCCTCTTTCCTGACCGGCATACTTTAGCTATGTGGCCAACCTGCCACACGTTCTGCATTCTTGGTTTTTAAACCAACACTGGTTCTGATCATGTGTTGTCTTTCCACAACGATAACATTTTACAGTACTCAAACCCAATTTATTTGTACTGTGTTCCGGTGACCGTAGCTGCCTATACTGCCATGCCTCTCGCTGCAGCTTCGTGTGCTGCTGCCATAGTGACCGCTTTCTCAAACGTCAGCTCATTCTCCTCGAGCAGTTGCTTTTGTGTATCTTCTTTTAATAATCCACACACAAATTTATCTCTTAGCGCTTCTGTTAGTCCCGTTCCAAACTGACAGAACTTTGCTAGCTTACGCAATTCCATTAAATATTCAGCATTGCTTTCATCCTTCAGCTGCCTTCTGCTGTAAAATTTAAATCGTTCCGCTAGCATCAGCGGCGTGGGGTTTAGATAATTTTTCAGGACAGTAACAATCTCCTCGAATGTCTTATCCGCCGGTTCATCTGGTGATAAAAGGTGTTTCAATTGCCCGTATGTCTTCGCACCCATTAAGTTCAATAACGTTAGTGCTTTCTCTGCATCTGGGATTTTATTTGCTTTACAATAATTTTGTATGCGTTCTACATACATGGCCCAATCTTCGATGTCGCCATCAAAGGTATCAATGTTCCCATGTTTAGGCATCGTTGCAATTTATTTTATCCCAAGATGGCAGCTTCCCGCTCTTGTCTTCGTCCTCCGCCTACAAAATGGCGGTTTTCCCGCGCTTGGCGGTCTTCACCCATTGGCTGCAATGGCGTTTGGCGTGCTGCTGCTGCTCCCCTTTCCCAGCGGTTAGTAACTCCCCCGACGCTGTCTCCACTTCACCGCGGCTCCCTCAGGCATTCGCGCTTCTCCGATGTCGCGCCTCGCAGCCCTTCTTGCAGCCCGGTTATTAGCACCGGCTGCATTCGCCTTCACCGCGGCTCTCGCGCCTTCAGTCGCCCCAGACGCTGCGCCTTTTTGGTCCGAAAGCGGCCCGGCCCTTATCACCAGCCGCGATCGATGTCCCCGCGCTGCGCCTTTCGGCCCGAATGCGGCCCGGCCCTTATCTCCGGTCGCGATCGATCTCACCGCCATTATTCCTCCGTCTTCCTCCCCCCATCTGTACAGCCAACGCGGCCGACTTTCTGCTCGCGTCGCTGACCGGCTTACCCACCACCGAGGTAGAAAGAAGATAGCTGACTGCCGCTGATGGTGGCTTCGAGTTCAGGATGTCTTCTGCACTCCGGGTTCTCGATGCCTGCCGCACGACGTGTCTTCCAGCAGGGTGATGAGGGTGGATGCCTCTCTTCGACGCCCGTTCTGTGGACGAAGCCGCAGTGGATATAAACTGCCACAGGGTAAGAATCGGACTCGTCGCCACTGTTAAGTCTGTGTGTTCCAGTTGTATTAAGATTAATTACTGACACAGACTACAAGAATAAAGTTCAACAGGTCTTTACTAGTTGGAGGTCAGGACTATACTAAATACAATATCACTACACAGTACTTATATACCGGTGGTCACCACCGGTATTACGTATACAGCAGCCAGAGAAAGTAGTACATCTCTTAAGGTGGAACAGGTTACATACACCACAGTAAGGGTATCAGGGACAGTACGGGCATCAGGTACAGTAAGTTTGTCAGGGGCAGTAAGGATGTCAGGGGGCAGTAAGGGTATCAGGGACAGTAAGGGTGTCAGGGGTAGTAAGGGTATCAGGGGCAGTAAGTGTATCAGTGACAGTAAGGGTATCAGGGACAGTAAGGGTGTCAGGGACAGGAAGGGTGTCAGGGGCAGTAAGATATCGGGGCAGTAAGTGTATTAGGGGCACAGTAAGGGCATCAGGGGCAGTAAGGGTGTCAGGGACAGTAAGGGTGTCAGGGGGCAGTAAATGTATCAGGGACATTAAGGGTATCAGGGGGCAGTAAGTGTATTAGTGACAGTAAGGGCATCAGGGACAGTAAGGGCATCAGGGGCAGTAATGGCATCATGGACAGTAAGGATATCGGGGGCAGTAAGAGTGTCAGGGGGCATTAAGCTTATCTGCGGGCAGTAAGGGCATCAGGAGGCAGTAAGGATTTCAGGGGGCAGTAAGGGTGTCAGCAGCATTGAGTATCAGGGACAGTAAGAGTATCAGTGGGCAGTAAGGGTATCAGGGACAGTAAGGGCATCAGGTACAGTAAGGATGTCAGGGGGCAGTAAGGGTATCAGGGACAGTAAGCGTGTCAGGGGCAGCAAGGGTATCGGGGCTGTAAGTTTATCAGCGGGCAGTAAGGGTATCGGGGGCAGTAAATGCATCAGGGACAGTAATGGTGTCAGGGGCAGTAAGGTTATCAGGGCAGTAAAGGTTTCAGGGACAGTAAGGGTGTCAGGGGCAATAATGGTATTAGGGGACAGTAAGGGTGTTGGGGCAGTAAGGTTATCAGGAGCAGTTAGGGTATCGGGGCAGTAAGGATATCAGGGCAGTAAGGGTATCAGTGGGCAGTAAGGGTATCAGGGGGCAGTAAGGGTGTCGGGCAGTATGTGTATCAGTGGCAGTAAGAGTATCAGGAGGCAGTAAGGATATCCGGGGGCAGTAAGTGTATCAGGGGCAGCATGAGGATCGGGGCAGTAAGAGTATCAGGGGGCAGTAAGAGTATCAGGGGGCAGTAAGGATATCAGGGGGCAATAAGCGTTTCAGGGGACAGTAAGTGTGTCGGGGCAGTAAATGTATCCGGGGCAGTAAGGGTATCCGGGGCAGTAAGGGTATCGGCGGGCAGTAAGAGTATCAAGGACAGTAAGGATATCAGGGGGCAGTAAGGGTATCAGGGACTGTAAGGGTGTCAGGGGGCAGCAGTGGTATCAGGGACAGTAATGGTATCTTGGGGCAGTAAGGATATCAGCGGGCATTAAGGGCATCAGGGGGCAGTAAGGATATCAGGGGGCAGTAAGGATTTCAGGGACAGTAAGGGTATCAGGGGGCAGTAAGGGTGTCAGGAGGTAGTAAGGATATCAGGGTGCAGTAAGAATGTCAGGGGGCAGTAAGGGTATTTGGGGGTAGTACGGGCATCAGGGGGCAGTAAGGATTTCAGGGTGCAGTAAGGGTGTCAGGAGCATTAAGGTTATCAGGGACAGTAAGAGTATCAGGGGGCTGTAAGGGTATCAGCGACAGTAAGGGCATCAGGTACAGTAAGAGTGTCAGGGGCACTAAGCATCTCAGGGGGCAGTAAGGGTATCAGGGGCAGTAAGGGTATCAGGGGCAATAAGTGTATCATGGGCACAGTAAGGTTATCAGGGGCAGTAAGGGTGTCAGGGGCAGTAACAATATCAGGGGCAGTAAGTGTGTCAGGGGCAGTAAGGGTATCAGGGGCAGTAAGGGCACCAGGGACAGTAATGGTTTCAGGGGCTGTAAGTGTATCAGGGGTAGTAAGTTTATCAGGGCACAGTAAGTGTATCAGGGGACAGTAAAGGCATTAGGGACAGTAATGGTATAAATGGCAGCAAGGATATCAGGGACAATAAGTGTATTGGTGGTACAGTAAGGTTATCAGGGGGCAGTAAGGGTGTCAGGGGCAGTAAGGCTATCAGGGGGCAGTAAGGCTATCAAGGGGCAGTAAGGGTATCAGGAACAGTACTGGTGTCAGGGCCAATAAGCTTTTCAGGGGACAGTAAGCGTGTCGGGGCAGTAAGGGTATCCGGGGCAGTAAGTGTATCCGGGGCAGTAAGGGTATCGGCAGGCAGTAAGGGTATCAAGGATAGTCAGGGTATCAGGGGGCATTAAGTGTGTCAGGGGGCAGTAAGGGTATCAGGGACAGTAAGAGTCTCAGGGGGCAGTAAGGGTATCAGGGACAGTAAGGATATCAGGGACAGTAAGGTTATCAGGGGATAGTAAGGGGGTCAGGGACAGTAAGGGTATCAGTGGCCAGTAATGGGGTCAGGGGGCAGTAGAGGCACCAGGGGGCAGTAATGGTATCAGGGGGCATTAAGGGAATCAGGGGGCAGTCGAGGCACCAGGGGGCAGTAATGGTATCAGGGGGCAGGAAGGATATCAGGGGGCAGTAAGGGTGCCAGGGACAGTAAGGGTATCGGCGGCAGTAAGGATATTAGGGACAGTAATGGTGTTGGGGGCAGTACTGGTATCAGGGACTGTAAGGGTATCGGCGGCAGTAAGGGTATTAGGGACAGTAATGGTATCGGGGGCAGTAAGGGTATCAAGGACAGTAAGGTTGTCAAGGGGCAGTAATGGTTTCAGGGGGCAGTAAGGGTATTTGTGGGCAGTAGAGGCACCAGGGGGCAGTAAGGTTATCAGGGACAATAAGGGTGTCAGAGGCAGTAAAGGTATCAGGGGGCAGTAAGGTATTTGTGGGCAGTAGAGGCACCAGGGGGCAGTAATGGTGTCAGTGGGAAGTAAGGGTGTCAGAAGGCAGTAAGGGTATCAGGGTCAGTAAGGGCATCAGTGGCAGTAAGGGTGTCAGAGGGCAGTAAGGGTGTCAGGGACGGTAATGGTGTCTGGGGGCAGTAAGGGTATCAGGGACAGTAAGGATATCAGGTGGCAGTAAGGGTGCCAGGAGCAGTAAGGGTATCAGAGCTGTAAGCGTATCAGGGGCAGTAAGAGTATCAGGGGGCAGTAAGGATATCGGGGGCAGTAAGTGTATCAGGGGCAGTAAGAGTATCAGGGGCAGTAAGAGTATCACGGACAGTAAGGCTACCAGGGGGCAGTAATGGTATCAGGGACCGTAAGGTTATCAGTGACAGTAAGGGTATCAGGGGACAGTACGGGATTCAGGGACAGTAAGGGTGCCAGGGGCAGTAAGGGTATCAGGGCTGTAAGCGTATCAGGGGCAGTAAGAGTATCAGGGGGCAGTAAGGATATCGGGGGCAGTAAGTGTATCAGGGGCAGTAAGAGTATCAGGGGCAGTAAGAGTATCACGGACAGTAAGGCTATCAGGGGGCAGTAATGGTATCAGGGACCGTAAGGTTATCAGTGACAGTTAGGGTATCAGGGGGCAGTAAGGCTATCAGGGGGCAGTAAGGATATCAGGGGGCAGTAAGGCTATCAGGGGGCAGTAAGGATATCAGGGGGCAGTAAGGGTGTCAAGGACAGTAAGGGTGTCAGGGGCAGTAAGGGTTTCAGGGGGCAGTAAGGGTATTTGTGGGCAGTAGAGGCACCAGGGGGCAGTAAGGTTATCAGGGACAGTAAGGGTGTCAGAGGCAGTAAGGGTATCAGGGGGCAGTAAGGTATTTGTGGGCAGTAGAGGCACCAGGGGGCAGTAATGGTGTCAGTGGGAAGTAAGAATATCAGGGGGTAGTAAGGATATCAGGGCGCAGTAAGCGTATCATGAGCAGTAAGGGTATCAGGAGGCAGTAAGATTTCCGGGAGCAGTAAGGGTGTCAGGGGGCAGTAAGTGTATCAGGGGGCAGTAAGGATACCAGGGGGCAGTAAGGATATCAGCAGGCAGTAAGGGAGTCAGGAGCAGCAAGGGTGTCAGAGGGCAGTAAGGGTATCAGTGGCAGTAAGGGTGTCAGAGGGCAGTAAGGGTATCAGGGCGGTAACGGTGTCTGGGGGCAGTAATGGTATCAGGGACAGTAAGGGTGTCAGGGCAAGTAAGGGTATAAAGGACAGTAAGGATATCAGGTGGCAGTAAGGGTGCCAGGAGCAGTAAGGGTTTCAGGGGGTAGTATGGGTATCAGGGGCAGTAAGGGTGTCAGTGGCAGTAAGTGCATCGAGGGCACAGTACGGGTATCAGGGGACAGTAAGGGATTCAGGGACAGTAAGGGTGCCAGGGGCAGCAAGGGTATCAGGGCTGTAAGCGTATCAGGGGCAGTAAGAGTATCAGGGGGCAGTAAGGATAATGGGTCAGTAAGTGTATCAGGGGCAGTAAGAGTATCAGGGGCAGTAAGAGTATCAGGGACAGTAAGGCTATCAGGGGGCAGTAATGGTATCAGGGACCGTAACGTTATCAGGGACAGTAAGGGTATCAGGGGGCAGTAAGGCTATCAGGGGGCAGTAAGGATATCAGGGGGCAATAAGGCTATCAGGTGGCAGTAAGGATATCAGGGGGCAGTAAGGGTGTCATAGGGCAGTAAGGTTATCAGGGACAGTAAGGCTGTCAGGGGGCAGTAAGTGTATCAGGGGCAGTAAGGGTTTCAGAGCAGTAAGTGTATCAAGGGCACAGCAAGGGTATCAGGAGACAGTAAGGGCATCAGGGACTGTAAGGGTCTCAGGGGCAGTGAGGGTATCAGGGCAGTAAGATTATCAGGGGCAGTAAGAATATCAGGGGGCAGTAAGGATATCAGGGGGCAGTAAGTGTATCAGGGGCAGTAAGTTTATCAGGGGGCAATAAGAGTATCAGCGGGCCATAAGGGCACCAGGGAGAGAAATGGTGTCAGGAGCAGTAAGGTTATCTGGGGCATTAAGGGTATCAGGGGGTAGTAAGCGTATCAGGGAGCAGTAAGGATAACAGGTGGCAGTAAGTGTGTCAAGGACAGTAAGGCGATCAGGGCGCAATAAGGGTATCAGGGACAGTAAGGATATCCGGGGGCAGTAAGGTTGTTAGGGGCAGTAAAGGTGTCAGTGGGTAGTAAGGATATCAAGGGGCAGTAAGGGTATCAGTAGCAGTAAGGGTGTCAGGGGGCAGAAAGTGTATCAGGGACAGTAATGGTGCCAGGGGCAGTAAGGTTATCATAGGAATTAAGGGTATTGGTAGGCAGTAAATGCACCACAGGGCAGTAATGGTTTCAGCGGGCAGCAAGGATATCAGGGGGCAGAAAGGGTGTCAGGGACAGTAAGGGTAATGGTGGCAGTAAGGGTATCAGGGGCATAAATGGTATCAGGGACAGTAAGGGTATCAGGGGGCAGTAAGTGTGTCAGGGGGCAGTAAGGGTATCAGGGACAGTAAGGGTCTCAGGGGGCAGTAAGGATATCAGCGACAGCAAGGGTATCAGGGGCAGTAATGGTGTCAGGGGGCAGTAAGGGTATCAGGGACAGTAAGGGTGTCTGAGGGCAGTAATGTTATCAGAGGCAGTAAAGGTTTCAGAAGCAGTAAGGGTAACTGCGACAGTAAGTATATCAGATGGCAGTAAGTGGATTAGGAGCAGTAAGGGTATCAGGGACAGACATGGTATCAGAGAGCAGTAAGGGTATCAGGGGGCAGTAGTGCTGTCAGGGGGCAGTATGTGTATCAGATGCGGTAAGGGTGTAAGAGGCAGTAAGTGCATCAAGGGCACATTAAGGGAATCATGGGACAGTAAGGGCTTCAGGGACAGTAAAGGTGTCAGGGGCAGTAAGGGTATCAGGTAAAGATCCTGCAAATCCATTGGCAGGATAGGTGCACCAATGTCAGTTTTCTTGCTCAGGCCAACATCCCCAGCATCGAAGCTCTGACCATGCTCAATCAGCTCCGATGGGCGGGTCACATTGTCTGCATGCCCGATACGAGACTCCCAAAACAAGCGCTCTCTTCGGATCTCCGACACGGCAAGAGAGCCCCAGGTGGGCAGAGGAAACGTTTCAAGGACACCCTCAAAGCCTCCTTGAAAAAGTGTAACATCCCGACCGACACCTGGGAATCCCTGGCCCCAGACCGCACAAAGTGGAGGAGAAGCATCCGGGAAGGCGCCGAACACCTCGAGTCTCTTCGCCAGGAGCAAGCGGAAGCCAAGCACAGGCAGTGCAAGGAGCGCACGGCAACCCAAGCACCCCACCCAACCGCCCCTTCAACCACCGTCTGCCCCGACCTGTGACAGAGACTGTAGGTCCCGCATTGGACTTATCAGTCACCTGCAAACTCATTTTTAATGTGGAAGCAAGTCATCCTCGGTTCCGAGGGACTGCCTAAGAAGGATAAGAAGAAGGGTATCAGGGCTGTATCGGGCAGTAAGATTATCAGGGGGCAGTGAGGAAATCAGGGGGCAGTAAGTGTATCAGGGCAGTAAGAGTATCAGGGGCAGTAAGGGTATCAGGGCAGTAAGGGTATCAGGGTCAGTAAGGGCACCAGGGACGAAATGGTGTCAGGAGCAGTAAGGGTATCAGGGGCAGTAAGGGTATCAGGGGGCAGTAAGTGTATCAGGGACAGTAAGGGTATCACGGGCAGTAAGGGAGTCATGGGCAGTAAGGTATCAGGGGCAGTAATAGTATCAGGGGCATAAGGGGTCAGGGCAGTGAGCGTGTCAGGAGCAGTAAGGATATCAGGGAAAAGAAAGGGTACAGGGGGCAGCAAGGGAATCTGGGGGCAGTAAGTGTATCAGGGGCAATAAGGATATCAGGGGGCAGTAAGGGTGTCAGGGGCAGTAAGACTATCAGGGGCAGTAGACTATCAGGGGCAGTAAGGTATCAGGGGCAGAAAGTGTATCAGGGACAGTAAGGTTTCAGGAGATTATGCGTGTCAGGGGCAGTAAGGGGATCAGGGTCAGTAAGGTTTTCAGGGACAGTAAGCGTGTCAGGGGCAGTAAGGGTATCAGGGACAGAAAGGGCATCAGGGGCAATAATTATATCAGGGGCACAGTAAGGACAGACAAGGTATCAGAGAGGAGTGAGTGTATCAGGGGGCAATAAGTGGTCAGGGGCAGTAAGGGTGTCAGGAGCAGTAAGGCTGTCAGGGGCAGTAAGCCTATCAGGGCAGTAAGGATATCAGGTCAGTAAGGACATCAGGACAGAAAGGGTGTTGGGGCAGTAAGAGTATCAGGGCAGTAAGGGTATCAGGGGGCAGTCAGGGTGTCAGGAGCGGTAAGGATATCAGGGGGCAGTAATGATATCAGGGGGCAGTAAGGGTGTCGGGTGGCAGTAATGGTGTCAGGAGGCAGTAAGTGTATCATTGGGTTGTAAGGATATCAGGGTGCAGAAAGGGTGTCAGCAGCAGAAAGGGTATCAGGGGGCAGTAAGGGTATCAGGGACAGTAAGGGTATCAGGGGGCAGTAAGGGTATCGGGGCATAAGGGTGTCAGGGGCATTAAGTGTATCAGGGAGCAGTAAGAGTGTCAGGGACAGTAAGGGTATCAGGGGGCAGTAAGGGTGTCAGGAGCCTTAAGGGTATCAGAGGCATTAAGGATCAGGGACAGTAAGGTATCAGGGGGCAGTAATGATGCCGGGGCAGTAAAGTTATCGGGGCAGTAAGGATGTCAGCGGGCAGTAAGGGTGTCAGGGGCAGTAATGGTGTCAGCGGGCAGTAAGTGTATCGGGGGCAGTAAGGGTATCAGGGACAGTAAGGTGCCAGGGCAGTAAGGGTATCAGGAGCAGTAAGGGTATCAGGGACAGTAAGGGTTTCAGGGGCATTAAGAGTATCAGGGGACAGTAGGAGTATCAGGGAGCAATAAGGTTATCAGGGGCAGTAAGAGTATCAGGGGCAGTAAGTTAATCAGGGGGCAGTATGGTTGTCAGGGGCAGTAAGGTATCAGGGGGCAGTCTGTTTATCAGTGATAGTAAGATGTATCAGAGGCACAGTAAGGTATCGGGGGCAGTAAGGGCATCAGGGGCAGTAAGTGTGTCAGGGGCAGTAAGGATATCAGGGGGCAGTAGGGTGTCAGGGTCAGTAAGGATATCAGGGCAGTAGGGTGTCAGGGTCAGTAAGCGTATCAGGTGCAGTAAGGGTATTTGGGGGCAGTAAAGGCACAAGGGGCAGTAAGTCTATCAGTGACAGCAAGGTTATCAGGGGGCAGTAAGGGTGTCAGGGGCAGTAATGGTATCAGGGACAGTAAGGGTAGCAGGGGCAGTAAGGGTATCAGGAGGCAGTAAGCGTATTGGGGCAGTAGGATATCAAGGGGCATAAGGTGTCAAGGACTGTAAGGGTATCGGGGGCAGTAAGTGTATAGGACGTAAGGATGTCAGGGCAGTAAGGATGTCAGGGGCAGTAAGGATTATCAGGGCGCAGTATGGGTATCAGGGACAGTAAGGCTGTCAGGCAGTAAGGGGTCTGGGCAGTAAGGGTATCATGGTTGGTAAGTGTATCAGGGGTAGTATAGTTGCCAGTAGCAGTATGGTTGTCAGGAGCAGGAAGGGTACCAGGGACATTAAGGGTATCAGGGGGCATTAAGGATATCAGCGGGCAGTAGGGTGTCAGGAGCAGTAAGTGTATAAGGGGCAGTAAGTGTGTCAGGGGCGGTAAGGTTATCAGGGGCAGTAAGGATATCAGGGGCAGTAAGCGAGTCAGGGACAGTAAGGTATCAGGGGGCAGTAAGGGTGTCAGGGGCAGTAAGTTTGTCAGGTGTAGTAAGGATATTAGGAAAGTAAGGTTATCAGGAGCAGCAAGGGTATCAAGGGGCAGTAAGGGTGCCAGGAGCAGTAAAGGTGTCAGGGGGCAGTAAGGGTATCAGGGACAGTAAGGGTATCAGGGACAGTAAGGGTATCACGGCAGTAAGGGAGTCATGGGCAGTAAGGGTATCAGGGGCAGTAAGGGTAACAGGGACAGTAGGGTGTCGGGGGCAGTAATGGTGTCAGCGGGCAGTAAGTGTATCGGGGGCAGTAAGGGTATCAGGGACAGTAAGGTGTCAGGGCAGTAAGGGTATCAGGAGCAGTAAGGGTATCAGGGACAGTAAGGGTATCAGGGGCAGTAAGGGTATCGGGGGCAATAAGGGTTTCGGGCAGTAAGGGTTTCAGGGGCATTAAGAGTATCAGGGGACAGTAGGGAGTATCAGGGAGCAATAAGGTTATCAGGGGCAGTAAGAGTATCAGGGCAGTAAGTTAATCAGGGGGCAGTATGGTTGTCAGGGGCAGTAAGGGTATCAGGGGGCAGTCTGTTTATCAGTGATAGTAATGTATCAGAGGCACAGTAAGGGTATCGGGGCAGTAAGGGCATCAGGGGGCAGTAAGTGTGTCAGGGGCAGTAAGGATATCAGGGGCAGTAGGGTGTCAGGGTCAGTAAGGATATCAGGGCAGTAGGGTGTCAGGGTCAGTAAGCGTATCAGGGTGCAGTAAGGGTATTTGGGGCAGTAAAGGCACAAGGGCAGTAAGTCTATCAGTGACAGCAAGGTTATCAGGGGGCAGTAAGGGTGTCAGGGGGCAGTAATGGTATCAGGGGACAGTAAGGGTAGCAGGGGCAGTAAGGGTATCAGGAGGCAGTAAGCGTATTGGGGCAGTAGGATATCAAGGGGCAGTAAGGGTGTCAAGGACTGTAAGGGTATCGGGGGCAGTAAGTGTATTAGGGACAGTAAGGATGTCAGGGGCAGTAAGGATGTCAGGGCAGTAAGGATATCAGGGCGCAGTATGGGTATCAGGGACAGTAAGGCTGTCAGGGGCAGTAAGGGTGTCTGGGGCAGTAAGGGTATCATGCAGGGACAGTAAGGCTGTCAGGGGCAGTAAGGGTGTCTGGGGCAGTAAGGGTATCATGGGTTGGTAAGTGTATCAGGGGTAGTATAGTTGCCAGTAGCAGTATGGTTGTCAGGAGGCAGGAAGGGTACCAGGGACATTAAGGGTATCAGGGGGCATTAAGGATATCAGCGGGCAGTTAGGGTGTCAGGAGCAGTAAGTGTATAAGGGGCAGTAAGTGTGTCAGGGGCGGTAAGGTTATCAGGGGCAGTAAGGATATCAGGGGGCAGTAAGCGAGTCAGGGACAGTAAGGGTATCAGGGGGCAGTAAGGGTGTCAGGGGCAGTAAGTTTGTCAGGTGGTAGTAAGGATATTAGGGAAAGTAAGGTTATCAGGAGCAGCAAGGGTATCAAGGGGCAGTAAGGGTGCCAGGAGCAGTAAAGGTGTCAGGGGGCAGTAAGGGTATCAGGGACAGTAAGGGTATCAGGGACAGTAAGGGTATCACGGGCAGTAAGGGAGTCATGGGCAGTAAGGGTATCAGGGGCAGTAAGGGTAACAGGGACAGTAAGGGTGTCGGGGGCAGTAATGGTATTAGGGGCAGTAAGGGTATCAGGGACAATAAGTTTATCCGGGGGCAGTAAGTATATCAGGGGGCAGTAAGGGTGTCAGCAGCAGTAAGGGCGTCAGGGGGCAGTAAGGGCATCAGGGACAGTAAGGCTATCAGGGGGCAGTAAGCGTATCAGGGGGCAGTAAGGATATCAGGGGGCAGTAAGGGTGTCAAGGACAGTAAGGGTATCAGGGGCAGTAAGGGTATCAGGGACAGTGAGGATATCAGGGGGCAGTAAGGGTCTTAGGGGCAGTAAGGGTGTCAGGGTAGTAATGATATCAGGGGCAGTAAGGGTATCAGGAGCAGTAAGGCTGTCAGGGGGCAGTAAGGGTATCAGGGATAGGAGGGTATCAGGAGGCAGTAAGGATGTCAGGGGGCAGTAAGGATATCAGCGGGCAGTAAGGGTGTCAGGAGCAGTAAGGGTGTCGGGGCAGTAAGGGTATCAGGGACAGACATGGTATCAGAGAGCAGTAAGTGTATCAGGGGGCAGTAAGGGTGTTAGGGGGCAGTAAGATTGTCAGGAGCAGTAAGGCTGTCAGGGAGCAGTAAGTCTTTAAGGGGCAGTAAGGGTTTCAGGGGCAGTAAGTGCATCAGGGGGCAGTAAGGATATCAGGGACAGTAAGGGTATCAGGCCAGTAACGGTATCAGGGGCAGTAAGGGTATCAAGGGGCAGTAAGCGTGTCAGGGGCAGCAAGGTTATCAGGGATAGTAAGTGTATCAGGGGCAAAGTAAGGGTATCAGGGTGCAGCAAGGGTATTTGTGGGAAATTAAAGGCACCAGGGGGCAGCAATTGTTTCAGGGGGCCGTAAGGGTGTCAGGGGCAGTAAGTGTATCAGTGGGTTTTAAGGATATCAGGGTGCAGAAAGGGTGTCAGCAGCAGAAAGCATATCAGGGGGCAGTAAGGGTATCAGGGACAGTAAGGGTATCAGGGGGCAGTAAGGGTATCAGGGGCATAAGGGTGTCAGGGGCATTAAGTGTATCAGGGAGCAGTAAGAGTGTCAGGGACAGTAAGGGTATCAGGGGGCAGTAAGGGTGTCAGGAGCCTTGAGGGTATCAGAGACAGTAAGGGTATCAGGGACAGTAAGGGTATCAGTGGGCAGTAATGATGCCTGGGGCAGTAAAGTTATCGGGGCAGTAAGGATATCAGCGGGCAGCAAGGGTGTCAGGGGCAGTAATGGTGTCAGGGGGCAGTAAGTGTATCAGGGGGCAGTAAGGGTATCAGGGACAGGATGGTGTCAGGGCAGTAAGGGTATCAGGAGCAGTAAGGGTATCAGGGACAGTAAGGGTATCAGGGGGCAGTAAGGGTATCAGGGGGCAGTAAGGGTGTCGGGCAGTAAGGGTTTCAGGGGCATTAAGAGTATCGGGACAGTAGGAGTATCAGGGAGCAATAAGGTTATCAGGGGCAGTAAGAGTATCAGGGGCAGTAAGTTAATCAGGGGGCAGTATGGTTGTCAGGGACAGTAAGGGTATCAGGGGGCAGTCTGTTTATCAAGGATAGTAAATGTATCAGAGGCACAGTAAGGGTATCGGGGCAGTAAGAGCATCAGGGGGCAGTAAGGGTGTCAGGGGCAGTAAGGATATCAGGGGCAGTAGGGTGTCAGGGTCAGTAAGCGTATCAGGGTGCAGTAAGGGTATTTGGGGGCAGTAAAGGCACAAGGGGCAGTAAGTCTATCAGGGACAGCAAGGTTATCAGGGGGCAGTAAGGGTGTCAGGGAGCAGTAAGTGTATCAGGGACAGTACGGGTGTCAGGGGGCAGTAATGGTATCAGGGACAGTAAGGGTAGCAGGGGGCAGTAAAGCTGCCAGGAGCAGTAAGGATATGAGGGGTCAGTAAGGGTATCAGGGACAGTAAGGGTATCAGAAGGCAGTAAGCGTATCGGGGGCAGTAGGATATCAAGGGGCAGTAAGGGTGTCAAGGACAGTAAGGGTATCGGGGGGCAGTAAGTGCATTAGGGACAGTAAGGGTGTCAGGGGCAGTAAGGGTGTCAGGGGGTAGTAAGAATATCAGGGCACAGTATGGGTATCAGGGACAGTAAGGCTGTCAGGGGCAGTAAGGGTGTCTGGGGCAGTAAGGGTATCATGGGTTGGTAAGTGTATCAGGGGTAGTAAAGTTGCCAGTAGCAGTACAGTTGTCAGGAGGCAGAAAGGGTACCAGGGACATTAAGGCTATCAGGGGGCATTAAGGATATCAGCGGGCAGTTAGGGTGTCAGGAGCAGTAAGTGTATTGGGGCAGTAAGTGTGTCAGGGGCGGTAAGGGTACCAGGGGCAGTAAGGATATCAGGGGGCAGTAAGCGTGTCAGGGACAGTAAGGGTATCAGGGGGCAGTAAGGGTGTCAAGGGCAGTAAGTGTGTCAGGTGGTAGTAATGATATCAGGGAAAGTAAGGTTATCAGGAGCAGCAAGTGTATCAAGGGGCAGTAAGGGTGCCAGGAGCAGTAAAGGTGTCAGGGGGCAGTAAGGGTATCAGGGACAATAAGGGTATCAAGGGGCAGTAAGAATATCAGGGGCCAGTAAGGGTATCAACAGGCAGTAAGGGTGTCAGGAGCAGTAAGGGTGTCAGGGGGCTGTAAGGGTGTCAGGGGGCTGTAAGGGTATCAGGGACAGACATGGTATCAGAGAGCAGTAAGGGTATTTGGGGGCAGTAAGGGTGTCAGTGGGCAGTAAGGGTGTCAGGAGCAGCAGACTGTCAGGGGGCAGTAAGGGTATCGGGGCATAAGGGTGTCAGGGGCACTAAGTGTATCAGGTGCACAGTAAGGGTATCAGGGGGCAGTAATGGTGTCATGGGTATTAAGGCTAACAGGGCAGCAAGGGTATCAAGGGGCAGTAAGGGTGCCAGGAGCAGTAAAGGTGTCAGGGGGCAGTAAGGGTATCAGGGACAGTAAGGGTATCAGGGGGCAGTAAGAATATCAGGGGCATAAGGGTGTCAGGGGCATTAAGTGTATCAGGGAGCAGTAAGAGTGTCAGGGGGCAGTAATGGTGTCATGGGCATTAAGGCTATCAGGGCAGTAAGGGTATCAGGGGCAGTAAGGCTATCAGGGGCAGTAATGGTGTCAAGGACAGTAAGGGTGTCAAGGGCAGTAAGGGTGTCAGGAGCAGTAAGGGTATCAGGCGGCAGTAAGTGTATTTGGGGGCAGTAAATGCACCAGATGTCAGTAATGGTATCGGGGGTAGTAAGGATATCAGGGCGCTGTAAGGGTATCTGGGGCAGTAATAGTATCAGGGGGCAATAAGGGTGTCAGGGGCAGTGAGCGTGTCAGGAGCAGTAAGGATATCAGGGAAAAGAAAGGGTATCAGGGGGCAGCAAGGGAAATCTGGGGGCAGTAAGTGTATCAGGGGCAATAAGGATATCAGGGGGCAGTAAGGGTGTCAGGGGCAGTAAGACTATCAGGGGCAGTAAGACTATCAGGGGCAGTAAGGGTATCAGGGGCAGAAAGTGTATCAGGGACAGTAAGGTTTTCAGGGAGATTATGCGTATCAGGGGCAGTAAGGGTATCAGGGTCAGTAAGGTTTTCAGGGACAGTAAGCGTGTCAGGGGCAGTAAGGGTATCAGGGACAGAAAGGGCATCAGGGGCAATAATTATATCAGGGGCACAGTAAGGACAGACATGGTATCAGAGAGGAGTGAGTGTATCAGGGGGCAATAAGTGTGTCAGGGGGCAGTAAGGGTGTCAGGAGCAGTAAGGCTGTCAGGGGGCAGTAAGCCTATCAGGGCAGTAAGGATATCAGGTCAGTAAGGACATCAGGGACAGAAAGGGTGTTGGGGCAGTAAGAGTATCAGGGCAGTAAGGATATCAGGGGGCAGTCAGGGTGTCAGGAGCGGTAAGGATATCAGGGGGCAGTAATGATATCAGGGGGCAGTAAGGGTGTCGGGTGGCAGTAATGGTGTCAGGAGGCAGTAAGTGTATCATTGGGTTGTAAGGATATCAGGGTGCAGAAAGGGTGTCAGCAGCAGAAAGGGTATCAGGGGGCAGTAAGGGTATCAGGGACAGTAAGGGTATCAGGGGGCAGTAAGGGTATCGGGGCATAAGGGTGTCAGGGGCATTAAGTGTATCAGGGAGCAGTAAGAGTGTCAGGGACAGTAAGGGTATCAGGGGGCAGTAAGGGTGTCAGGAGCCTTAAGGGTATCAGAGGCAGTAAGGGTATCAGGGACAGTAAGGGTATCAGGGGGCAGTAATGATGCCGGGGCAGTAAAGTTATCGGGGCAGTAAGGATGTCAGCGGGCAGTAAGGGTGTCAGGGGCAGTAATGGTGTCAGCGGGCAGTAAGTGTATCGGGGGCAGTAAGGGTATCAGGGACAGTAAGGTGTCAGGGCAGTAAGGGTATCAGGAGCAGTAAGGGTATCAGGGACAGTAAGGGTATCAGGGGCAGTAAGGGTATCGGGGGCAATAAGGGTTTCGGGCAGTAAGGGTTTCAGGGGCATTAAGAGTATCAGGGGACAGTAGGAGTATCAGGGAGCAATAAGGTTATCAGGGGCAGTAAGAGTATCAGGGGCAGTAAGTTAATCAGGGGGCAGTATGGTTGTCAGGGGCAGTAAGGGTATCAGGGGGCAGTCTGTTTATCAGTGATAGTAAATGTATCAGAGGCACAGTAAGGGTATCGGGGGCAGTAAGGGCATCAGGGGGCAGTAAGTGTGTCAGGGGCAGTAAGGATATCAGGGGCAGTAGGGTGTCAGGGTCAGTAAGGATATCAGGGGCAGTAGGGTGTCAGGGTCAGTAAGCGTATCAGGGTGCAGTAAGGGTATTTGGGGGCAGTAAAGGCACAAGGGGCAGTAAGTCTATCAGTGACAGCAAGGTTATCAGGGGGCAGTAAGGGTGTCAGGGGGCAGTAATGGTATCAGGGACAGTAAGGGTAGCAGGGGGCAGTAAGGGTATCAGGAGGCAGTAAGCGTATTGGGGGCAGTAGGATATCAAGGGGCAGTAAGGGTGTCAAGGACTGTAAGGGTATCGGGGGGCAGTAAGTGTATTAGGGACAGTAAGGATGTCAGGGGCAGTAAGGGTGTCAGGGGGTAGTAAGGATATCAGGGCGCAGTATGGGTATCAGGGACAGTAAGGCTGTCAGGGGCAGTAAGGGTGTCTGGGGCAGTAAGGGTATCATGGGTTGGTAAGTGTATCAGGGGTAGTAAAGTTGCCAGTAGCAGTACGGTTGTCAGGAGGCAGTAAGGGTATCAGGGACAGTAAGGGTATCAGGGGGCAGTAAGGGTATCGGGGCATAAGGGTGTCAGGGGCATTAAGTGTATCAGGGAGCAGTAAGAGTGTCAGGGACAGTAAGGGTATCAGGGGGCAGTAAGGGTGTCAGGAGCCTTAAGGGTATCAGAGGCAGTAAGGGTATCAGGGACAGTAAGGGTATCAGGGGGCAGTAATGATGCCGGGGCAGTAAAGTTATCGGGGCAGTAAGGATGTCAGCGGGCAGTAAGGGTGTCAGGGGCAGTAATGGTGTCAGCGGGCAGTAAGTGTATCGGGGGCAGTAAGGGTATCAGGGACAGTAAGGTGTCAGGGCAGTAAGGGTATCAGGAGCAGTAAGGGTATCAGGGACAGTAAGGGTATCAGGGGCAGTAAGGGTATCGGGGGCAATAAGGGTTTCGGGCAGTAAGGGTTTCAGGGGCATTAAGAGTATCAGGGGACAGTAGGAGTATCAGGGAGCAATAAGGTTATCAGGGGCAGTAAGAGTATCAGGGGCAGTAAGTTAATCAGGGGGCAGTATGGTTGTCAGGGGCAGTAAGGGTATCAGGGGGCAGTCTGTTTATCAGTGATAGTAAATGTATCAGAGGCACAGTAAGGGTATCGGGGGCAGTAAGGGCATCAGGGGGCAGTAAGTGTGTCAGGGGCAGTAAGGATATCAGGGGCAGTAGGGTGTCAGGGTCAGTAAGGATATCAGGGGCAGTAGGGTGTCAGGGTCAGTAAGCGTATCAGGGTGCAGTAAGGGTATTTGGGGGCAGTAAAGGCACAAGGGGCAGTAAGTCTATCAGTGACAGCAAGGTTATCAGGGGGCAGTAAGGGTGTCAGGGGGCAGTAATGGTATCAGCGACAGTAAGGGTAGCAGGGGGCAGTAAGGGTATCAGGAGGCAGTAAGCGTATTGGGGGCAGTAGGATATCAAGGGGCAGTAAGGGTGTCAAGGACTGTAAGGGTATCGGGGGGCAGTAAGTGTATTAGGGACAGTAAGGATGTCAGGGGCAGTAAGGGTGTCAGGGGGTAGTAAGGATATCAGGGCGCAGTATGGGTATCAGGGACAGTAAGGCTGTCAGGGGCAGTAAGGGTGTCTGGGGCAGTAAGGGTATCATGGGTTGGTAAGTGTATCAGGGGTAGTAAAGTTGCCAGTAGCAGTACGGTTGTCAGGAGGCAGGAAGGGTACCAGGGACATTAAGGGTATCAGGGGGCATTAAGGATATCAGCGGGCAGTTAGGGTGTCAGGAGCAGTAAGTGTATCAGGGGCAGTAAGTGTGTCAGGGGCGGTAAGGTTATCAGGGGCAGTAAGGATATCAGGGGGCAGTAAGCGAGTCAGGGACAGCAAGGGTATCAGGGGGCAGTAAGGGTGTCAGGGGCAGTAAGTTTGTCAGGTGGTAGTAAGGATATTAGGGAAAGTAAGGTTATCAGGAGCAGCAAGGGTATCAAGGGGCAGTAAGGGTGCCAGGAGCAGTAAAGGTGTCAGGGGGCAGTAAGGGTATCAGGGACAGTAAGGATATCAGGGGGCAATAAGAATATCAGGGGCCAGTAAGGATATCAACAGGCAGTAAGAGTGTCAGGAGCAGTAAGGGTGTCAGGGGGCAATAAGAATATCAGGGGCCAGTAAGGATATCAACAGGCAGTAAGAGTGTCAGGAGCAGTAAGGGTGTCAGGAGCAGTAAGGGTGTCAGGGGGCTGTAAGGGTATCAGGGACAGACATGGTATCAGAGAGCAGTAAGGGTATTTGGGGGCAGTAACGGTGTCAGTGGGCAGTAAGGGTTTCAGGAGCAGTAGACTGTCAGGGGGCAGTAAGGGTATCGGGGCATAAGTGTGTCAGGGGCACTAAGTGTATCAGGTGCACAGTAAGGGTATCAGGGGGCAGTAATGGTGTCATGGGCATTAAGGCTATCAGGGCAGTAAGGGTATCAGGGGCAGTAAGGCTATCAGGGGCAGTAATGGTGTCAAGGACAGTAAGGGTGTCAAGGGCAGTAAGGGTGTCAGGAGCAGTAAGGATATCAGGTGGCAGTAAGTGCATTTGGGGCAGTAAATGCACCAGATGTCAGTAATGGTATCGGGGTAGTAAGGATATCAGGGCGCTGTAAGGGTATCTGGGGCAGTAATAGTATCAGGGGGCAATAAGGGTGTCAGGGGCAGTGAGCGTGTCAGGAGCAGTAAGGATATCAGGGAAAAGAAAGGGTATCAGGGGGCAGTAAGGGAAATCTGGGGGCAGTAAGTGTATCAGGGGCAATAAGGATATCAGGGGGCAGTAAGGGTGTCAGGGGCAGTAAGACTATCAGGGGCAGTAAGACTATCAGGGGCAGTAAGGGTATCAGGGGCAGAAAGTGTATCAGGGACAGTAAGGTTTTCAGGGAGATTATGCGTGTCAGGGGCAGTAAGGGTATCAGGGTCAGTAAGGTTTTCAGGGACAGTAAGCGTGTCAGGGGCAGTAAGGGTATCAGGGACAGAAAGGGCATCAGGGGCAATAATTATATCAGGGGCACAGTAAGGACAGACATGGTATCAGAGAGGAGTGAGTGTATCAGGGGGCAATAAGTGTGTCAGGGGGCAGTAAGGGTGTCAGGAGCAGTAAGGCTGTCAGGGGGCAGTAAGCCTATCAGGGCAGTAAGGATATCAGGTCAGTAAGGACATCAGGGACAGAAAGGGTGTTGGGGCAGTAAGGGTATCAGGGCAGTAAGGGTATCAGGGGGCAGTCAGGGTGTCAGGAGCGGTAAGGATATCAGGGGGCAGTAATGATATCAGGGGGCAGTAAGGGTGTCGGGTGGCAGTAATGGTGTCAGGAGGCAGTAAGTGTATCATTGGGTTGTAAGGATATCAGGGTGCAGAAAGGGTGTCAGCAGCAGAAAGGGTATCAGGGGCAGTAAGGGTATCAGGGACAGTAAGGGTATCAGGGGGCAGTAAGGGTATCGGGGCATAAGGGTGTCAGGGGCATTAAGTGTATCAGGGAGCAGTAAGAGTGTCAGGGACAGTAAGGGTATCAGGGGGCAGAAAGGGTGTCAGGAGCCTTAACGGTATCAGAGGCAGTAAGGGTATCAGGGACAGTAAGGGTATCAGGGGGCAGTAATGATGCCGGGGCAGTAAAGTTATCGGGGCAGTAAGGATGTCAGCGGGCAGTAAGGGTGTCAGGGGCAGTAATGGTGTCAGCGGGCAGTAAGTGTATCGGGGGCAGTAAGGGTATCAGGGACAGTAAGGTGTCAGGGCAGTAAGGGTATCAGGAGCAGTAAGGGTATCAGGGACAGTAAGGGTATCAGGGGCAGTAAGGGTATCGGGGGCAATAAGGGTTTCGGGCAGTAAGGGTTTCAGGGGCATTAAGAGTATCAGGGGACAGTAGGAGTATCAGGGAGCAATAAGGTTATCAGGGGCAGTAAGAGTATCAGGGGCAGTAAGTTAATCAGGGGGCAGTATGGTTGTCAGGGGCAGTAAGGGTATCAGGGGCAGTCTGTTTATCAGTGATAGTAAATGTATCAGAGGCACAGTAAGGGTATCGGGGGCAATAAGGGCATCAGGGGGCAGTAAGGATATCAGGGGCAGTAGGGTGTCAGGGTCAGTAAGCGTATCAGGGTGCAGTAAGGGTATTTGGGGGCAGTAAAGGCACAAGGGGCAGTAAGTCTATCAGTGACAGCAAGGTTATCAGGGGGCAGTAAGGGTGTCAGGGGGCAGTAATGGTATCAGGGACAGTAAGGGTAGCAGGGGGCAGTAAAGCTGCCAGGAGCAGCAAGGATATGAGGGGTCAGTAAGGGTATCAGGGACAGTAAGGGTATCAGGAGGCAGTAAGCGTATCGGGGGCAGTAGGATATCAAGGGGCAGTAAGGGTGTCAAGGACTGTAAGGGTATCGGGGGGCAGTAAGTGTATTAGGGACAGTAAGGATGTCAGGGGCAGTAAGGGTGTCAGGGGGTAGTAAGGATATCAGGGTGCAGTATGGGTATCAGGGACAGTAAGGCTGTCAGGGGCAGTAAGGGTGTCTGGGGCAGTAAGGGTATCATGGGTTGGTAAGTGTATCAGGGGTAGTAAAGTTGCCAGTAGCTGTACGGTTGTCAGGAGGCAGGAAGGGTACCAGGGACATTAAGGGTATCAGGGGGCATTAAGGATATCAGCGGGCAGTTAGGGTGTCAGGAGCAGTAAGTGTATCAGGGGCAGTAAGTGTGTCAGGGGCGGTAAGATTATCAGGGGCAGTAAGGATATCAGGGGGCAGTAAGCGAGTCAGGGACAGTAAGGGTATCAGGGGGCAGTAAGGGTGTCAGGGGCAGTAAGTTTGTCAGGTGGTAGTAAGGATATTAGGGAAAGTAAGGTTATCAGGAGCAGCAAGGGTATCAAGGGGCAGTAAGGGTGCCAGGAGCAGTAAAGGTGTCAGGGGGCAATAAGAATATCAGGGGCCAGTAAGGATATCAACAGGCAGTAAGAGTGTCAGGAGCAGTAAGGGTGTCAGGAGCAGTAAGGGTGTCAGGGGGCTGTAAGGGTATCAGGGACAGACATGGTATCAGAGAGCAGTAAGGGTATTTGGGGGCAGTAAGGGTGTCAGTGGGCAGTAAGTGTGTCAGGAGCAGTAGACTGTCAGGGGGCAGTAAGGGTATCGGGGCATAAGTGTGTCAGGGGCACTAAGTGTATCAGGTGCACAGTAAGGGTATCAGGGTGCAGTAATGGTGTCATGGGCATTAAGGCTATCAGGGCAGTAAGGGTATCAGGGGCAGTAAGGCTATCAGGGGCAGTAATGGTGTCAAGGACAGTAAGGGTGTCAAGGGCAGTAAGGGTGTCAGGAGCAGTAAGGATATCAGGTGGCAGTAAGTGTATTTGGGGCAGTAAATGCACCAGGTGTCAGTAATGGTATCGGGGGTAGTAAGGATATCAGGGCGCTGTAAGGGTATCTGGGACAGTAATAGTATTAGGGGGCAATAAGGGTGTCAGGGGCAGTGAGCGTGTCAGGAGCAGTAAGGATATCAGGGAAAAGAAAGGGTATCAGGGGGCAGTAAGGGAAATCTGGGGGCAGTAAGGGTATCAGGGGCAATAAGGATATCAGGGGGCAGTAAGGGTGTCAGGTGCAGTAAGACTATCAGGGGCAGTAAGACTATCAGGGGCAGTAAGGGTATCAGGGGCAGAAAGTGTATCAGGGACAGTAAGGTTTTCAGGGACAGTAAGCGTGTCAGGGGCAGTAAGGGTATCAGGGACAGAAAGGGCATCAGGGGCAGTAAGTATATCAGGGGCACAGTAAGGACAGACATGGTATCAGAGAGGAGTAAGTGTATCAGGGGCAATAAGTGTGTCAGGGGGCAGTAAGGGTGTCAGGAGCAGTAAGGCTGTCAGGGGGCAGTAAGCCTATCAGGGCAGTAAGGATATCAGGTCAGTAAGGACAACAGGAACAGAAAGGGTGTTGGGGCAGTAAGGGTATCAGGGCAGTAAGGGTATCAGGGGCAGTCAGGGTGTCAGGAGCGGTAAGGATATCAGGGGGCAGTAAGGATATCAGGGGGCAGTAAGGGTGTCGGGTGGCAGTAATGGTGTCAGGAGGCAGTAAGTGTAACAGGGGGCTATAAGGATATCAGGGGGCAGTAAGGGTATCGGGGCAGTAAGGGTATCAGTGGGCAGTAAGTATATCAGGGGCAGTAAGGGTGTCAGGGGGCAGTAAGGGTGTCAGGGGGCAGTAAGGGTGTCAGGAGCAGTAAAGTTGTCAGGGACAGTAAGGGAATCAGGGGACAGTAGGGATATCAGGGACAGCAAGGGTATCAGGGGGCAATAAGGGTGTCAGGGGGCAGTGAAGGTATCAGCGGGCAGCAAGGGTATCAGGGACAGTAAGGATATTGTAGTGTATGTACCTTTAAGAGAGAACTACTTTTACAGCTCCTGTATACTGTAGTACCGGCAGTGACCACACCTGTATATAAGCCTTGAGCATGCCTCTGACCCCCAGTCTTGAGACTACCCTACTCCAGTAAATACCTGTTGATTGTTAAGTTACAGCATCCGTGCGGTTATTGAAAAACATCATACTCTGAGAATCACGGATCTAACATTGGCGACGAGTGTCGATTCGAATCCAGCCGCAACTCTGCATTTCCCTTCGAGGATTCGCTCCGGGAGGGCGGTGGAGGAAAGTCGAGGCCAGAAGCAAGGGCGTCGACCACGAGCAACCGCCCAGTCCTCCGGCAGAGAGTGAACATCGCAGGGGAGGCTGTGGAGAGCCGGGCTTGGTTCCCCAGCCACGACGATCAGCAATAGACTGACGACAGGTACAGCGCAGACCCTTCCCGGACAGTGGCGGCTGGAGCCGACCTACGGCAGAGAGAAAGCCGAGCAGCGTCGACGGGGTAAGACACAGGGTGAAGCGCACAGGGCGCAGCCGGGGGTTGAAAACCGAGCGGCGTCGAGGAAAAACAAAACAGAGAGAGAGAGGGTAAAGCGGCAGCCGGGTTCAGGACCGAGCGGTGCAAACGGGAAAGGCGCACAGAAAAAAAAAAGAACGCGCAGAGCACAGCCAGGGCTCAAGGGCTGAACAGTGTCTGCGGGGAGAAGAAGGGAGAGCGCGGGAGACGCCATTGAGCTGCGGAGAAGAAGGAAGAGCGTGGGAGACGCCATTTTTTGAAGCCGCAGCAGAGAAGAAGGGCGAGCGCGAGAAGGAAGGAAAGCGCGGGAGACACCATTTTGTGCCAGCGGAGAAGAAGGGGAAGCACGGGAAATGCCATTTTTGACAGTTAAATCACACCCAGGGATGCCGAAGAGTGGCAGTATCTCTACGTTCGACAATGAAGTCGAAGATTGGGCGACATATGTGGAACGTATTGAAGTGTACTGCAGGGCGAATGAAGTTGTTAAATTCCATGGGTGCAAAAACGTATGGGTTACTGCAAAACCTAATAACCCCAGAGAATCCTGTGAACAAGAATTTCGAAAGCATAGTAGAAATCCTACAGGACCACTTAAACCCCACACTGCTGCTGACAGCAGAACGATTTAAGTTCCATAAAAGGAACCAACACAAAGACGAAAGCAATGTTGAGTACTTAACGGAACTACGCAAGCTAACGAAACACTGCCAGTTTGGAGCAGGACTAGCAGATACGTTAAGGGACAAGTTTGTGTGTGGGCTGCAAAGTGAAGGAACCCAGAAACGGCTTCTATCAGAAAAGGATCTTACGCTGGACAAGGCTTTCAGTATGGCAGTATCACACGAAGCAGCCGCAAGGGGCGCTGCAGAGATACAACGGAGACCGCAAGAATATGGCACCAATGAGATGTCCTATGGAACAGGGAAGTGCTATCGCTGCGGCAGAACAACACACTACCAGAAGGATTGTTGGTTCAAGGACCAAGTGTGCAGACAGTGTGGAAAAACAGGACACATAACAAGAGTCTGCAGGTCTGGGAAGAAAACCAACAGTAAGAAATCTCCACAGGAGAAGTACAAAAAGGTACACCAGGTGATGGACAGTAGTTCAGACGAACAGAAAAGTGACACAGACTCCAGAAGCAAGGAGCTGGGTTGTCTGAAACTACATAAGGTAACCAAAATGGAGGATCACCAGACTATCTGGGTTACACTCAAGATAGACGGAGTCCAAGTGAAAATGGAATTGGACAAAGGATCAGCCCTAACAGTCATGAACCAAAGGGACTGCAAACTGCTGTTTTCACATATACCCTTGAAAGCTACAGAGATTGTCTTGAAGACGTACACGGGGCAAAAAGTCTACCCCAAAGGAAAAATAAGGGTGAAAGTGATATATAAAGGCCAGGAAAAACCTAAAATGGACATATATGTATTGCCAGATGCAGGACCACCACTACTAGGACGTGAATGGATCCGGAAGATACAATTAGATTGGCATTCCATACAGGCACTGAAGGTTGAGGCCAAAAAGGATGATGACGTCACACCTGGACGACTGTCAAAAATGCTAACTGATGCAAAAGAAGTGTTCCAGGAGGGACTCGGAACACTAAAAGGCATAACAGCAACGATTAAAATAGAGGAAAATGCAAGCCCAAAGTTTCTTAAGGCCAGACCAGTGCCTTATACGATCAGACCAGCTGTCGAAGCAAAGCTGGGAGGGTTGGAACGTTCAGGAGTACTGTCCAAAGTAGACTGGAGCGAGTGGGCTACACCCATCGTTCCTGTAATGAAGAGGTCGTTGAGTAATACGCCTGGGGAACCAAAGAAGGTCCGCATCTGTGGGGATTTTAAGGTGACAGTGAACCCAGTCCTTCACACGGTACGATATCCGCTTCCACGAATTGAGGATATTTTCGCCTCGCTATCTGGAGGTAAACGCTTCACCAAAATTGATCTAGCCCAGGCGTACTTGCAAATGGAGGTAGAAGAAGCCTCAAAAAAATACCTTACAATTAACACTCATAAAGGTCTCTATCAAGACAACCGGCTGGTGTTCGGGGTAGCATCGGCTCCGGCTGTTTGGCAAAGGGCGATGGATCAAGTCCTACAAGGGATTCCAGGGACCCAGGGTTATTTGGACGACAACCTGGTCACGGGCGAAAATGACAGTGATCACCTCGCCAACTTGGAGAAGGTGCTCACCAGATTAAAGGAATATGGGCTACGAGCTAATCGCCACAAGTGCGAGTTTTTCCAGAAGCAGATCTCGTATTGTGGCCACGTCATCGATGAAGAGGGGATACATAAGTCCCCTGAAAAGATTGAGGCAGTAGTCAAGGCTCCAGCACCGGAAAATGTGTCACAACTGAGGTCGTTCCTCGGGCTGGTAAACTACTACCATAAGTTCTTACCAAATTTGTCCATGGTATTACACCCGCTGAACACACTACTGCAAACAGGGATACCATGGAAGTGGAATGATGAACGTAGATGAGCTTTCCAGAAGTGTAAAGAATTGATCACATCAAAAGAGGTGTTGGCCCATTTCAACCCAGCACTACCAATTCGTTTGGCATGTGATGCATCACCCTATGGTATTGGAGCGGTGCTGTCACACAAATTCCCAGACGGGTTGGAGAGGCCAGTAGCCTTTGCGTCTCGGTCACTAACCTCAGCCGAGCGCAACTACACCCAGATTGACAGGGAGGCCCTCAGCCTGGTATGGGGAGTAAAAAAATTCAACCACTATCTGCATGGGCAGAAGTTCACCTTGCTGACTGACCACCAACCACTTGTCTCCATCTTTAATCCTAAGAAGGGCGTTCCAGTGATGACTGCACAACGATTGCAAAGGTGGTCCCTGTTTCGAGGGGCAAATCAATATGAAATAGAGTATAAAGGCACGAAACAGCAAGGAAACGCTGATGGGCTATCGCGCCTGCCACTGCCTACTGTGGAGGAAGCACCAGCAGTGGACCTTATCGAGATATTTTATTCGTCAATAATTGAACGATTGCCAGTAACGAACACGGATATAGAGCAGGAGACCCGCAATGATCCGACGCTGTCTCGGGTATATGATTTGACGGTGAGGGGATGGCCAACACATGGCGACTCACTGTTGCCAGCATTCTCATCCAGAAGAGAACAGCAGTCAGTATGCCAGGGGACAGTGATGTGTGGATCCAGAGTGTTGATTCCACCCAAGTTAAGGGAGAGAGTGCTAAATGAGCTTCATGAAGGTCATCTGGGGGGAGTGAAAATGAAAAGCCTTGCTAGGGCTTATGTGTGGTGGCCGGGAATCGATCAGCAAATCGAGAACCTGACCAAGAGCTGCTCAGGATGCCAGAAAGTCCAAAATGCACCACCACATGCCCCCCTACACCCATGGGAGTGGCCCTCCTCTCCATGGCAACGGGTGCATATTGATTTCGCTGGTCCATTCATGGACTCAATGTTCTTAATAGCAGTGGATGATCATTCGAAATGCCCTGAGGTGATAAAAATGTCCTTGTGGCGACACGCCCCCACTGGACATAATCCGCTCATGGCGGCACAGACAGTCTAAGCAGAAGCCCCCAGCCGGGGGCCCTTTCCTCCAGCAACTTGTTTCCCGCAGGGACAGGCTGCCGGGAGCACTTCCTGTCTGGGAAGTATTTAAGTGGATGTGCGGGCTTTTCTAGTTCCTGTTTGCCATGTGGTCAGAATAAAGCAGTTGTGTTTTCAATAGCTCTGTCTCGACTCCCACGTTTGCCGCGGTATCTCAACACTGGTGACCCCGACACTCAGGACGAATCCTAAGCTAGCATGGCGGATACAAACGTAGTCACGGTTAAATTACCTGACTTTTGGGAGAACCTCGCCGAAGCCTGGTTCGTTCAAGCTGAGTCCAGATTCCGGCTGAAAGGCATTACAGTCGACGCCACGAAGTACGACTACCTCGTCGCCTCGCTCACCTACGCTACAGTCCCCAAGGTTTGGGCAGCGCTGCAGAATCCACCAACGGAGGGCAAGTGCGAGCATCTGAAGGCTGCGCCACTTAAAAAATTTCAAACGTCCTCTTACCAGCGCCACTGCCAATTCCTGGACCTCCCCGGCCTTGGTGACGCTTCACCATCAGACCTGCTTTCCCACATGCTGTCCCTCTCCGACGACAAAAATCACGGCGCCCTTTTTCGCACGCTTTTCATTCGGCAGCTCCCCGCCAGCAGCCGCCCGCTCCTTGTAGAGTCTGACTCCACGGACCTGAATGAGATAGCCGAAAAGGCCGACAGGCTGCTCTCTGCACAGGCCAGTCGCGACGTCGCGCCCGACATCACGGCAACGACCACGCGGTCTTCCCGGGCCGCTAGGCCTGACCGCCTTACCACTCCGGGTCACTGCTACTACCACACCCGTTTTGGCGCGAGGGCTCAACGCTGCACGCCACCGTGTTCCTTCAAAACCCCCCCCGAACCGACCCCTGCGATGGCCGCGGGGCAGAAGGAGCCCCTACTGTACGTCACTGACGACAGAACCAACCGCCGATTTCTGTGCGACACAGGGGCCCAGCACAGCATCACCCCCGCCTCCGCCCTCGAGATCCAACGTGGCACACGGGGTATCACACTGGCTGCAGCCAACGGCTCTGAAATCCGCACATATGGCACCCGCATGGTCACGCTCGACCTCGCGGGCCGCCGCTACCGCTGGGAGTTCCTGACAGCCAAGGACCTCTGCCCACTCAATGGCGCCGACTTCCTACGCGCCCACGGCCTCCTTGTCGGCATTCCGAGGCACCGCCTCGTCGACATCAACACTATGGTCCCCATCCCCGGCGCCTTTACCCCGGCCCGTTCGGCCGGCCCGACGACCTACTGCCTCGCCAGAGCCACGGACGACTACTCGGCACTCCTAGCTGAGTTTCCCGCCCTCACTAACCCGACCTTTTCGGCCAAAGCCGCCAAGCACGGTGTGGAACACTATATCCCCACCACCGGCCCCCCAGTTTCTGCCCACGCCCGCAGACTCAACCCGGCCAAGCTGGAAATCGCGCGGGCCGAGTTCACCACCATGGAACAACTCGGCATCATCCGCCGCTCCAGCAGCCCTTGGGCCTCGCCCCTCCACATCGCCCCCAAGCCCGGCGGAGGCTGGCGCCCTTGCGGGGACTACCGCCGCCTCAACGACGCCACCACCCCCGATCGATACCCGGTGCCACACATCCAGGACTTCTCGGCCCGACTGGCCGGACGAACCGTCTTTTCCAAAGTCGACCTGGTGCGCGGTTACCACCAAGTCCCCGTACACCCCGCGGACATCACCAAAATGGCCGTCATCACCCCATTCGGCCTGTTCGAGTTCCTGAGGATGCCCTTCGGCCTCAAGAATGCAGCACAGGCTTTCCAGCGCCTTATGGACTCAGTCCTCCGGGACCTGAACTTCCTATTCGTCTATCTAGATGACATTCTTGTGGCCAGCCCCTCCAAACAGGAACACCTCGAACACCTTCGCATCCTGTTGGGGCGCCTAGCCCAAAACGGGCTCATCCTCAGCCCAGCGAAGTGCCAATTCGGCCTAACCGAGATCGATTTTCTCGGTCACCACATCACCCCTGCTGGGGCCGTCCCCCTGCCCAACAAGGTGCAGGCCGTCCAGCAATTCCCCCGCCCCACAACCATCAAGGGCCTCCAGGCGTTCCTCGGGATGGTGAACTTCTACAAAATGTTCATCCCCAGAGCCGCAGCCCTCATGAAGCCCCTATACGACTCCCTCCGAGGAAAATCCAGCAAGATGGACGTAGCCTGGACCACTGACACGGCAGCCGCCTTCGACGCCACCAAAAACGCGCTCGCCGACGCCACTCTGCTCGCGCACCCGAGGGACGATGCCCGGGTCGCGCTCACCACCGACGCCTCCGACCACGCGGTCGGTGCCGTGTTCGAACAGTGGGTCAATGGCGCGTGGCAGCCACTTGCCTTCTATAGCCGCCAACTGCGCCCCCCGGAGGTCAAATACTCCACTTTCGACTGCGAGCTTCTCGCACTCCACCTGTCGGTCCGCCATTTCAGGTTCCTCCTGGAAGGCCGCCCCTTCACCGCGTATGTGGACCACAAGCCACTCACATACGCGATGGCCAAGCACACCGAACCCTGGTCCGCTAGGCAGCAACGCCAGCTCGCGGCCGTCTCCGAGTTTACTACGGACATTCAGCACGTCTCCGGTAGAGACAACGTGGTCGCCGACTGCCTTTCCCGTCCCGCCGTCTGTGCGAATCACCTCGCGGTCGACTACGCACAACTAGCAGCGGCCCAGCTCACGGAACCAGACCTCCTCTCGGCAGCTACCAGCCTGCCAGGGCTACGCCTAGCCAAGGTCGCGCACGGGCCCGAAGCCACGGCAGTCACGTGCGACGTCTCACTCGGCCAACCCAGGCCGGTCGTCCCTGAGACCTGGCGCCGCCGCGTCTTCGACGCGCTCCACGGGCTCTCTCACCCGGGTTCCCGCGCATCCGTCAAACTCCTCTCCAAGCGCTTCATCTGGCGCGGCCTTAGCAGAGATGTTCGGACTTGGGCCACCTCCTGCCTCGCCTGCCAACGGGCTAAGGTGCAGCTGCACACCAAAGCACCCCTGGGAGACTTTGAGGTACCCAGCCACCGCTTCGACCACGTACACGTCGACATCGTCGGTCCCCTGCCGCCATCGCAAGGCCAAACTTATCTCCTCACGATGGTCGACCGCTACACACGCTGGCCTGAGGCAGTGCCGCTGAGCTCCACCAGCACAGCCGACATCGCCAGGGCATTCGTTAACACCTGGGTTGCGAGGTTCGACGTACCGGCCGACATAACCTCCGACAGAGGCGCCCAGTTCACCTCCGAACTCTGGACGGCCACAGCACGCAACCTCGGGGTGACGCTCCACCGCACCACGGCGTACCACCCGCAGGCCAACGGACTTTGTGAACGCTTCCACAGGTCACTCAAGGCCTCACTCCGCGCCGGCCTGCAGGACAGTACCTGGACTGACCGCCTACCGTGGGTGCTACTCGGCCTACGCACCACGGTCAAGGAAGACCTCCAGTCCTCGGCAGCGGAGTTAGTCTACGGACAACCGCTGCGCGTCCCAGGCGAATTCCTTCCGGAGCCTACCAAGTCTTGGTCGGCCGAACAGCAGCGGCTCGACTCTTTCTCTTCCGCTCAGCAGTTCGCCCCACTTCCAGTCAACCGACACGGCGAACTCGCACCTCACTTCCCGCCAAATTTAAAGCAGGCGCGCTTCGTCTTCGTGCGACACGACGCGCACCGCGGGCCCCTGCGACCCCCGTACGACGGTCCGTACGAGGTACTACAAACCGGGGACAAGGTATTCAAGCTGCGACTCGGCGACAGGGTTGAGACAGTCTCCATCGACCGGCTCAAACCAGCACACACAGAACCAGGGGAACAGGTCCCCGTGGCCCAGCCTCCAGCCAGAGGCCGTCCCCCCGGCAAGCCAGCACAGCCGGCCGCGAACCACCCGACCCAACCAACCAGACCGGCGACCACTCAGAGCCGCTGTGGCAGAACCATTAGACCACCGTCACGACTCGTCCACTCCTCCTAAGCGGATTCTGGGGGGAGCTCTGTGGCGACACGCCACCACTGGACATAATCAGCTCACGGCGGCACAGACAGTCTAAGCAGAAGCCCCCAGCCGGGGGCCCTTTCCTCCAGCAACTTGTTTCCCGCAGGGACAGGCTGCCGGGAGCACTTCCTGTCTGGGAAGTATTTAAGTGGATGTGCGGGCTTTTCTAGTTCCTGTTTGCCATGTGGTCAGAATAAAGCAGTTGTGTTTTCAATAGCTCTGTCTCGACTCCCACGTTTGCCGCGGTATCTCAACATCCTCAACCACTACAGAGAAGACGATTGCAGTCTTACGGACCATATTTGCCAGGAACGGCTTGCCAGAGCAGATTTGCTCTGATAATGGACCACAGTTTGTGTCCGAAGAGTTTTGAAAATTTATGAGAAGGACTGGGGTAAGGCATTACACATCCGCCCCGTATCATCCAGCCACCAATGGATTGGCTGAGAGGTTCGTACAAACCTTTAAGAAGGTGATAAAGGCCATGTGCGATGATGAAATTCCACTACAGCATAAGGTGGACAATTTCTTATTAGCCTACCGAAACGCGACACATGCAGTTACCAACCAAACCCCGGCCATGATGTTCTTTAACCGAAGGTTGAGATCTCATCTGTACTTGCTCAGACCAAATGTGCGAAGAAATGTTGAAGATAAACAATTCCAGCACATCAATGAGAAGCCGACAAGAAGCTTCAATGTAGGACAGCCAGTCTTGGCCCGTGACTACCGAACAGAGAAATGGCAACCCGGAACGATATGCACAAGGCAGGGGCCATTAATGTACACAGTGGATGTCGGGGAGAACATTGTGAGACGCCACGTCGATCAGATCTTAGCCTCACAGGAACGAGTCAACCCCATGTCTCGAGTACCTGGGGATGAACCCGACATACCGGTAGCATCTACCTCAGAACCAGTAGCAGTGGAAACCGATGAACTAACCAACGAAAAGGGGCCAGAATCGCCTCCGCACCAAGAACAAGAACCTCAGGAAAGGCGCTATCCCGAAAGGATCAGGAAGCCGCCCCAAAGACTGAATCTATAAATGGACTATTGTTGTTTAATGTACATGTTAAAGTGTCAATTGTTATTTGAATATTATGGGTACTGCTAATCTAAAAGGGGAGGAATTGTAGTGTATGTACCTTTAAGAGAGAACTACTTTTACAGCTCCTGTATACTGTAGTACCGGCAGTGACCACACCTGTATATAAGCCTTGAGCATGCCTCTGTACCCCAGTCTTGAGACTACCCTACTCCAGTAAATAGCTGTTGATTGTTAAGTTACAGCATCTGTGTGGTTGTTGAAAAATATCATACTCTCAGAATCACGGATCTAACAGATATCAGGGGGTAGTAAGTGTATCAAGGGCAGTAAGGGTATCAGCGGGCAGTAATAGTGTCATGGGCAGTAAGGCTATCAGGTCAGTAAGGTTATCAGGGGCAGTAAGGCTATCAGGGCAGTAAGGGTATCAGGGACAGAAAGGGTGTTGCAGCAGTAAGTATAAGGGCAGTAAGGGTATCAGGGCAGTAAGGTTATCGGGGCAGTAATGGTATCAGGGGGAAGTAAGGATATCAGGGGGCTTAAAGGGCGTCAGGTGCAGTAAGGGTGTCAGGGACAGTAAGGGTACCAGGGACAGTAAAGATATCAGGTTGCAGTCGGGTGTCAGGAGCAGTCGGGGTATCAGGGGTCAGTAAGGGTGTCAGGAGCCGTCAGGGTATCAGGGACAGTAGGGCTTTCAGGGGCAGTAAGGGTATCAGGGAGAGTAAGGATATCAGGGGGCTGTAAGGTTGTCAGAGGCAGTAAGGGTGTCAGAGGGTAGTAAGGGTATCATGGGGCATTAAGAGTATCAGGGACAGTAAGGGCATCAGGGACAGAAAGGGGATCAGGGACAGTAAGGATATCAGGTGGCAGTAAGGGCATCAGGGGTAGTAAGGATATCAGGGGGCAGTAAGGGTATCGGGGCAGTAAGGTTATCAGTGACAGTAAGGGTATAAGGGGGCAGTAAGGTTTCGGGGGCAGTATGGATATCAGGGGGCAGTAAGGTTGTCAGGGACCGTAAGTGTGTCAGGGGCAGTAAGTTTATCGGGGCAGTAAGTGTGTCAGGGGGCAGTAAGAATATCAGGGGGCAGTAAGTATAACAGGGACAGTGAGGGTATCAGGTGGCAGTAAGGGTATCGTGGGCAGTAAGGATATCGGGAGCATTAAGTTTGTCAGGGAGAGTAAGGCTGTCAGGGGCAGTAAGTGTATCAGGTGCAGTAATGGTGTCAGGGACAGTAAGCGTGTCAGGGGCAGTAAGGTTATCAGGGGCAGTAAGGGTATCAGGGGCAGTAAGGGTATCAGGGACAGAAAGGTATCAGGGAAGTAAGGGTATCAGGGGGCAGTAAGAGTGTTAGGATCATTAGGGGTATCAGGGGCAGTAAGGGTGTCAGGGGCAATTAAGGTTTCAGGGACAGAAAGGGTATCAGGGAAGTAAGGGTATCAGGGAGAGTGATGGTGCCAGGGGCAGTAATGGTACCAGGGGGCAGTAAGGATTTCATTGGGCAGTAAGGGTATCAGGGACAGATATGTTATCAGAGAGCAGTAAGGGTATCAGGGGGCAGTAAGGATATCAGGGGGCAGTAAGGGTATCAGGAGCAGTAAGGATATCAGGGGCAGTAAGGGTATCAGGGGCACAGTAAGGGTATCAGGGGACAGTAATGGTGTCATGGGCAGTAAGGCTATCAGGGCAGTAAGCGTATCAGGGGCAATAAGGCTATCAGGGCAGTAAGGATATCAGGGACAGAAAGGGTATTGTGGCAGTAAGGATATCAGGGCATTAAGGGTATCAGGGCAGTAAGGGTATTAGGGGCAGTAAGTGTATCAGGGACAGAAAGGATGTTGGGGCAGTAAGGATATCAGGGCAGTAAGGGTATCAGGGTAGACAGGGTGTCAGAAGCAGTAAGGATATCAGGGGGCAGTAAGGATATCAGGGGGCAGTAAGGGTGTCAGGGGGCAGTAAGCGTGTGAGGGGGCAGTACGGGTATGAGGGGGTAGTATAGATATCAGGGGCTGTAAGGCTTCAGGGCAGTAAGGGTATCGGGGCAGTAAGGGTATCATGGCAGTAAGGTTATCAGGGGGCAGTAAGGGTGTCAGGGGGCAGTAAGGGTATCAGGGGGCAGTAAGGATATCAGGGGCAATAAGGATATCAGGGCAGCGCATTCGTATGCAGAGCTAGACAGGTAGCTAACCATTTGATATCTTCCCATAAAAATCACAAGGCTTGACTTTTCTTGTAAAACTTTACTGAACGATTCTTATTGTGAAACTGAAATACAATACAGAAATGGAAGCACACATTAGTATACAAGCACATAACTGATATGCACACACAAATTTAGGTACGCCTGAGCAACACAGTACATTTGGCATGTAACTTACCAAACACGTGGAAACACAGCTTACTGAGAATATACATTTAGCAAACTGTAAGGCATTCTCTTTAAATTAGCCCTGTACATAGTGCATCAAAATACAGCTACAAGTTAACCAGCTAGACAGAGAGCGAGCACTTCACGGCTAGCTGTGTAACTTTGCTTACAAAGAAAAGTTTCAAACTAAACATTTTCTGCAAAATATAGTGTACACTAATCATCTATAACATTCTCAAGTGCTTACAGACAAATAGTGTCCAAGGCTGAAGCGTGACAACAATATAACTTCCCAGACCATGTGTGGCTGTAGGTCTGTGATATACAGTAGTTTACTTTACTGCACTTACTGTGCGTTACTGCACTTTACTGCAGTTGCTAGGTACCAAATATCCACTAGGTGGCGGCACACAATGCGAATCGACCCAAATTACTCAAACCCCTGAATTAACTGGAAAACTAACATAAATTCCTAAAGAAAGACAGCACACTCCCCGCTTGGTACAATTCCATTGTACCACTACAGAAACATAATGGCCTAGAAATTCGGTGGGGTTAGCGCCCAATTAGAGGCGTTAGAGGGCCTTGCGCCGGAATTATAGCCGTGATCAAAATTGCGTTGGGCCCTACCATTGGCGTTAGCCGGTAGCGCTGCGCCGGCACCGATGATGTCATCGGTGTGCGCAGTGTCCCGGTTGCCGTGGTAACACGGCCGGACGCCCAAATTCAGTTGCGGCCGCCTCGCCCGTGGCAGCCGCAACCAACGATTGTTCAACGGGATCTTGCAGCACGTAGCGCCGGCGCATTAAGGTGGAGCGGCGGCCGGCCGCTTTCCCCGCGGCCGCCTGCCCGCACCTCCCTCCCCGGACTCCTCCACCACCCCCCCGCGGCACTGATGTGTGTGGCCCGCGAGCCCGGCACTTCTCCGAGGTGCCGGGCTCATTTGTCGGGCGAATCGACGGGTCAGCGGTCGGCTGCAGGCAGCTCCTCCTTAACAGAAGGAGGAGGCCTGCAGTACCCCAGCCTGCCGCGCCGCATCGGGTGCCGCAGCGGGGGATTAGCGCCGCAAACCTGCATTCAGCGCCCATAGCGAGGCGCTGAAACCCTCCATTAGCGCCCGCAGCCGTCTGGGCGCGTGGCAGCTGAATTTTTGGCGGGTGCAGCGGCAATTATCGCGGGCGCAAAATTTCGGGCGCAAAAGCCCTGGCGGAGGCAAACCTAATTTCTAGGCCAATATACCTAAAGAAAACGTCCTTTGGCTGCAAACATACTCAGAATCCTTTCTCTAGGTTTCTTCAGAAAGGAGGACTACGATCTCTGAGACTGGCCTCAGAAACACTTTGACAGTACCCTCCTTGACAATCTTCACCTCCACCTTGCGGACCCTCTTCTCCCTGCTCGGCAGAGTTTTGACAACCAGTCCCACTGGCCATTCATTTCTGTGTGCTTGGCTGCCTTTCAGCAAGACAACATCTCCCACTTTGAAATTTGGCTTGTCTTCTGTCCATTTCCTACGGCTCTGTAGGGTGGACAAATACTCTCCTCTCCATCTCTTCCAAAAAGTGTCTGCAAGACACTGGACTTGCTTCCATTGCTTCCTGTGCAGCTCAGCCATGTCGAAGTTTCCAGAGGGGGCTGAAATAGCAATCATCTTTTGAGTCAGGAGCATTGCTGGGGTGAGGACTGCAGGCAAGGCTGGGTTAGTGGACACCGGCACCAGGGGTCTTGCATTCATGATCGCTATGACTTCAGCCATGAGAGTGCTCAGGACGTCATGTGTGAGATGAGTAGGTCCCGTCTGAAGCAGCATAGCATCCAGAATACACCTGGCAACACCGATGAGCCTCTCCCATGAACCACGCATGTGGGATGAATGTGGGGTGTTAAACACCCACATGCATCCTTTCTTTTGGAGGTAGCTTCCCACCGCTGCATCGTCCGTGTGGATGTCCAACTCCTTACAGGCACCCACGAAGTTAGTCCCTCTGTCGGAGCGGAGAAGTTTGGCTGGACCACAGATTGAGAAAAACCTCCTCAGGGCATTGATAAAGCTGTCTGTTGACATGGATTCAATCAGCTCAATGTGCACAGCTCTGGTAGACATGCACGTAAAGAGCACCGCCCAGTGCTTGCTGCCTGCACTACCTCCTCTTGTGTGACGCGTCATGATGGTCCATGGCCCAAAGACGTCAAGGCCCACTCTGGTGAATGGAGGCTCTGGAGTGAGTCTGTCGGCGGGCAAGTCTGCCATCTTTTGGTCCTCTAACCTCCCTCGTAGCTTGCGGCAGGTATCACACTTGTGGATAACGGAAGAAACCAGACGCTTGCTCCCGATTATCCAGTATCCGGCTGCTCGGATAGCTCCTTCTGTTATGTGTCGCCCTTGATGAGCCACTTGCTCATGATAGTCTCTCACGAGTAGTGTGGGTGCACGGGATGATCAGAGGGTGCTTTTCTTCTCTTGACAAGTCTGCGGATGATATGCGCCCTTCGACCCGAAGCAAACTATCTTCATCTGTAACTGGGTTGAGCTTTTTAAGTGGGCTTTGCTTGGGGAATGTCTGTCCCTCTTCAAGACATTTGAATTCCTCCTTGAAGTCATCATGCTGGACAGAGCGAATGATCACACCTTTGGCTTGTGAAAGCTCACTTGTGCTGGATACTTCTTTAGAACATTTCCATCCTTTGCATTCTATGTTGTCCGAATTCCCCTTGAAGGATGCTGCTATGTGAATGAGTCGGGCTGTGGTTCGACAGAGTGTTCTCCAGCTTGAGAATCGCTCGAAGCGTTGTGAGCCCAACTGAGATTCTGAGGCTTTGGTGACCAGGGCCGTAACTTCAGGCCGAATCTCAGTATCAGCTTCAGGCTCCACAAGGGTGAAGGGATTGAACTCAGGAGTCTCCTCTGTGTTGACATTAGACAGGAAAGAGGGGCCCGAGAACCAGCTGCTTTGCTGTAGGTGTGCTGCTGGTATAGACCTGGTAGCATGGTCTGCAGGGTTCAGGTCCGTGGGGACGTAGCACCAATGGTCAGGGTGAGTGGATCGTCTGATACGAGTCACCCGGTTGGAAACAAACACATAAAACCTTCTTGTGGAGTTGTGGATGTAACCAAGTACAATCTTGCTGTCCGTGAAGAACTTGACGGCGCCCACATCGATGTCAATCTCGTCTCTGATCAACTCATACAGTTGAACAGCCAACACAGCTGCACAAAGCTCGAGACGTGGAATGGTGTGGGCAGGGCGAGGGGCCAACTTGGACTTCCCCATAACGAATCCCACATGGTATTTCCCATCGATGTCAGCTGCTCTCAAGTAGGCCACAGCTCCTATTGCTACTGTGGAAGTGTCTGAGAAGATGCACAGCTCTCTTCTCTGTGTTGAAGACAGCGAGACTGGAATGTAGCACCTCTCTATGTGCAGGTCTTCGAGAGCCTTCAAGGACTCCTTCCATAGGTTCCATTTTGCTTCTTTTTCTGGGAGGAGTGGAGCATCCCACTCACTCTGATCAGATGAGAGTTCCCGTACTAATGCTTTTCCTTGCATTGTTATGGGAGCTACGAACCCCAAAGGGTCGTACAAACTGTTGACTGTGGACAGGACACCTCTCCGTGTGAATGGCCTTTCTTCACGGGACACCAGGAATGTGAAGCTGTCTGTTTCCAGGTTCCAGGAGAGCCCCAGGCTCCGTTGAAGGGGGAGAGGATCCACTCCAAGGTGCAAATCCTTCAGATCCTTAGCACGGTCCTCTGCAGGGAAGGCTTCCATCACCTGTCCACTGTTCGATGCTACCTTGTGTAGTCTCAGGTTGGACTCTGCCAACATCGCTCTGGTTCTTTTCAGGAGATCTATTGCTTCTTCAGGTGTGGTAACCGAGGTAAGACCATCGTCAACATAGAACTGTCTCTCAACAAAATGCTTCGCATCGGAGCCATATTCTTGCTCACCTTTCTGAGCGGCTCGCCTCATGCAGTAGATGGCCACAGCAGGTGAAGGGCTGTTTCCAAACACATGGACCTTCATCCTGTACTCCACCACATTCTTGTTGATGTCGTTGTCCTCATGCCACAGGTAGCGGAGATGGTCCCTGTGGTCTTCTCGGACGACGAAGCAATAAAACATTTGCTGCACATCTGCTGTCAGGGCTACAGGTTCTTTCCTGAACCACAGAAGAACTCCCAACAAGGTGTTGTTCAAGTCTGGGCTGCTGAGGAGTACATCGTTCAGAGACACTCCTTTACATTCAGCACTTGAATCGAACACAACTCGTAACTGGTCTGGCTTTTGTGGGTGATACACACCGAATGTTGGCAGGTACCAGTGTTCTTTACCTTCCTCCAGAGGTGGAGCAGGCTCGGCTTGGTCGTTGTCCAGCATCTTCTGCATGAACTCTATGTAATGGCCCTTCATTTCTAGCCTTTTCTCCAGTGTTCTCCTGAGTGAGCAGAGGCGCTTCATAGCTTGTTCCCTGTTACTCGGAAGATGGCGTCTAGGAGAGTGAAATGGTAAGGGTGCCACCCAGCTGTGTCCATCGTCCTGGTAAACCTCCTCATCCATGATGGTTAGGAAAGCTTTGTCGTCCATGGATAGTGCTGGCTTGTCATCATCCTTGGACCTTTCAAACACTGAGCATCCTAGGCTGTCTGTGCTCACAGTGAGGCCTGCCTCTTCCTCACAGGCAGAGGAGGTTGACCTATGATGCTGTGTCATGCCATCGTAGTCTTCCTTTACCTGGATCCTGTTTGGGCATGGGCTGAGAAAGGATGTGCGACCATTGTGCAACACGTTTGCTTTATAGATGTTGACATCTGCTGGTTTGTGGACTGTTCCCAGGCAAACTCCACCCACGAGGACCCATCCCAGGTCAAGCCGCTGCGCATAAGGAGCATTGTGGGGCCCGTTGATTTGCTCACGCACCTTGTGCACCCTTAAGATGTCTCTTCCCAAGAGCAGGAGGATTGGAGCGTCCGTGTCCACAGCTGGAATCTTGTTGGCAACTGGCTGAAGGTGGGGCTGTTGGCGTGCGACCACTGGGGAGGGAATTTCCATCCTATCATCTGGCATCATGTCACACTCAATTAAGGTGGGGAGGGGAAGCTGTAGTTTCCCATCCATGGACTCGATCATGAAGTTGCCAACTCTCCTACCCGTAGTCTCTGTTGTCCCTGCACAGGTTTTTAGTGTGTACGGGGCTGCGCTGGCCTTGACTTCAAAGAGATTGAAGAATTCTGTCTTCACTAGAGACTTGTTACTTTGCTCATCAAGCACTGCGTACATCTTGATTGCCTTCTCCTTTCTCCCTGCAGGATATGCTTTAACCAAGCAGATTTTGGAGCATGAGCGTGGGCTGCTTGCATTTCCACAAACCTCTGTACACTTGGAGGTGACTGAAGAAGATGCGCTTTCGCTTTGCTCCCCGCTATCCCCTTTGTCAACCGCAGCACTCTCGGTGGTCGAAGGAGGAGGACCTGGATGCAGGGCTGCGATCTGTTGCACTCGAAGCACTTGATTATCGCCTTGCAGTCTTTTGCCATGTGCATAGTCGACCCACAACACCTGAAGCAGATGCGATTCTCTTTCAGGTATGATTTGCGCTCATCAATAGGCTTGTCTCTAAAGCTTCGACACTTTTTGAGTGGGTGGGGCTTCTTGTGTATTGGACACTGACGATCTGGGTCATCCACTTTATTCCCAGCAGAACTGGATTGGTTGACTGAGGGTTCGGCTGGAACATCTGTTTTGTGCACGCTCACAGAGGCTTTGTTGCTGTACTTTGTGGGTTTCTCTGTTCTCGAAGGAGCGTAACTGCTGGAGGTGGAGAAAGTGAAACTTGGATCATTCCTCACCTTAGCCTGTTGTTGGACGAACCTGGAGAAGAGAGAGAAGGGGTGAAATGCCACTCCATTGTCCTCCTTGTACTTGGATCTCTTAGCTATCCATTTCTCTTGAAAGTTGTAGGGGAGCTTTTCCACTATTGGGTTTACCCCATGAGCTGTATCCAAATACGAGAGGCCTGTCAGGTAACCTTCTCCCTTAGCACACTCCAGTTCAAGGAGAATGTCACCCAGTTCTCGAAGCTCGACATTATCTTTGTTGGTTAGCTTCGGAAAGTCCTCAATCTTCTTGAGCAGTGCGTGTTCAATGACTTCTGGTGTCCCATAACAGTCTTCGAGATGTTGCCAAACCAGGTTGAGGCCTGCTGTGGGATTGCGGACGTGCGCTGAGCGAATTCTCTTCGCCTGTTCTGACGACTCAGCTCCGAGCCACTTTATCATCAAATCTAGTTCTTCTCTGGCTGACAGATTCAAGTCCTTGGTGGTACTCAAGAAGGACACTTTCCATGACCAATAATTTTCAGGACGGTCATCAAATTCTAGAAGACCTGAACTTAACAATTCTCGGCGGATGAGGTACCTAGCGAGGTCTTGTGCACCTTGTGGCTCGGGTGAGGACTGCTTGGCTGGATTGGCCGAGAGCTGTGGAGGTCTCTGCAGGTAAGTCTTACTTGTTTCTTCTCTTATAAGCTCAGTGTCTCCGAAAACAGGCTGTTTGTTACTGTGGTGAGTAGCTGGTTCTGCGTCGAGATACCTGGATGTTTCCTTGAAGAACAATTTGGAGTGTTGTTGGACATACTCACTTGTACATTGCACTGGACTGAGGGGCTGTTCTGGAACATATGGTTCATGGCTGTGCTCCCCGCCTTCATTCTCCTCACCTTCTTCATAAGCTGCAGCTTCAGCTTCAGCGGCAGCGGCAGCTCTCTGGCTTTGGAGAATGTGGAGACTGGTGTCGAGGTCAGCTCTCTGCTTCATCACACTAGCTTCTTTCTCAGCGAAGGACAATTGAGCCTGGGCAGCTTTTGCCTTGGCATGTGCTTTGGCGGCTGCAGAAGCTGTCGATGACGACGGTCTGCTGGACCGCCGAGATGATCTAGAGGATGCTTTAGAGGACTGTGACTTGGCATCATTTGCTCGAAGAGGCTCATGCTTCTCGGTTGGCTGGTCGACGTCCTCTATGGTATATTGTCTTCCTGAGCATAGACTCATGGTAGCTGAGTGGTATCTTCTTGTGCTTGAGCCCGCTGTGCTGTTGTCTTTTCACTATTCTGCCCTTGCAGCACGTTCCTATGCAGAGCTAGACAGGTAGCTAACAACTTGATATCTTCCCATAAAAATCACAAGGCTTGACTTTTCTTGCAAAACTTTACTGAACGATTCTTATTGTGAAACTGAAATACAATACAGAAATGGAAGCACACATTAGTATACAAGCACATAACTGATATGCACACACAAATTTAGGTACGCCTGTGCAACACAGTACATTTGGCATGTAACTTACCAAACACGTGGAAACACAGCTTACTGAGAATATACATTTAGCAAACTGGAAGGCATGCTCTTTAAATTAGCCCTGTACATAGTGCATCAAAATACAGCTACAAGTTAACCAGCTAGACAGAGAGCGAGCACTTCACGGCTAGCTGTGTAACTTTGCTTACAAAGAAAAGTTACAAACTAAACATTTTCTGCAAAATATAGTGTACACTAATCATCTATAACATTCTCAAGTACTTACAGACAAATAGTGTGCAAGGCTGAAGCGTGACAACAATATAACTTCCCAGAACATGTGTGGCTGTAGGTCTGTGATATACAGTAGTTTACTTTACTGCACTTACTGTGCTTTACTGCACTTTACTGCGCTTTGCTGCAGTTGCTAGGTACCAAATATCCACTAGGTGGCGGCACACAATGGGAATCGACCCAAATTTCTCAAGCCCCTGAATTAACTGGAAAACTAACATAAATTCCTAAAGAAAGACAGCACAGGGGCAATTAAGGTTTCAGGGACAGAAAGGGTATCAGGGAAGTAACGATATCAGGGAGAGTAAGGGTGCCAGGGGCAGTAATGATACCATGGGGCAGTAAGGTTATCAGTGGGCAGTAAGGATATCAGGGACAGATACATTATCAGAGAGCAGTAAGGGTATCAGGAGCAGTAAGGCTGTCAGGGGGCAGTAAGGATATCAGGGGCAGTAAGGGTATCAGGGGCACAGTAAGGGTATCAGGGGGCAGTAATGGTGTCATGGGCAGTAAGGCTATCAGGGCAGTAAGCGTATCAGGGGCAATAAGGCTATGAGGGCAGTAAGGATATCAGGGACAGAAAGGGTATTGTGGCAGTAAGGATATCAGGGCATTAAGGGTATCAGGGCAGTAAGGGTATTAGGGGCAGTAAGTGTATCAGGGACAGAAAGGATGTTGGGGCAGTAAGGATATCAGGGCAGTAAGGGTATCAGGGTAGACAGGGTGTCAGAAGCAGTAAGGATATCAGGGGGCAGTAAGGATATCAGGGGGCAGTAAGGGTGTCAGGGGGCAGTAAGCGTGTGAGGGGCAGTACAGGTATCAGGGGGTAGTAAGGATATCAGGGGCTGCAAGGCTATCAGGGCAGTAAGGGTATCAGGGGCAGTAAGGTTATCATGGCAGTAAGGGTATCGGGGGCAGTAAGGGTGTCAGGGGGCAGTAAGGGTATCAGGGGTCAGTAAGGATATCAGGGGGCAATAAGGATATCAGGGGCTGTAAGGGTATCGGGGGCAGTAATGATATCAGGGGCAGTAAGGGAATCAGGGGGCAGTAAGGGAAATCTGGGGGCAGTAAGTGTATCAGGGGGCAGTAAGGGAAATCTGGGGGCAGTAAGTGTATCAGGGGGCAGTAAGGATATCAGGGGGCAGTAAGTATGTCGCGTGGCAGTAATGGTGTCAGGAGGCAGTAAGTGTAACAGGGGGCAATAAGGATATCAGGGGGCAGTAAGGGTATCTGGACATTATGGATATCAGGGGGCAGTAAGGGTGTCAGGAGGCAGTAAGGGTGTCAGTGGGCAGTAATGGTGTCAGGGGGCAGTAAGGGTGTCAGGGACAGCAAGGTTATCAGGGGGCAGTAAGGGTGTCAGGGACAGTAAGGGTATCAGGAGGCAATAGTTGTGTCATGGGCAGTAAGGTTATCAGGGCAGTAACAGTATCAGGGGCCGTAAGGCTATCAGGGCAGTAAGGGTATCGGGGCAGTAAGGGTATCACGGCAGTAAGGATATCAGGGGTCAGTAGGGATATCAGGGGGCAGTAAGGATATCAGGGGGCAGTAAGGGAAATCTGGGGGCAATAAACGTATCAGGGGGCAGTAAGCATATCAGGGCTCAGTAAGGGTGTCAGGGGCAGTAAGTGTATTGGGGCACAGTAAAGTTATCAGGGACTGACATGGTATCAGAGAGCAGTAAGAGTAACAGGGGGCAATAAGGGTGTCAGGGGCAGTAAGGGTATCAGGGGGCAGTAAGGGTGTCAGGGGGCAGTAAGAGTATCAGGGACTCTAAGGTTATCGGGGGCAGCAAGGGTGTCAGGGGGCAGTAATGTATCAGGGGGCATAAAGGGAGTCAGGAGCAGTAAGGTTGTCAGGGACAGTAAGGATATCAGGGGGCAGTAAAGGTATCAGGGACAGTAAGGGTATCAGGGGGCAATAAGGATATCAGGGCAGTAAGGGTATCAGGGGCAGTAAGGCTATCAGGGCAGTAAGGGTATCACGGCAGTAAGGGTATCGGGGGCAGTAAGAATATCAGGGACAGAAATCGTGTTGGGGCAGTAAGGGTATCATGGCAGTAAGTGTATCAGGGGGCAGTAAGGGTGTCAGGGGGCAGTAAGGTGTCAGGGGGCAGTAAGGATGTCAGTGGCATTAAGGGTGTCAGGAGCAGTAAGTTTATCTGGGGCAGTAAGGGTATCATGGGGCAGTAAGTGTTTCAGGGACAGTGAGCGTATTGGGGGCAGTAAGGGTATCACGGGCAGTAAGGATATCGGGGGCAGTAAGGTTGTCAGGGACAATAAGGGTGTCAGGGGCAGTAAGGGTATCAGGGACAGAAAGGTTATCAGGGAAGTAAGGGTATCATGGGGAAGTAATGGTGCCAGGATCAGTAGGGGTGTCAGGGGCAGTAAGGTTATCAGGGACAGTAGGGCTATCAGGGTCAGTAAGGTTTTCAGGGGCAGTAAGCGTGTCAGGGGCAATAAGGGTATTGTTGTGTCTGTGTGTAATAAGACACAGACTGCAGGAGAACGGTATAACAGGTGTTTACTCAACGTGGCTCACTCGGGAACTGATCTGTACAGATTACTACTCAATGCTATATACAGGTGTGGTCACTGCCGGTACTGCAGTATACATGAGCTGTAAAAGATAATTCCCCCCTTAAAGGTATATACATTACAATTCCTCCCCTTTTAGATTAACAGTACCATAACACACATTTAACAATTAAATATCAAACTAATTACAATTAACACTTTTAACATGCAACATTAGCTGAAAATAGTCTATTTATATATTCAGTCTTTGGGGAGGCTTCCTGATCCTTTCTGGATAGCGCCTTTCCCGAGTGTCTTGCTCCTGGTGCGGAGGCGATTCTGGCCCCCTGTCGTCGGTTGGTTCATCAGCTTCCGATGCTACTGTTTCTGGGGTAGATGCGACCTGTACGTCGGGTTCATCACCAGGTACGTATGGGCGAGGCATGGGGTTGACTTGTTCCTGTGACTCTAGGATCTGGTCAGCATGGCGTCTCACGATGCTCTCCCCAACGTCCACTGTGTACATTAGTGGGCCCTGCCGTGTGCATATCGTTCCTGGCTGCCATTTTTCTGTTCGGTAGTCGTGGGCCAAGACTGGTTGCCCTACATTGAAGCTCCTTGTTGGCTTCTCATGGATGTGCTGGAGTTGCTTACTCTCAACGTCTCTTCGTAGGTTTGGTCTGAGCAAATCCAGGTGAGATCTTAACCTTCGGTTAAAGAACATCATGGCTGGGGCCTGGTTGGTGACTGCATGTGTCGCATTCCGGTAGGCGAACAGGAAATTGTCCACCTTGTGCTGCAGCGGAATGTTATCATTGTACATAGCCTTTATTGCCTTCATAAAGGTTTGTACGAACCTCTCAGCCAATCCATTTGTGGCTGGATGATACGGGGCGGATGTGTAATGCCTTACCCCATTCTTTTTCAAGAACCTCCGGAACTCTTCGGACACAAACTGTGGTCTGTTGTCGGAGCAAATCTGTTCTGGCAAGCTATTCCTGGCAAAAATGGTCCGTAGGACTGCAACAGTTTTCTCCGTGGTGGTGGAGGGCATTTTGATGACCTCAGGCCATTTTGAGTATCAGGGACAGTAAGGGTATCAGGGGGCATTAAGGGTATCAGGGGGCAGTAAGGGTATCAGGGGGCAGTAAGAGTATCAGGGACAGTAAGGGTATCAGTGGGCTGTAACGGTGTTAGGGAGCAGTAAGTGTATCAGGGCCAGTAAGTATATGGGGGGGCAGTAAGGTATCAGGGACAGTAAGTAAGTGTATCAGGAGGCAGTAAGGGTAATAGGGGGCAGTAAGGGTGTCAACAGCAGCAAGAGTGTCAGTGGGCTGTAATAGTATCAGAGACAGTAAGGCTATCAGGGGGCAGGAAGGATATCAGGGGGCAGTAATGGTGTCAGGGACAGTAAGGATATCAGTGTGCAGTAAGCATGTCAGGGGACAATAATTGTATCGGGGCAGTAAGGATATCAGGGGGCAGTAAGGGTGCCAGGAGCAGTAAGGGTGTCAGGAGCATTAAGGGTATCAGGGACAGTAAGGGTATCAGGGGGCAGTAAGGTTGTAGAGGCAGTAAGGGTTGCAGGGTGCAGTAACGGTATCAGAGACTGTAAGGGTATCAGGGGGCAGTAAGAACATCAGGGGGCAGTAAGGGTGCCAGGAGCAGTAAGGACATCAGGGGGCAGTAAGAATATCAGGGACAGTAAGGGTATCAGGGATCAGTACGGATATCAGGGACAGTAAGGGCAACAGGAGGAAGTAAGGGTATCAGGGACAGTAAGGGTGTCAGGTGTGAGTAAGCGTATCGGGGGCAGTAAGGGTAACAGGGACCGTAAGGGTGTCAGGGGAAGTAAGGGTCATCATCATCGGTGACCACTCGAATTTGAGTATGGTATGTCCTTCAGCAGTCATCTACTTGTGGGTCTTCAGGTGGCTGTGGAGGCCAATCCGAGATCCACAGACTCTACTACAGTGTGGGCATGTAAGACTATTGGTAGTGACTGGCGTATGGGTCTTCTTTAGTTGTTGTCTCTCCTTACGGCGCTGGCGTTTATCCTCAGCGGCACGCTGGAGATTCATTTCATGTAGTGCGGCACCGTTGTGGATGCATTTTCTCCAATTGCCTCTGTCCAGTGCGATTTCCTCCCAGTTATTAATATCGATATGGAACTTTTTAAGGATTACTTTGATGTTATCTTTGTAACGCTTCTTTTGACCACCAGGAGACCTCTGCCCTTCCTTCAACTGGGAGTACAGAACCTGTTTTGGGAGACGTGAGTCTGACATGCGAATGACATGTCCAATCCATCGGAGTTGATGCTGCACGATGAGCGTAGTGACGCTGTAGATATTGGCCTCTTCAAGTATACTCCAGTTGGTACGCTTGTCCTCCCAGCTGACCCTCAAGATTTTGCGTAGAGAGCGTTGGTGGTATTGCTCTAAAGCTTTAAGACGTCTACTGTACGTAGTCCAGGTTTCAGCTCCATATAAAAGGGTGGGAAGGATGATGGCTTTGTATACAAGAATTTTAGTTTGGACTTGGAGGTCATGATTTTCAAAGACTCTCCTCATCAGTTTAGAAAAGGCTGCACTTGCACAACTCAGGCGGTGATGGATTTCCGAATCAATGTCAGCTTTGGAGGGTAAATGGCTACCAAGATATGGAAAGGTGTTGACATTTTCAAGGGTGTTATTATCAATCTTTATAGAGGGAGGAGTTGCAAGCTGATTAGGTGATAGCTGGTGGAGCACCTGGGTTTTCTTTATATTCATGGTGAGGCCCAGAAGTTTATAGGCTCTGGAAAAAGCATTCAAGGTGTTTTGTAGATCATGCTCGGAAAGAGCTGTGATGGAGTTATCATCTGCATACCGTAACTCCATAATGGTAGTGATGGAGACTTTGCTCTTGGCCTTAAGCCTGTTGAGATTGAAAAGTCGGCCATCAGTACGGTAAAGGATTTGAATTCCGGTGGGCAGATCATTGCCGATGAGATGGAGGATAACTGAGATGAACACTGCAAAAAGGGTTGGAGCAATGATGCAGCCCTGTTTTACTCCTGCCTCAACTGTAAAGGGCTCTGAAATAGAACCGCTGCTGCTGAGAACTGCTGCGGACATGTTGTCATGTAGCAGCCTCAGAACCACGATGAATTTATCAGGGCAACCAAGCTTAGACAAGATATGCCATAAAGTCTGGCGGTGGACGGTGTCAAAAGCTTTAGTTAAGCCTATGAAAGCTATGAACAGTGGTTGCTTTTGTTCACGGCATTTCTCCTGTAATTGACGTGCTGTGAAGATCATATCAGCTGTTCCTCTGGATGGTCGGAAATCACACTGCGACTCCGGAAGCACCTCCTCAGATAACGGCAAAAGTCTGTTAGCAAGGACACGTGCAAGCACTTTTCCTGTGGAAGAAAGAAGGGAGATACCTTGGAAGTTACCACACACTGACTTTTCCCCCTTTTTAAAGATAGTAACAATCAAAGCGTCTCTGAGATCTTGTGGAATTTCTTCCTGCTGCCATATTTTTAGGAGAAAGGCATGTATGTGTGTCAGGAGCTCAGGGCCACCTTTTTAAAGGATTTCTGCTGGAATCCCATCTGAGCCAGCAGCTTTGTTGTTTTTCATGGACCTGATGGCATTCTGCACTTCTACAATGCTTGGGGGTGCCCCCATTTCCTCCCTTTCTGGTCTCTGCGGTAATTGATTGATGGACTCCAGATCTGCGCTACTGTGTCGGTTGAGCAGTTCTTGAAAATGCTCCCTCCATCTTGTATCAATTGCCTCCTTGTCCTTGAGCAGAGTTAAACCGTCCTTAGAGCGTAAGGGGTTTAAGCCACGGTAGCTTGGTCCGAAAACTGCCTTGGTGGCACTGAAGAAGCCTCTGGAGTCCCCAGTATCAGCCATACGTTGTATTTCTAGGGACTTTTGAGACCACCAGTTGTTCTTCATCTCCCTTATTCACTGCTGGACATCTGCCTTAACTCTAGCATGAGCCTCTCTTTTGGCCTTGCTGCTGATGTTGTTTTGCCAGGCGCAGAAAGCTTTCCTTTTCCTTTCTATGAGCTGCTCAATTTCTGAGTCGTTCTCATCAAACCAGTCCTGATGTTTTCTGGACTTGAAACCGAGTATGTTCTGGGAGGTGTTGAGGATAGCAGCTTTCAGCAGTTCCCAATGTTCTCCAGTATCATGTGGGTATTCCTTTGGAAGACTTTGCCTGATGGAATCCTGAAAGCACTGCTGTATGGCAGTGTCCTCAAGACATTCAATGTTTAATTTTGGCCGGAACTGCTTCTTCTGAGCACGTATCTTGGGCTTTAGTTTGAGGGACATAGTTGCTCGGATAAGGCGATGATCTGTCCAGCAGTCATCAGTGCTGAACATAGCCCTAGTGACCAGAACATCACGACGATCCCTTGCCCGTACAATGAGATGCCACAATTTTGAGCGGGGGTGCCTCCAGGAGGTTTTGTACTTGTTTTTTTGTCGGAAGGAAGTGTTTGTGATTATGAGATTGTGCTCAGCACATTTAGTGAGAAGAAGTAGTCCGTTTGAGTTGGACTTTCCGATGCCCTCTTTTCCTATGATGCCTTTCCATAGTTGGTAATCCCGACCGACCCTGGCATTGAAGTCCCCAAGAAGAATGACTTTATCGTCTTTTGGGATACCAGACAAGGTTTTATCCAGGTCAGCATAGAAGATCTCCTTTACTTCATCTAGCGACTCCAGGGTGGGAGCATAAGCACTCACAGCTGTTGCCATCTGATTGTTTGATAGGGTGAGACGCATTTTCATGAGGCGTTCATTGATTCCCAAAGGAAATTCAGAGAGCTGGCTAACAGGTTCATTTTTGATGGCAAATCCGACTCCATGGATCCGGGGGTTTTCCGTTGGCTTCCCTTTCCAGTAGAATGTGTAACCCCCCTTCTCCTCCTTCAATTGACCTTCTTCTGCTAGTCAAGTTTCAGATAGGGCCGCTATATCAATGTTGCATCGTTTCAGCTCTCTGCGTACGATGGCCGTCCTTCTCTCCGGTTGATCACTTGTTGCACTGTCTACTAGTGTCCGCACATACCATGCTCCGAAGTTCAATTTTCTGTCTTTAGGACCGTATTTTGGTGACCCCTCTGGATGCGGTATTCCAGACAGGGTGTTATTGTGGCAGGCTACTTTTGGGGCACCTTTTCTAGCCCCCTCCCTGTACAGGGTGAGCAGAGCGGATCCTAAATAGGGCTGCTCAGTCATGGATGTAGCTGCCGGGGGGCTCCCCTGCCTCGATCCAGGAGCCCAACGATTGAATCAGACACCCACCGCCTAGTAAGGGTATCAAGGATAGTAAAGGTATCAGGGGTCAGTAAGGGAATCAGGAACAGTAAGTGTGTCAGGGGGAAGTAAGAGTATCAGGGACAGTAAGGGTGTCAGGGGGCAGTAAGGATGTTAGGGGGCAGTAAGGTTATCAGGGTCAGTAAGGGAATCAGGGGGCAGTAAGGGTATCAGGGACAGCAAGGGTATCAGGGGGCAGTATGGGTGTTAGGAGCAGTAAGTGTATCAGGGGGCAGTTGTAGTGTCCGCGCCTTAATAATACACGGACTGCAGGAGAACAATAAAACAGGTATTTACTGAACAGAGGGTAACTTAAGCCTGAAGACAGAAGCCTGCTATGGTTTTATATACAGGGGTGGTCACTGCCGGTACTGCAGTATAGAATCAGTTCTTCTCTTAAAGGTACATATACAACAATTCCTCCCCTTTTAGATAAACAGCACATAACATTTATTTAACAACTAAATAATAACTAATTACAATTACAATTTTCTGTGTACTATATACATCAACTGAAATAATCATTTATAAGTTCAGTCTTTGAGGAGGCTTCCTGATCCTGACTGGATAGCGCCTTTCTCGAGTATCCTGTTCTTGCGGCGGAGTTGATTCTGGCTCATTGTCATTAGTTGGTTCATCAGCTTCCAATACCACTGCTTCTGAGGTAGGCGCAATCTGTACTTCGGGTTGATTACCAGGCGCACCTGCTCGTGGTATGGGTTTGGCTTGTTCCTGTGACTCTAGAATCTGGTCAGAATCTTGCTCTCTGCAATGTCACAGATGTTGCCTGACCTGCTGAGTTTTTCCAGCATTTTCTGTTGTTATTTCGGATTTCCAACATCTGCAGTATTTTGCTATCGAAGAAGTTATCCACCTTATGTTGTAGTGGTATGTCGTCATTTTACATTGCCTTTATTGCCTTTTTAAAGGTCTGAACAAACCTCTCAGCCAATCCATTTGTGGCTGGATGATATGGGGCAGATGTGTAATGCTTCACCCCATTATTCCTCAGAAACCTCCAGAAATCCTCTGACACAAACTGTGGCCTATTGTCGGAGCAAATCTGTCCTGGCAAGCCATTCCTGGTGAAGATGGTCCGTAGGACTGCAATAGTTTTCTCCGTGGTGGTGGAGGACATTTTGATGACCTCTGGCCATATCGAATGAGCGTCCACAGCGATTAGGAACATTGAGTCCATAAATGGACCAGCAAAATCAATGTGTTGTTGAGATACCGCGGCAAACGTAGGAGTCGAGACCAGAGCTATTGAAAACACAACTGCTTTATTCTAACCACATGACAAACAAAAACTAGAAAAGCCCGCGCATCCACTTAAACACTTCCCAGACAGGAAGTGCTCCCGGCAGCCTGTCCCTGCAGGAAACAAGTTGCTGGAGGAAAGGGCCCCCGGCTGGGGGCTTCTGCTTAGACTGTCTGTGTCGCCGTGAGCGGATTATGTCCAGTGGTGGCGTGTCGCCACAGAGCTCCCCCCAGAATCCGCTTAGGAGGAGTGGACGAGTCGTGACGGTGGTCTAATGGTTCTGCCGCAGCGGCTCTGGGTGGTTGCCGGTCTGGTTGGTTGGGTCGGGCGGTTCGCCGCCGGCTGTGCTGGCTTGCCGAGGGGACGGCCTCTAGTTGGAGGCTGGGCCACGGGGACCTGTTCCCCTGGTTCTGTGTGTGCTGGTTTGAGCCGGTCGATGGAGACTGTCTCGAACCTGTCGCCGAGTCGCAGCTTGAAGACCTTGTCCCCGGTTTGTAGTACCTCGTACGGACTGTCGTACAGGGGTCGCAGGGGCCCGCGGTGCGCGTCGTGTCGCACGAAGACGAAGAGCACCTGCTGTAAATTTGGCGGGACGTGAGGTGCGAGTTAGCCTTGTCGGTTGACCGGAAGTGGGGCGAACTGCTGAGCGGAAGAGAAAGAGTCGAGCCGCTGCTGTTCGGCCGACCAAGGCTTGGTAGGCTCCGGAAGGAATTCGCCTGGGACGCGCAGCGGTTGTCCGTAGACTAACTCCGCTGCCGAGGACTGGAGGTCTTCCGTGACCGCGGTGCGTAGGCCGAGTAGCACCCACGGTAGGCGGTCAGTCCAGGTACTGTCCTGCAGGCCGGCGCGGAGTGAGGCCTTGAGTGACCTGTGGAAGCGTTCACAAAGTCCGTTGGCCTGCGGGTGGTACGCCGTGGTGCGGTGGAGCGTCACCCCGAGGTTGCGTGCTGTGGCCGTCCAGAGTTCGGAGGTGAACTGGGCGCCTCTGTCGGAGGTTATGTCGGCCGGTACGCCAAACCTCGCAACCCAGGTGTTAACGAACGCCCTGGCGATGTCGGCTGTGGTGGTGGAGGTCAGCAGCACTGCCTCAGGCCAGCGTGTGTAGTGGTCGACCATCGTGAGGAGATAAGTTTGGCCTTGCGATGGCGGCAGGGGACCGACGATGTCGACGTGTACGTGGTCGAAGCGGCGGCTGGGTACCTCGAAGTCTCCCAGGGGTCCTTTGGTGTGCAGCTGTACCTTAGCCCGTTGGCAGGCGAGGCAGGAGGTGGCCCAAGTCCGAACATCTCTGCTGAGGCTGCGCCAGACGAAACGCTTGGAGAGGAGTTTGACGGATGCGCCGAAACCCGGGTGAGAGAGCCCGTGGAGCACGTCGAAGACGCGGCGGCGCCAGGTCTCAGGGACGACCGGCCTGGGTTGGCCGAGTGAGACGTCGCACGTGACTGCCGTGGCTTCGGGCCCGTGCGCGACCTTGGCTAGGCGTAGCCCTGGCAGGGTGGTAGCCGCCGAGAGGAGGTCTGGGTCCGTGAGCTGGGCCGCTGCTAGTTGTGCGTAGTTGACCGCGAGGTGATTCGCACAGACGGCAGGACGGGAAAGGCAGTTGGCGACCACGTTGTCTCTACCGGAGACGTGCTGAATGTCCGTAGTAAATTTGGAGACGGCCGCGAGCTGGCGTTGCTGCCTAGCGGACCAGGGTTCGGTGTGCTTGGCCATCGTGTATGTGAGTGGCTTGTGGTCCACATACGCGGTGAAGGGGCGGCCTTCCAGGAGGAACCTGAAATGGCGGACCGACAGGTGGAGTGCGAGAAGCTCGCGGTTGAAAGTTGAGTATTTGACCTCCGGGGGGGGCAGTTGGCGGCTGTAGAAGGCAAGTGGCTGCCACGCGCCATTGACCCACTGCTCGAACACGGCCCCGACCGTGTGGTCGGAGGCGTCGGTGGTGAGCGCGACCCGGGCATCGGCCCTCGGCTGCGCGAGCAGAGTGGCGTCGGCGAGCGCGTTTTTGGTGTCGTCGAAGGCGGCTGCCGTGTCAGTGGTCCAGGCTACGTCCATCTTGCCGGATTTTCCTCGGAGGGAGTCGTGTAGGGGCTTCATGAGGGCGGCGGCTCTGGGGATGAACCTGTTGTAGAAGTTCACCATCCCGAGGAACTCCTGGAGGCCCTTGATGGTTGTGGGGCGGGGGAATTGCTGGACGGCCTGCACCTTGTTAGGCAGGGGGACGGCCCCAGCAGGGGTGATGTGGTGACCGAGAAAATCGATCTCGGTTCGGCCGAATTGGCACTTCCCGGGCTGAGGATGAGCCCGTGTTGGGCTAGGCGCCCGAACAGGATGCGAAGGTGTTCGAGGTGTTCCTGTTTGGAGGAGCTGGCCACGAGAATGTCGTCTAGATAGACGAATAGGAAGTTCAGGTCCCGGAGGACTGAGTCCATAAGGCGCTGGAAAGCCTGTGCTGCATTCTTGAGGCTGAAGGGCATCCTCAGGAACTCGAACAGGCCGAATGGGGTGATGACGGCCGTTTTGGGGATGTCCGCGGGGTGTACGGGGACTTGGTGGTAACCGCGCACCAGGTCGACTTTGGAAAAGACGGTTCATCCGGCCAGTCGGGCCGAGAAGTCCTGGATGTGTGGCACCGGGTATCGATCGGGGGTGGTGGCGTCGTTGAGGCGGCGGTAGTCCCCGCAAGGTCACCAGCCTCCGCCGGGCTTGGGGGCGATGTGGAGGGGCGAGGCCCAAGGGCTGCTGGAGCGGCGGATGATGCCGAGTTGTTCCATGTTGGTGAACTCGGCCCGCGCGATTTCCAGCTTGGCCGGGTTGAGTCTGCGGGCGTGGGCAGAAACTGGGGGGCCGGTGGTGGGGATATAGTGTTCCACACCGTGCTTGGCTGCTTTGACCGAAAAGGTCGGGTTAGTGAGGGCGGGAAACTCAGCCAGGAGTGCCGAGTAGTCGTCCGTGGCTCTGGCGAGGCAGTCGGTCGTCAGGCCGGCCGAACGGGCCGGGGTAAAGGCGCCGGGGATGGGGGCCATAGTGTTGATTTCGACGAGGCGGTGCCTCAGAATGTCGACAAGGAGGCCGTGAGCGCGTAGGAAGTCGGCGCCGATGAGTGGGCAGAGGACCTTGGCTGTCAGGAACTCCCAGCGGTAGCGGCGGCCCGCGAGGTCGAGCGTGACCATGCGGGTGCCATATGTGCGGATTTCAGAGCCGTTGGCTGCAGCCAGTGTGATACCCCGTGTGCCACGTTGGATCTCGAGGGCGGAGGCGGGGGTGATGCTGTGCTGGGCCCCTGTGTCGCACAGAAATCGGCGGTTGGTTCTGTCGTCAGTGACGTACAGTAGGGGCTCCTTCTGCCCCGCGGCCATCGCGGGGGCCAGTGTGGGGGGGGGTTTGAAGGTACACGGTGGCGTGCAGCATTGAGCCCTAGCGCCAAAACGGGTGTGGTAGTTGCAGTGACCCGGAGTGGTAGGGCGGTCGGGCCTAGCGGCCCGGGAAGACCGCGTGGTCGTTGCCGTGAGGTCGGGCGCGACGTCGTGAGCGGCCTGTGCAGAGAGCAGCCGGTCGGCCTTTTCGGCTATATCATTCAGGTCCGTGGAGTTAGACTCCACAAGGAGCGGGCGGATGCTGGCGGGGAGCTACCGAATGAAAAGCGTGCGAAAAAGGGCGCCGGGATTTTTGTCGTCTGAGAGGGACAGCATGTGGGAAAGCAGGTCTGATGGTGAAGCGTCACCAAGGCCGGGGAGGTCCAGGAGTTGGCAGTGGCGCTGGTAAGAGGACGTTTGAAACTTTTTAAGTAGCGCAGCCTTCAGATGTTCGTACTTGCCATCCGTTGGTGGATTCTGCAGCGCTGCCCAAACCTTGGGGACTGTAGCGTAGGTGAGCGAGGCGACGAGGTAGTCGTACTTCGTGGCGTCGACTGTAATGCCTTTCAGCCGGAATCTGGACTCAGCTTGAACGAACCAGGTTTCGGCGAGTTTCTCCCAAAAGTCTGGTAATTTAACCGTGACTGCGTTTGTATCCGCCATGCTAGCTTAGGATTCGTCCTGAGCGTCGGGGTCACCAGTGTTGAGATACCGCGGCAAACGTGGGAGTCGAGACCAGAGCTATTGAAAACACAACTGCTTTATCCTAACCACATGACAAACAAAAACTAGAAAAGCCCGCGCATCCACTTAAATACTTCCCAGACAGGAAGTGCTCCCGGCAGCCTGTCCCTGCGGGAAACAAGTTGCTGGAGGAAAGGGCCCCCGGCTGGGGGCTTCAGCTTAGACTGTCTGTGCCGCCGTGAGCGGATTATGTCCAGTGGTGGCGTGTCGCCACAGTGTACCCATTGCCATGGAGATGAGGGCCACTCCCATGGATGCAGGGGGGCCTGTGGTGGAGCGTTTTGGACCTTCTGGCATCCTGTGCATCTCTTGGTCATATCCTCGATTTCTTTATCGATTCCCAGCCACCACACAAATGCCCTGGCTAGGCTCTTCATTTTTACCCCTCCCAGATGACCCTCATGAAGCTCATTGAGCACTCTATCTCTCAACTTGGGTGGAATTACCACTCGGGATCCACACATCAAGGTCCCCCGGCACACTGACAGCTGTTCTCTCCTTGGCGAGAATACTGGCAACAGTGAGTTGCCAGGTGCTGGCCATCCCTTCACCGTCAAATCATAGACCCGAGAGAGTGTCGGGTCATTTCGGGTTTCCTTCTCTATACTTGCGTTTGTAACAGGTAGACATTCGACTTTGGTCACATGGAATATCTCAACAGGGTCCACTGCAGGTGCTTCCTCTACCATAGGCAACGGTAGGTGCGACAGCCCATCAGCATTTCCATGCTGTTTCGTACCCTTGTACTCTATGTCGTACTGATGTGCCCCTAGAAAAAGTGACCATCTTTGCAGCCGTTGCGCCATCATCACTGGAACGCCCTTCTTTGGGTTAAAAATGGAGACCAGGGGCTGATGATCAGTCAGTGGGGTGAATTTCTGCCCGTGCAGATAGTGATTGAACTTCTTCACCCCCCAGACCAGGCTGAGGGCCTCCCTGTCAATCTGGGTGTAGTTACACTCGGCTGAGGTTAACGAGCGCGACGCAAAGGCTATTGGCCTCTCTGAACCGTCAAGGAACTTGTATGACAGCACCGCTCCGATGCCATAGGGAGACACATCACATGCTAACCGAATCGGTAGTGTTGGATTGTAGTGGGCCAATACTTCTTTTGAAGTGATTAGGCATTTACATTTCTGAAAGGCACGCTTACACTCATCACTCCATTTCCATGTTACTCCAGTTTGCAGTAGGGCATTCAGTGGGTGCAGAATTGTAGATAAATTCAGCAAGAACTTATGGTAGTAGTTCACCAACGCGAGGAACAACCTCAGTTGCGACACATTTTCTGGTGCTGGAGCCTTGACTACAGACTCAATCTTGTCCGGCGACATATGCAACCCTTCCTCATCAATCATGTGGCCACAATACGAGATTTGTCTCCTGAAGAACTCGCATTTGGGGCGGTTGGCTTGTAGCTCATATTCCTGTAATCTCGTGAGCACCTGCTCCAGGTTGGCAAGGTGTTCACTGTCATTTTCGCCCGTAACCAGGATGTCATCCAAATAACACTGTGTCCCCGGGATCCCTTGCAGGACTTGTTCCATCGCCCTCTGCCAAATAGCCGGGGCTGATACTACCCCGAATATCAGTTGATTGTACTGGTAAATGCCTTTGTGAGTGTTTATCGTGAGGTATTTCCTAGATGCTTCTTCCACCTCCATTTGTAGGTACGCTTGGGCCAGATCAATCTTTGTAAAGCGTTTCCCTCCAGATGGTGAGGTGAAAATATCTTCTATCCGTGAAAGTGGATATTGTTCTGTGTGCAGGACTGGGTTCACAGTTACCTTGAATTCCCCACAGATGCGAACTTTCTTCGGTTCCCCAGGCGTGCTGCTCAATGATTTCTTCATTACAGGAATGATGGGCGTGGCCCACTCGCTCCAGTCCACCTTGGACAGCACACCCGAACGCTCTGCTTCAATGGCTGGGCGGATTGCGTAAGGCCTTAAAAAATTTTGGGTTTGCGTAATCTTCGATTTTTATTGTTGCCGTTACTCCTTTTAGAGTCCCAAGTCCTTGTTGGAACACCTCATTCGCATCAGTTAGAATTTTTGACAGTCGTCCAGGTGTGACGTCATCATACATTTTATCAGTCACAGTTAGCGCCTGAATGGAATGCCAATCCAATTGTATTTTTCGGATCCATTCATGTCCCAATAATGGTGGTCCTCCATCTGGTAGTATATATAGGTACAGTTTCTGTGTTTCCTTGCCATTGTATTCAACTGGCACCCTTATTTTTCCTCTGGGGTAGACTTTTTGCCCCGTGTATGTCTTCAATACAATGGACGTGTCCTTCAAGGGTATGTGTGAGAATAGCCGCTCATAGTCTTGTTGATTCATGACAGTTAGGGCTGATCCTGTGTCCAATTCCATCTTTACTGGGGACCCTGCTATCATGAGGGTGACCCAAATGGTTCGGTGATCCTCCTTTGTGATCACGTTGTTTAACTTTAGACAACTTAGTCTCCTGGGGCAGTACAGATATCAGGGGGCAGTAAGGGTGTCATAGAGAGTAAGGGTGTCAGAGGGCAGTAAGTGTATCAGGGACAGTAAGGGTATCAGGGGGCAGTAACTTATCAGGGACAGTAAGGGTATCAGGGACAGTAAGGGTATCAGAGGGCAGCAAGGGTGTCAGGGACAGTAATTGTATCGGGGGCAGTAAGGTTATCAGGGAGAGTAAGGTTATCGGGAGCAGTAAGGGTGTCAGGGACAGTAAGGGTATCGGGGGCAGTTAGGGTATCAGGGACAGTAAGGGTATCAGGGGGCAGTAAGGGTATCAGGATGCATTAAGGGCACAAGGGGGCAGTAAGGGAATCAGGGACAGTAAGGGTGTCAGGGGGCAGTACAGATATCAGGGGGCAGTAAGGGTATCAGGGCGAGTAAGGGTGTCAGGGGGCAGTAAGGGTGTCATGGACAGTAAGTGTATCAGGGGGCAGTAAGGCTATCAGGGACAGTAAAGGTACCAGTGGGCAGTAAGTGTGACAGGGACAGTAAGTATATCAGTGGGCAGTAAGGATATCAGAGAGCGTAAGGGTATCAGGGGGCAGTAAGGTTAACAGGGGGCAGTAAGGATATCAGAGGGCAGTAATGGTATCAGCGACAGTAAGGGTATCATGGGGCAGTAAGGATATCAGGGGGCAGTAAGGATGTCAGTGACAGTAAGGGTATCGGGGGCAGTAAGTGTATCAGGGACAGTAAGTGTATCAGGGGCATTAAGGGTGTCAGGGGACAGTAACGGTGTCAGGGTGTAGTAAGGATATCAGTGGGCAGTAAGGATGCCAGGAGCAGTAAGGGTGTCAGGAGCATTAAGGGTATCAGGGACAGTAAGCGTATCAGGGGCAGTAAGGGTATCAGAGGGCAGTAAGGGTGTCATTGGCATTAAGGTTATCAGGGGGCAGTAAGGGTATCAGGGGCAGTAGGGTATCAGATGCCAGTAAGTGTATCAGGGGGCAGTAAGGGTATCAGGGACAGTAAGGGTATCAGGGTGCAGTAAGGGTGTAGAGGCAGTATGGGCATCAGGGGGCAGTAACGGTATCAGAGACTGTAAGGATAACAGGGGGCAGTAAGGATGTCAGGGGGCAGTAAGGGTACCAGGATCAGTAAGGACATCATGGGGCAGTAAGATTATCAGGGACAGTAAGGGTGTCAGTGGGCAGTACGGATATCAGGGACAGTAAGGGCAACAGTGGGCAGTAAGGATATCAGGGGGCAGTAAGGTTGTCAGGGAGCAGTAAGGGTATCAGGGACAGTAAGGATATCAGGGGGAAGTAAGCGTATCGGGGGCAGTAAGGGTAACAGGGACAGTAAGGGTGTCAGGGGGCAGTAAGTGTATCAGACAGCAGTAATGGTATCAGGGACAGTAAGGGTATCAGGGGCAGTAAGGGTTTCAGAGGGCAGTAAGGGTATCAGGGACAGTAAGGATATGAGGGTCAGTAAGTGTATCAGAGGGCAGTAAGGGTGTCACCGACAGTAAGGATATCTGTTATCTGTGCCAGTAAGGGTATCTGAGGGCAGTAAGGGTATCAGGGGTCATTAAGGGTATCAGGGGGCAGTAAAGGTGTTGGGACAGTAAGGGTATCAGGGGGCAGTAAGGGTGTCGGGGCAGTAAGGGTATCAGGAACAGGAAGGGTGTCGTGGCAGTAAGGGAATCAGGGGGCAGTACAGATATCAGGGGACAGTAAGGGGGTCAGGGAGAGTTCTGGTGTCAGGGGCCAGTATGTGTATCAGGGACAGCAAGGGTATCAGGGGGCAATAAGCTTATCAGGAACAGTAAGGGTATCAGAGGGCAGCAAGGGTATCAGGGACAGTAATTGTATCGGGGGCAGCAAGGGTATCAGGGACAGTAAGGGTATGAGGGGGCAGTAAGGGTATCAGGGTCAGTAATGGTATCAGGGGGCTGTTAGGGTATCAGGGACTGTAAGGTTATCAGGGGGCAGTAAGGGTGTCAGGGACAGTAAGGGTATCAGGGGGCAGTAATGTTGTCAGGGGCAGGAAGGTATCAGGGTGCATTAAGGGCACCAGGGGGTAGTAAGGTTGTCAGGGGGCAGTAAGGCTATCAATGACAGTAACGGCATCAGGGACAGAAAGGGTATCAGGGAGCAGTAAGGGTATCAGGGACAGTAAGGGTGTCAGGGGGCAGTACGGTTATCAGGGACAGTAAGGGCAACAGGGGGCAGTAAGGTTGTCAGGGGTCAGTAAGGGTATCAGGGACAGTAAGGGTATCAGGGGGAAGTAAGCGTATCGGGGGCAGTAAGGGTAACAGGGACAGTAAGGGTTTCAGGTGGCAGCAAGGGTATCAGACGGCAGTAAGGGTATCAGGGACAGTAAGGCTATGAGGGGCAGTAAGTGTATCAGAGGGCAGTAAGGGTATCAGACGGCAGTAAGGGTATCAGGGACAGTAAGGATATGAGGGGCAGTAAGGGTATCAGAGGGCAGTAAGGGTGTCATCGACAGTAAGGGTATCAGTGCCAGTAAGGGTATCTGAGGGCAGTAAACATATCAGGGCTCATTAAGGGTATCAGGGGGCAGTAAAGGTGTTGGGACAGTAAGGGTATCAGGGGGCAGTAAGGGTGTTGGGGCAGTAAGGATATCAGGAGCAGTAAGGTTGTCAGGGGCAGTAAGCGAATCAGGGACAGTAAGGACGTCAGGGGGCAGTACAGATATCAGGGGGCAGTAAGGGTGTCAGGGAGTGTAAGGGTGTCAGGGAACAGTATGTGTATCAGGGGGTATTAAGTGTCTCAGGGGGCAGTAAGGGTATCAGGGACATTAAGGGTGTCCGGGTGCAGTAAGGGTATCAGGGACAGTAAGGGTATCAGGGGGCAATAAGCTTATCAGGGACAGTAAGTGTATCAGAGGGCAGCAAGGGTATCAGGGACAGTAATTGTATCGGGGGCAGTAAGGGTATCAGGGACAGTAAGGGTATCAGGGAGCTGTAAGGGTATCAGTGTCAGTAAGGGTATCAGGGGGCAGTTAGGGTATCAGAGACAGTAAGGGTATCAGTGGGCAGTAAGGGTATCAGGGACAGTAAGGATATCAGGGGGCAGTAACGGTGTCAGGGGCAGGAAGGTATCAGGGTGCATTAAGGGCACCAGGGGGTAGTAAGGTTATCAGGGGGCAGTAAGGCTATCAATGACAGTAACGGCATCAAGGACAGTAAGGGTATCAGGGGACAGTAAGGGTATCAGGGGACAGTAAGGGTATCAGGGAGCAGTAAGGGTATCAGGGACATTAAGGGTGTCCGGGTGCAGTAAGGGTATCAGGGACAGTTGGGGTATCAGGGGGCTTTAAGGGTATCAGTGCGCAGTAAGTGTGTCAGTGTGTAGTAAGGGTATCAGGGACAGTAAGGGTATCAGGGGGCAGTAAGGGTGTCAGGAGCATTAAGGGTATGAGGGACAGTGAGGGTATCAGGGACAGTAAGGGTATCAGAGGGTAGTAAAGGTGTCATTGGCAGTAAGGTTATCGGGGGGCAGTAAGGGTATCGGGGCAGTAAGGGTATAAGACGGCAGTAAGTGTATCAGGGGGCAGTAAGGGTGTCAGGAGCAGTAAGGGTGTCAGGAGCATTAAGGGTATCAGGGACAGTAAGGGTATCAGCGGCAGTAAGGGTATCAGGTGGCAGTAAGTGTATCAGTGGGCACTAAGGTTATCAGTGTGCAGTAAGGACATCAGGGACTGTAAGGGCAACAAGGGGCAGTAAGGATGTCAGAGGGCAGTAAGGTTGTCAGGGGGCAGTAAGGGTATCAGGGACAGTAAGGATATTAGGGGTCAGTAAGGGTATCAGGAACAGTAAGGATATTAGGGGTCAGTAAGGGTATCAGGAACAGTATGGGTATCAGTGTGAAGTAAGGGTGTCAGGGACAGTAAGGGTATATGGGGGGAGTAAGTGTATCAGGGGCTGTAAGTGGAACAGGGACAGTAAGGGTGTCAGGGCACAGTAAGGGTATCAGGGGGTAGTAAGGGTGTCAGGGAAGTAAGGATATCAGGGGACATTAAGGGTATCAGGGGACAGTAAGGGTATTGGGGGCAGTAAGTGTGTCAGAGGAGAGTAAGGGTGTCATTGGCAGTAAGGTTATCGGGGGGCAGTAATGGTATCAGGGGCAGTAAGGGTATCAGATGGCAGTAAGTGTATCAGGGGGCAGTAAGGGTATCAGGGACAGTAAGGGTATCAGGAGGCAGTAAGGGTGTAGGGGCAGAAATGATATCAGGGGGCAGTAACGGTATCAGAGACTGTAAGGATAACAGGGGGCAGTAAAGATGTCAGAGGACAGTAAGGGTGCCAGGAGCAGTAAGGGCAACAGGGGGCAGTAAGTATATCAGGGACAGTAAGTGTATCAGGGTGCAGTAAGGACATCAGGGGGCAGTAAGAGTATCAGGGACAGTAAGGGTGTCAGGGGGCAGTACGGATATCAGTGACAGTAAGGGCAACAGGGGGCAGTAAGGATATCAGGGGGCAGTACGTTTGTCAGGGGGCAGTAAGGGTATATGGGACAGTAAGGATATTAGGGGTCAGTAAGGGTGTCAGGGACAGTAAGGGTATATGGGGGGAGTATCCGTATCGGGAGCTGTAAGGGGAACAGGGACAGTAAGGGTGTCAGGGGACAGTAAGGGTATCAGGGGGCAGCAAGGGTGTCAGGAGCAGTAAGGGTGTCAGGAGCATTAAGGGTATCAGGGACATGAAGGGTATCAGGGTCTGTAAGGGTATCAGAGGGCAGTAAGGGTGTCATTGGCAGTAAGGTTATCGGGGGGCAGTGAGGGTATCAGGGGCAGTAAGGGTATCAGACGGCAGTAAGTGTATCAGGGGGCAGTATGGGTATCAGGGACAGTAAGCGTATCAGGGGGCAGTAAGGGTGTAGGGGCAGAAATGGTAACGGGGCACTAACGGTATCAGAGACTCTAAGGATAACAGGGGGCAGTAAGGATGTCAGAGGGCAGTAAGGGTGTCAGGAGCAGTAAGGGCAACAGGGGGCAGTAAGGATATCAGGGACAGTAAGGGTATCAGGGTGCAGTAAGGACATCAGGGGGCAGTAAGAGTATCAGGGACAGTAAGGATATCAGGGGGCAGTAAGGGTATCACGGTCAGTAAGGGTATCAGGGGGCAGTTAGGGTATCAGGGACAGTAAGGGTATCAGGGGGCAGTAAGGGTATCAGGGACAGTAAGGATGTCAGGGGGCAGTAACGGTGTCAGGGGCAGGAAGGTATCAGGGTGCATTAAGGGCACCAGGAGATAGTAAGGTTATCAGGAGGCAGTATGGCTGTCAATGACAGTAACGGCATCAGGGACAGTAAGGGTATCAGGGAGCAGTAAGGGTATCAGGGACAGTAAGCAGTCAGGGGCAGTAAGTGTATCAGAGGGCAGTAAGGGTGTCAGGAACAGTAAGGGTATCAGGGAGCAGTAAGGGTATCAGGGGCAGTAAGGTTTGTCAGGGGGCAGTAAGGGTATCAGGGGCAATAAGGGATTCAGGAACAGTAAGGGTATCAGGGGCAATAAGGGTGTCAGGGACAGTATGTGTATCAGGGGGTATTAAGTGTCTCAGGCAGCAGTAAGGGTATCAGGAACATTAAGGGTGTCCGGGTGCAGTAAGGGTATCAGGGACAGTAGGGGTATCAGGGGGCTTTAAGGGTATCAGGGGGCAGTAAGTGTGTATGGGTGTAGTAATGGTATCAGGGACAGTAAGGGTATCAGGGGGCAGTAACGGTGTCAGGAGCAGTAAGTGTGTCAGGAGCATTAAGGGTATCAGGGGCAGTAAGGGTATCAGGGACAGTAAGGGTATCAGAGGACAGTAAGGGTGTCATTGGCAGTAAGGTTATCAGGGGGCAGTAAGGGTATCAGGGGCAGTAACGGTATCAGACGGCAGTAAGTGTATCGGGGGCAGTAAGGTTGTCAGGAGCAGTAAGTTTATCAGTGGGCAGTAAGAGTATCAGTGTGCAGTAAGGACATCAGGGGGCAGTAAGAGTTTCAGGGACAGTAAGGGTGTCAGGGGTCAGTACGGATATCAGGGACAGGAAGGGCAACAGGGGGCAGTAAGGATATCAGGGAGCAGTAAGGTTGTCAGGGGGCAGTAAAGGTATCAGGGACAGTAAGGATATTAGGGGTCAGTAAGTGTATCAGGAACAGTAAGGGTTTCAGGGTGAAGGGTGTCAGGGTCAGTAAGGGTATATGGGGGGAGTAAGCGTACCGGGGGCTGTAAGTGGAACAGGGACAGTAAGGGTGTCAGGGCACAATAAGGGTATCAGGGGGCAGTAAGCGTGTCAGGGGAAGTAAGGATATCAGGGGACATTAAGGGTATCAGGGGACCGTAAGTGTATCGGGGGCAGTAAGTGTGTCAGAGGGCAGTAAGGGTGTCATTGGCAGTAAGGTTATCGTGGGGCAGTAAGGGTGTAGGGGCAGAAATGGTAGCAGGGGGCCGTAACGGTATCAGAGACTGTAAGGATAACAGGTGGCTGTAAGGATGTCAGAGGGCAGTAAGGGTGCCAGGAGTAGTAAGGACAACAGGGGGCAGTAAGGATATCAGGGACAGTAAGGGTATCAGGGTGCAGTAAGGACATCAGGGTCCGTAAGAGTATCAGGTAAAGTAAGGGTGTCAGGGGGCAGTACGGATATCAGGGACAATAAGTGCAAAAGGGGGCAGTAAGGATATCAGGGGACAGTAAGGTTGTCAGGAGGCAGTAAGGGTATCAGGGACAGTAAGGATATTAGGGGTCAGTAAGGGTATCAGGAACAGTAACGGTATCAGGGGGCAGTAACGGTTTCAGGAGCAGTAAGGGTGTCAGGATCATTAAGGGTATCAGGGACAGTAAGGGTATCAGGGGCTGTAAGGGTATCAGAGGGCAGTAAGGGTGTCATTGGCAGTAAGGTTATCGGGGGGCAGTAAGGCTATCGGGCAGTAAGGGTATCAGACGGCAGTAAGTGTTTCAGGGGGCAGTAAGGGTATCATGGATAGTAAGGGTATCAGGGGGCAGTAAGGGTGTAGGGGCAGAAATGGTTTCAGGGGGCAGTAACGATATCAGAGACTGTAAGGATAACAGGGGGCAGTAAGGATGTCAGAGGGCATTAAGGGTGCCAGGAGCAGTAAGGGCAACAGGGGGCAGTAAGGATATCAGGGACAGTAGGGTATCAGGGTGCAGTAAGGACATCAGGGGGCAGTAAGAGTATCAGGGACAGCAAGGGTGTCAGGGGGCATAAGAACATAAGAAATAGGAGCAGGAGTAGGCCAATCGGCCCCTCGAGCCTGCTCCACCATTCAATGAGATCATGGCTGATCTGATCCTAACCTCAAATCTTCTATCACTCTGCCTCCACCCGAACCCATGTGATCTCCCGGGAGAGGCGAAAAACCAGATAAAGACCCAATGGCCAATTTGGGAGAAAAATATCTGGGAAATTCCTCTCCGACCCATCTAGGCGATCGAAATTCTTCCAGGAGATCACTCTGTCCCTATATTTTCTACAGTACTTACCTTCTGTAATGGTGATCTCCACCCCAGCCAGGAACAGGAATACAACCATCTCCTGAAATCTAACACAGAATTAGAACACAGTAGGAGCAAAATCAGGCTATACGGCCCCTGGCCCCACTCCACTACCCACAGGGCCATGACCATTCCGAACCTAGACTCATGTCCAATTTCCTGCCCGCTCCCCGTAACCCTTAATTCCCTTTACTTCTAGGAAACTATCTATTTCTGTTTTAAATTTATTTAATGATGTAGCTTCCACAGCTTTCTGGGGCAGCAAATTCCACAAACCTACCACCCTCTGAGTGAAGAAGTTTCTCCTCATCTCAGTTTTGAAAGAGCAGCCCCTTATTTTAAGATTATGCCCCCTAGTTCTAGTTTCACCCATCATTGGGAACATCCTCACCGCATCCACCCGATCAAGCCCCTTCACAACCTTATATGTTTCAATAAGATCGCCTCTCATTCTTCTGAACTCCAATGAGTAGAGTCCCAATCTACTCAACCTCTCCTCATATGACCACCCCCTCATCCCCGGGATTAACCGAGTGAACCTTCTTTGTACTGACTCGAGAGCAAGAATGTCTTTTCTTAAGTATGGACACCAAAACTGTATGCAGTATTCCAGGTGCGGTCTCACCAATACCTTGTACAACTGCAGCAATACCTCCCTGTTTTTATATTCCATCCCCATAGCAATAAAAAATGTGCGGGTTAGGTTGATTGGCTATGATAAATTGACCCTTAGTGTTAGGGGGATTAAATACGAGGGGTTACGGGGATAGGGTGGGATATGTGTTGGTGTAGGGGTTACGGGGATCGGGTGGGATATGTGTCGGTGCAGGCTCGATGGGCCGAAATGGCCTCTATCTGCACTGTGGGGTTTCTGTGATCTGTGATCTGTGATTCCATTGGCCTTCTTGATCACTTGCTGCACCTGCATACTAACTTTTTGAGTTTCGTGCACCAGGACCCCCAGATCCCTTTGTACTACAGTACTTTCCAGTTTCTTGCCATTAAGATAATAACTTGCTCTACGATTTTTCCTGCCAAAGTGCATAACCTCACACTTTCCAGTATTGTATTCCATCTGCCAAATCTCTGCCCAATTACTTAGCCTGTCTATGTCCCTTTGCAGGTTTTTTATGTCCTCCTCACTCACTACTTTCTGTCCCATCTTTGTATCATCTGCAAACTTTGATATGTTACACTCGGACCCCTCCTCCAAATCATTAATATAGATTGTAAAGAGTTGGGGACCCAGCACTGACCCCTGCGGAACACCACTAGTTACTGGTTGCCAATCTGAGAATGAACCATTTATCCCAACTCTCTGCTTTCTGTTAGAGAGCTAATCCTCCACCCACGCCAGAATATTACCCCCAATCCCGTGATTTTTTATCTTGAGCAATAATCTTTTGTGTGGCACCTTGTCAAATGCCTTTTGGAACTCTAAATACACTACGTCCACTGGTTCCCCTTTATCCACCCTGTATGTTACTTCCTCAAAAAACTCCAGCAAATTTGTCAAACATGACTTCCCCTTCATGAAACCATGCTGAGTTTGTCCTATTAAACTATGTTTATCCAAATGTCCTGTTACTGTCTCCTTAATAATGGACTCTAACATTTTACCAACCACAGATGTTAGGCTAACAGGTCTATAGTTTCCAGCCTTCTGCCTACTACCCTTTTTAAATAAGGGTGTTAAATTAGCAATAACAACAGAAAATGCTGGAAAAACTCAGCAAGTCAGGCAACATCCGTGGAGAGAAATTTGAGTTGACGTTTCGGGTTTGACCCTTCTTCAAAACTGGAGAGAAAAGGAACTAGATCGAAGGCAGGGCTGCGATCGGACAAAAGAATAAAAGAACCAAAAGAAGTAAAAGAGATTAGAAGCTAGACGAGATGGTAATAGGCTGTGATTAGGTGTAAAGTGTACTGGCAGGGCAAAAGATAGCTGCCAGGTGTGAGAGAGAAACAAAAGGAAAGGGGGGGGGGAAAAGGAAAGGAGTGGAAAAATATAAGTGAAAATGAAATAGGGGCCGAGGTTATGATCTGAAATTGTTGAACTCGATATTGAGACCGGAAGGCTGCAGACTGCCTAATCGGAAGATGAGGTGCTGTTCCTCGAGTTTACGTTGAGCTTCCGTGGAACAGTACAAGAGGCCAAGGACGGTGAGGTCCGAGTGGGAATGGAGCGGTGAATTGAAATGACAGGCGACCGGAAGCTCGGGGTCACCCTTACGGACTGAACGGAGGTGTTCCGCAAAGCGGTCACCCAATCTGCGTTTGGTCTCCCCAATGTAGAGGAGACCGCATCGTGAGCAGCGAATACAGTATACTAGATTGCGAGAAGTACAAGTAAATCGCTGTTTCACCTGGAAGGGGTGTTTGGGGCCCTGGACAGTGGGGAGGGGGGAGGTATAGGGGCAGGTGTTGCATCTCCTCCGCTTGCACGGGAAGGTGCCAGGCGAAGGGGAAGGGCTGTTTGGGGTGATAGAGGAGTGGACTAGGGTGTCTCGGAGAGAGCGGTCCCTGCGGAATGCTGAAAGGGGAGGGGAGGGGAAGATACGTTTGGTGGTGGGATCACTTTGGAGGTAGCGGAAATGCCGGAGGATGATCCGTTGAATGTGGAGGCTGGTGGGGTGAAAGGTGAGGACAAGGGGGACCCTATCGTGGTTCCGGGAGGGAGGGGCAGGGGTGAGGGCAGAGGTGCGGGAGATAGAACTGACACGGTCGAGGGCAGTGTCAACCACGGTAGAGGGGAATCCTCGGTTGCGGAAAAAGGAAGACATGTCTGAAGCACTGGTGTGGAAGGTGGCATCGTCGGAGCAGATACGGCGGAGGCGGAGAAACTGGGAGAATGGAATAGAGTCCTTACAGGAAGCGGGGTGGGAGGAAGTGTAGTCCAGGTAGCTGTGGGAGTCAGTGGGCTTGTAGTAAATATTGGTCGATAACCTATCCCCAGAGATGGAGACGGAGAAGTCGAGGAAGGGAAGGGAAGAGTCAGAGATGGACCATGTGAAGGTGAGGGAAGGGTGGAAATTGGAGGCAAAGTGAATGAAATTGTCCAGTTCGGGGCGAGAGCAGGAAACGGCACCGATACAGTCATCAATGTATCGGAAAAAGAGGTGAGGGAGGGGACCCGAGTAGGACTGGAACAAAGATTGTTCCACATAGCCCACGAAAAGGCAGGCATAGCTAGGACCCATGCGGGTACCCATGGCAACACCTTTGATTTGGAGGAAATGAGTGGAGTTAAAGGAGAAGTTGTTCAATGTGAGAACAAGTTCAGCCAGGCGGAGGAGGGTCGTGGTGGATGGGGACTGGTCGGGCCTCTGTTCGAGGAAGAAGCGGAGTGCCCTCAGGCCATCCGGGTGGGGGATGGAGGTGTAGAGGGATTGTACGTCCATGGTGAAAAGGAAGCGGTTGGGGCCAGGAAACTGGAAACTGTTAAAGTGGCGGAGGGCGTCCGAAGAGTCGCGGATGTAGGTGGGAAGAGACTGGACAAGGGGAGAAAAGATAGAGTCAAGATAGGAAGAGATAAGTTCCGTAGGGCAAGAACAGGCTGAAACGATGGGTCTACCAGGGCAGTCCTGTTTGTGGATCTTGGGAAGGAGGTAGAAGCGGGCTGTGCGGGGTTGGGGAACTATGAGGTTGGTGGCAGCGGGGGGAAGATCTCCAGAGGAGATGAGGTCAGTGACAGTCTTGGAAACGGTGGTTTGATGTTCGGTAGTGGGGTCATGGTCCAGGTGGAGGTAGGAGCAGGTGTCGGAGAGTTGGCGTTCAGCTTCCGCTAGGTAGAGGTCAGTGCGCCAAACAACAACAGCACCACCCTTGTCAGCGGGTTTAATGACAATGTCAGGGTTGGACCTAAGAGAATGGAGTGCTGCAAGTTCAGAGGGAGGTAGGTTGGAGTGAGTGAGGGGAGCAGAGAAATGGAGACGGCCGATGTCACGGCGGCAGTTAGCGATGAAAAGATCTAGAGAGGGTAAGAGGCCAGGGGGAGGGGTCCAGGTAGAATGGGAATTCTGCAAGCGGGAGAAAGGGTCAGTTGTGCGGGGGGAGGACTCCTGGCCAAAGAAGTGGGCACGGAGACGAAGGCGGCGGAAAAAGAGCTCAGCATCGTGCCGAGCTCGAAATTCATTGAGGTGGGGGCGTAAGGGGATGAAGCTCAGGCCTTTGCTGAGGACTGATCGTTCAGGGTCAGAGAGTGGAAGGTCAGAGGGGATAGTGAACACACGGCAGGGGGTGAGATTGGGAGAAGGGGGGTCAGAGGAAAGTGAAGGGGAAGAAGGTTCCGGAGGGGCGTTGGTGTCCAAGAGTTGATGAAGCTTGCGATCCTTGACATCGGAAAGGAAGAAGAAAAGTTTTTTGTTGAAGCGTCGGATGAGTCGAAGGATGAAGTGGAACTGAGGACCTGGACAGCTTTGAGATAGAGTGCGCCGGTGTTGCTGAAGAGAGAAGTCGAGTGTGTTCATGTGGCGCCGCATGGCGTTGAGCGTGGATCTCAGGATGCGGCGAGAGCAGTAGTTCGAGGAACGATGAATATCTTGGAGATATTTGTAATCCTGGGTGGATCCGAAGCACGAAGGGTGGAAGTTTAGTTGGAATCCACGTGGAGTAAGTCGGAACCGGAGACAGTTGCTGAGGAAAATGATGTGGCTGTGAAACCGAGTCTTGGCAGATACCTGATCAAACACGAGAAGGGAAACTGAAAGTAATGAAGATGAACAAGGTTGAAGAGCCAAACGGAGATCCCGTCGCAGAGAAGAGCAGAACTTCTTCAAGGTAGGCATTCCTAGAAGAGGTGTGGCAGTGAACCAAACACTAGTACGATAGCAAAATACTGCAGATGTTGGAAATCCGAAATAACAACAGAAAATGCTGGAAAAACTCAGCAAGTCAGGCAACATCCGTGGAGAGAAATTTGAGTTGACGTTTCGGGTTTGACCCTTCTTCAAAACTGGAGAGAAAAGGAACTAGATCGAAGGCAGGGCTGCGATCGGACAAAAGAATAAAAGAACCAAAAGAAGTAAAAGAGATTAGAAGCTAGACGAGATGGTAATAGGCTGTGATTAGGTGTAAAGTGTACTGGCAGGGCAAAAGATAGCTGCCAGGTGTGAGAGAGAAACAAAAGGAAAGGGGGGGGGGAAAAGGAAAGGAGTGGAAAAATATAAGTGAAAATGAAATAGGGGCCGAGGTTATGATCTGAAATTGTTGAACTCGATATTGAGACCGGAAGGCTGCAGACTGCCTAATCGGAAGATGAGGTGCTGTTCCTCGAGTTTACGTTGAGCTTCCGTGGAACAGTACAAGAGGCCAAGGACGGTGAGGTCCGAGTGGGAATGGAGCGGTGAATTGAAATGACAGGCGACCGGAAGCTCGGGGTCACCCTTACGGACTGAACGGAGGTGTTCCGCAAAGCGGTCACCCAATCTGCGTTTGGTCTCCCCAATGTAGAGGAGACCGCATCGTGAGCAGCGAATACAGTATACTAGATTGCGAGAAGTACAAGTAAATCGCTGTTTCACCTGGAAGGGGTGTTTGGGGCCCTGGACAGTGGGGAGGGGGGAGGTATAGGGGCAGGTGTTGCATCTCCTCCGCTTGCACGGGAAGGTGCCAGGCGAAGGGGAAGGGCTGTTTGGGGTGATAGAGGAGTGGACTAGGGTGTCTCGGAGAGAGCGGTCCCTGCGGAATGCTGAAAGGGGAGGGGAGGGGAAGATACGTTTGGTGGTGGGATCACTTTGGAGGTAGCGGAAATGCCGGAGGATGATCCGTTGAATGTGGAGGCTGGTGGGGTGAAAGGTGAGGACAAGGGGGACCCTATCGTGGTTCCGGGAGGGAGGGGCAGGGGTGAGGGCAGAGGTGCGGGAGATAGAACTGACACGGTCGAGGGCAGTGTCAACCACGGTAGAGGGGAATCCTCGGTTGCGGAAAAAGGAAGACATGTCTGAAGCACTGGTGTGGAAGGTGGCATCGTCGGAGCAGATACGGCGGAGGCGGAGAAACTGGGAGAATGGAATAGAGTCCTTACAGGAAGCGGGGTGGGAGGAAGTGTAGTCCAGGTAGCTGTGGGAGTCAGTGGGCTTGTAGTAAATATTGGTCGATAACCTATCCCCAGAGATGGAGACGGAGAAGTCGAGGAAGGGAAGGGAAGAGTCAGAGATGGACCATGTGAAGGTGAGGGAAGGGTGGAAATTGGAGGCAAAGTGAATGAAATTGTCCAGTTCGGGGCGAGAGCAGGAAACGGCACCGATACAGTCATCAATGTATCGGAAAAAGAGGTGAGGGAGGGGACCCGAGTAGGACTGGAACAAAGATTGTTCCACATAGCCCACGAAAAGGCAGGCATAGCTAGGACCCATGCGGGTACCCATGGCAACACCTTTGATTTGGAGGAAATGAGTGGAGTTAAAGGAGAAGTTGTTCAATGTGAGAACAAGTTCAGCCAGGCGGAGGAGGGTCGTGGTGGATGGGGACTGGTCGGGCCTCTGTTCGAGGAAGAAGCGGAGTGCCCTCAGGCCATCCGGGTGGGGGATGGAGGTGTAGAGGGATTGTACGTCCATGGTGAAAAGGAAGCGGTTGGGGCCAGGAAACTGGAAACTGTTAAAGTGGCGGAGGGCGTCCGAAGAGTCGCGGATGTAGGTGGGAAGAGACTGGACAAGGGGAGAAAAGATAGAGTCAAGATAGGAAGAGATAAGTTCCGTAGGGCAAGAACAGGCTGAAACGATGGGTCTACCAGGGCAGTCCTGTTTGTGGATCTTGGGAAGGAGGTAGAAGCGGGCTGTGCGGGGTTGGGGAACTATGAGGTTGGTGGCAGCGGGGGGAAGATCTCCAGAGGAGATGAGGTCAGTGACAGTCTTGGAAACGGTGGTTTGATGTTCGGTAGTGGGGTCATGGTCCAGGTGGAGGTAGGAGCAGGTGTCGGAGAGTTGGCGTTCAGCTTCCGCTAGGTAGAGGTCAGTGCGCCAAACAACAACAGCACCACCCTTGTCAGCGGGTTTAATGACAATGTCAGGGTTGGACCTAAGAGAATGGAGTGCTGCAAGTTCAGAGGGAGGTAGGTTGGAGTGAGTGAGGGGAGCAGAGAAATGGAGACGGCCGATGTCACGGCGGCAGTTAGCGATGAAAAGATCTAGAGAGGGTAAGAGGCCAGGGGGAGGGGTCCAGGTAGAATGGGAATTCTGCAAGCGGGAGAAAGGGTCAGTTGTGCGGGGGGAGGACTCCTGGCCAAAGAAGTGGGCACGGAGACGAAGGCGGCGGAAAAAGAGCTCAGCATCGTGCCGAGCTCGAAATTCATTGAGGTGGGGGCGTAAGGGGATGAAGCTCAGGCCTTTGCTGAGGACTGATCGTTCAGGGTCAGAGAGTGGAAGGTCAGAGGGGATAGTGAACACACGGCAGGGGGTGAGATTGGGAGAAGGGGGGTCAGAGGAAAGTGAAGGGGAAGAAGGTTCCGGAGGGGCGTTGGTGTCCAAGAGTTGATGAAGCTTGCGATCCTTGACATCGGAAAGGAAGAAGAAAAGTTTTTTGTTGAAGCGTCGGATGAGTCGAAGGATGAAGTGGAACTGAGGACCTGGACAGCTTTGAGATAGAGTGCGCCGGTGTTGCTGAAGAGAGAAGTCGAGTGTGTTCATGTGGCGCCGCATGGCGTTGAGCGTGGATCTCAGGATGCGGCGAGAGCAGTAGTTCGAGGAACGATGAATATCTTGGAGATATTTGTAATCCTGGGTGGATCCGAAGCACGAAGGGTGCCAGGACCTTTGCTGAGTCCAGTGAGTTTTGGAAAATTATTACCAATGCATCCACAATCCCTACCGCTACTTCCCTCAAGACCCTAGGATGCAAGCCATCAGGTCCAAGGGATATATCCGCCTTGAGTCCCATTATTTTACCAAGTACCACTTCCTTAGTGATTTTAATCATATTTAGTTCCTCCCCCCCTAGAGCCCCCTGTTTGTCCAGTGTTGGGATATTCTTAGTGTCCTCTTCTGTAAAGACTAATACAAAATAATTGTTCAGTGTTTTTGCCATCTCCATGTTTCCCACCATTAATTTCCCGGTCTCATCCTCTAAGGGACCAACATTTACTTTAGCCACCCTTTTTCTTTTTATATAACTATAGAAACATTTACTGTCTGTTTTTATATTTTTTGCTAATTTACTTTCATAATCTATCTTCCCTTTCTTAATCAATCTTTTAGTTATTTTTTGCTGTCTTTTAAAGACTTCCCAATCTTCCATCCTCCCACTAGATTTGGCTACCTTATATGCCCTTGTTTTTAGTCGGATACTATCCTTAATTACTTTACTTAGCCACGGATGGCTATCTTTTCTTTTACACCCTTTTTTCCTCAGTGGAATATATATTTTTTGGAAGTTGTAAAATAACTCCTTAAATGTACACCACTGATCATGTACCGTCTTACCCTTTAATCTATTTTCCCAGTCCACTCTAATCAATTCCGCTCTCAATCCTTCATAGTCTCCTTTTTTCAAGCTCAGCACGCTTGTTTGAGATCCAACCTTCTCACCCTCCAGTACGGATATCAGGGACAGTAAGGGCAACAGGGGGCAGTATGGATATCAGGGGGCTGTAAGGTTGTCAGGGGGCAGTAAGTGTATCAGGGACAGTAAGAATATCAGGGGGCAGTAAGGGTATCAGGAACAGTAAGGGTATCAGGGGGAAGTAAGAGTGTCAGGGACAGTAAGGGTTTTGGGGGGGAGTAAGCGTGTCGGGGGCAGAAGGGTATCAGGGGTCATTAAGGTTATTATGGGCAGTAAAGGTGTTGGGACAGTAAGGGTATCAGGGACAATAAGGGTATCAGGGACAGTAACGGAATCATAGGGCAGCGAGGGTGTCAGGGACAGTAATTGTATCGGGGGCAGTAAGGGTATCAGGGACAGTAACGGTATCAGGGGGGCAGTAAGGGTATCAGGGACAGTAAGGTTATCAGGGGGTAGTTAGCGTATCAGGGACAGTATTGGTATCACGGAGCAGTAAGGGTATCAGGGACAGTAAGGGTATAAGGTGGCAGTAAGTGTGTCAGGGACAGTAAGGTTATCAGGTGGCAGGAAGGCTATCAATGACAGCAACGGCATCAGGGACAGAAAGCGTATCAGGGGACAGTAAGGGCATCAGGGGACAGTAAGGGTATCAGGGAGCAGTAATGGTATCAGGGACAGTAAGGTGCCAGGGGGCAGTAAGGGTATCAGGGGCAATAAGGGATTCAGGAACAGTAAGGGTATCAGGGGCAATAATGGTGTCTGGGACAGTATGTGTATCAGGGGGTATTAAGTGTCTCAGTGGGCAGTAAGGTTATCAGGGATATTAAGGATGTTCAGGTGCAGGAAGGGTATCAGGGGGCTTTAAGGGTATCAGGGGGCAGTAATTATGTCATGGGGCAGTAAGTGTACCAGGGACAGTAAGGGTATCAGGGGGCAGTAAGCTTATCAGGGACAGTAATTGTATCAGGGACAGTAAGGGTATCAGGAACAGTAACGGTTTCAGAGGGCAGCAAGGGTGTCAGGGACAGTAATTGTATCGGGGGTAGTAAGGGTATCAGGGACAGTAAGGGTATCAGGGGGCAGTTAGGGTATCAGGGACAGTAAAGGTATCAGGGGGCAGTTAGGGTATCAGGGACAGTAAAGGTATCAGGGTGCATTAAGGGCACCAGGGGGCAGTAAGGTTATCAGGGGGCAGTAAGGGCACCAGGGGGCAGTAAGGTTATCAGGGGGCAGTAAGGGCATCAGGGGACAGTAAGGGTATCAGGGAGCAGTAAGGGTATCAGGGACAGTAAGGTGTCAGGGGCAGTAAGTGTATCAGAGGGCAGTAAGGGTGTCAGGAACAGTAAGGGTATCAGGGGCAATAAGGGATTCAGGAACAGTAAGGGTATTAGGGGCAATATGGGTGTCAGGGACAGTATGTGTATCAGGGGGTATTAAATGTCTCAGGGGGCAGTAAGGGTATCAGGGACATTAAGGGTGTCCGGGTGCAGTAAGGGTATCAGGGACAGTTGGGGTATCAGGGGGCTTTAAGGGTATCAGGGGGCAGTAAGTGTGTCAGGGTGCAGTAAGGGTATCAGGGGCAGTAAGGGTATCAGGGGGCAGTAAGGTTGTCAGGGGTAGTAAGGATATCAGTGGGCATAACTGTGCCAGGAGTAGTAAGGGTGTCAGGAGCATTAAGGTATCAGGGACAGTAAGGGTATCGGGGCAGTAAGGGTATCAGACAGCAGTAAGTGTATCAGGGGGCAGTAAGGTTATCAGGGACAGTGAGGGTATCAGGTGGCAGTAAGGGTGTAGGGGCAGTAAGGATATCACGGTGCAGTAACGGTATCAGAGATTGTAAGGATATCAGGGGGCAGTAAGGAAGTCAGGGGGCAGTAATGGTGCCAGGAGCAGTAATGGTGTCATGGGGCAGTAAGGATATCAGGGACATTCAGTGTAGAAGCATGCAGTCAGGACATCAAGGGGCAGTAAGAGTATCAGGGACAGTAAGGGTGTCAGGGGGCAGTACAGGTATCAGGGGGCTGTAAGGGTGTCAGCGAGAGTAAGGGTGTCAGGGTGCAGTATGTGTATCAGGGACAGTAAGTCTATCAGGGACAGTGAGGGTATCAGGGACAGTAAGTGTATCAGGGACAGTAAGGGTATCAGGGACAGTAAGGGTATCAGGGACAGTAATGGTATTAGAGGGCAGCAAGGGTGTCAGCACAGTAATTGTATCAGGGAAAGTAAGGGTATCAGTGGGCAGTAAGGGTATCAGGGACAGTAAGGGTATCGGGGGCAGGAAGGGTATCAGGGGGCAGTAAGGGTATCAGGGTGCAGTAAAGGTATCAGAGTCTGTAATGCTATCAGGGGGCAGTAAGGATGTCAGGGGGCAGTAAGGGTGCCAGGAGCAGTAAGGGTATCATGGGGCAGTAAGGATGTCAGGGACAGTAAGGGTTTCAGGGTGCAGTAAAGGTATCAGGTGCAGTAAGGGTTTCAGCGGGCAGTAAGGATGTCAGGGACAGTAAGGGTATCGGGGCAGTAAGGGTGTCAGGGGCAGTAAGAGTATCAGGGGCAGTAAGGGTGTCAGGAACTGTAAGGTTATCAGGGAGCAGTAAGGGTACCAGGGGCAGTAAGGGTGTCAGTGTTAGCAAGGATATCAGGGGCAATAAGGGATTCAGGGGCATTAAGGTATCAGGGACAGTAAGGGTATCTGGGGCAATAAGGGTGTCAGGGACAGTATGTGTATCAGGGGGTATTAAGTGTATCAGTGGCAGTAAGTGTATCAGGGGACAGTAAGGGTGTAGGGGCAGTAAGGGTATCAGGGTGCAGTAAAGGTATCAGAGTCTGTAATGCTATCAGGGGGCAGTAAGGGTGCCAGGAGCAGTAAGGGTATCATGGGGCAGTAAGGATGTCAGGGACAGTAAGTGTGTTAGGGGGCAGTAAGGTTATCATGGACAGTAAGGGTATCAGGGGGCAGCAAGGGGATCAGGGACAGTGAGGTTATCAGGGGGCAGTAAGGGTGTCAGGGACAGTAAGGGTATCAGGGGGCAGCAAGGGGATCAGGGACAGTGAGGTTATCAGGGGGCAGTAAGGGTGTCAGGGACAGTAAGTGTATCAGGGGGCAGCAAGGGGATCAGGGACAGTGAGGTTATCAGGGGGCAGTAAGGGTGTCAGGGACAGTACGGGTGTCAGGGGGCAGTAAGGTTATCAGGGACAGTAAGGGTATCAGTGGGCAGTAAGTGTAACAGGGGCAGTAAGTTAATCAGGGGGCAGTAAGGATATCAGGGGGCAGTAAGGGTGTCAGGAGCAGTAAGGTTGTCAGGAGGCAGTAATGGTATCAGAGACAGTAAGGTTATAAGGGGGCAGTAAGAGTAACAGTGGGCAGTAAGAATATCAGGGGGCAGTAATGGTGTCAGGGAGAGTAAGGGTATCAGGGGGCAGTAAGGATATCAGGGGGCAGTAATGGTGTCAGGGAGAGTAAGGGTATCAGGGGGCAGTAAGGATATCAGGGGGCAGTAATGGTGTCAGGGCCAGTAAGGATATCAGGGTGCAATAAGCATGTCAGGGAGCAGTAAGGGTCTCAGGGACAGTAAGGGTATCGGGAGGCAGTAAGGCTATCAGTGACATTAAGGGTATCAGGGGGCATTAAGGGTGTCAGGGGGCAGTAAGGATGTCAGGGGGTAGTAAGGTCCTCAGAGGGCAGTAAGTGTGTCAGTGGCAGTAAGTGTATCAGGGGCAGTAAGGGTGTCAGGGACATTAAGGGTATCAGGGGGCGTTAAGGGTGTCAGGGGGCAGTAAGAGTGTCAGGGGGTAGTAAGGGCATCAGAGGGCAGTAAGTGTGTCAGTGGCAGTAAGGGTATCAGGGGCATTAAGGGTGTCAGACGGCAGTAAGTGCACCAGGGGGCAGTAAGGTTATCAGGGGGCAGTAAGGCTATCAATGACAGTAACGGCATCAGGGACAGTAATGGTATCAGGGGACAGTAAGGGTATCAGGGAGCAGTAAGGTTATCAGGGACAGTAAGGTGCCAGGGGCAGTAAGTGTATCAGAGGGCAGTAAGGGTTTCAGGAACAGTAAGGGTATCAGGGAGCAGTAATGGTATCAGGGACAGTAAGGTGCCAGGGGGCAGTAAGGGTATCAGGGGCAATAAGGGATTCAGGAACAGTAAGGGTATCAGGGGCAATAATGGTGTCTGGGACAGTATGTGTATCAGGGGGTATTAAGTGTCTCAGTGGGCAGTAAGGTTATCAGGGATATTAAGGATGTTCAGGTGCAGGAAGGGTATCAGGGGGCTTTAAGGGTATCAGGGGGCAGTAATTGTGTCATGGGGCAGTAAGTGTACCAGGGACAGTAAGGGTATCAGGGGGCAGCAAGGGGATCAGGGACAGTGAGGTTATCAGGGGGCAGTAAGGGTGTCAGGGACAGTAAGGGTATCAGGGGGCAGCAAGGGGATCAGGGACAGTGAGGTTATCAGGGGGCAGTAAGGGTGTCAGGGACAGTACGGGTGTCAGGGGGCAGTAAGGTTATCAGGGACAGTAAGGGTATCAGTGGGCAGTAAGTGTAACAGGGGCAGTAAGTTAATCAGGGGGCAGTAAGGATATCAGGGGGCAGTAAGGGTGTCAGGAGCAGTAAGGTTGTCAGGAGGCAGTAATGGTATCAGAGACAGTAAGGTTATAAGGGGGCAGTAAGAGTAACAGTGGGCAGTAAGAATATCAGGGGGCAGTAATGGTGTCAGGGAGAGTAAGGGTATCAGGGGGCAGTAAGGATATCAGGGGGCAGTAATGGTGTCAGGGCCAGTAAGGATATCAGGGTGCAATAAGCATGTCAGGGAGCAGTAAGGGTGTCAGGGACAGTAAGGGTATCGGGAGGCAGTAAGGCTATCAGTGACATTAAGGGTATCAGGGGGCATTAAGGGTGTCAGGGGGCAGTAAGGATGTCAGGGGGTAGTAAGGGCCTCAGAGGGCAGTAAGTGTGTCAGTGGCAGTAAGTGTATCAGGGGCAGTAAGGGTGTCAGGGACATTAAGGGTATCAGGGGGCGTTAAGGGTGTCAGGGGGCAGTAAGGGTGTCAGGGGGTAGTAAGGGCATCAGAGCGCAGTAAGTGTGTCAGTGGCAGTAAGGGTATCAGGGGCATTAAGGGTGTCAGACGGCAGTAAGTGCACCAGGGGGCAGTAAGGTTATCAGGGGGCAGTAAGGCTATCAATGACAGTAACGGCATCAGGGACAGTAATGGTATCAGGGGACAGTAAGGGTATCAGGGAGCAGTAAGGTTATCAGGGACAGTAAGGTGCCAGGGGCAGTAAGTGTATCAGAGGGCAGTAAGGGTTTCAGGAACAGTAAGGGTATCAGGGAGCAGTAATGGTATCAGGGACAGTAAGGTGCCAGGGGGCAGTAAGGGTATCAGGGGCAATAAGGGATTCAGGAACAGTAAGGGTATCAGGGGCAATAATGGTGTCTGGGACAGTATGTGTATCAGGGGGTATTAAGTGTCTCAGTGGGCAGTAAGGTTATCAGGGATATTAAGGATGTTCAGGTGCAGGAAGGGTATCAGGGGGCTTTAAGGGTATCAGGGGGCAGTAATTGTGTCATGGGGCAGTAAGTGTACCAGGGACAGTAAGGGTATCAGGGGGCAGTAAGCTTATCAGGGACAGTAATTGTATCAGGGACAGTAAGGGTATCAGGAACAGTAACGGTTTCAGAGGGCAGCAAGGGTGTCAGGGACAGTAATTGTATCGGGGGTAGTAAGGGTATCAGGGACAGTAAGGGTATCAGGGGGCAGTTAGGGTATCAGGGACAGTAAAGGTATCAGGGGGCAGTTAGGGTATCAGGGACAGTAAAGGTATCAGGGTGCATTAAGGGCACCAGGGGGCAGTAAGGTTATCAGGGGGCAGTAAGGGCACCAGGGGGCAGTAAGGTCATCAGGGGACAGTAAGGGTATCAGGGAGCAGTAAGGGTATCAGGGACAGTAAGGTGTCAGGGGCAGTAAGTGTATCAGAGGGCAGTAAGGGTGTCAGGAACAGTAAGGGTATCAGGGGCAATAAGGGATTCAGGAACAGTAAGGGTATTAGGGGCAATATGGGTGTCAGGGACAGTATGTGTATCAGGGGGTATTAAATGTCTCAGGGGGCAGTAAGGGTATCAGGGACATTAAGGGTGTCCGGGTGCAGTAAGGGTATCAGGGACAGTTGGGGTATCAGGGGGCTTTAAGGGTATCAGGGGGCAGTAAGTGTGTCAGGGTGCAGTAAGGGTATCAGGGGCAGTAAGGGTATCAGGGGGCAGTAAGGTTGTCAGGGGTAGTAAGGATATCAGTGGGCATAACTGTGCCAGGAGTAGTAAGGGTGTCAGGAGCATTAAGGTATCAGGGACAGTAAGGGTATCGGGGCAGTAAGGGTATCAGACAGCAGTAAGTGTATCAGGGGGCAGTAAGGTTATCAGGGACAGTGAGGGTATCAGGTGGCAGTAAGGGTGTAGGGGCAGTAAGGATATCACGGTGCAGTAACGGTATCAGAGATTGTAAGGATATCAGGGGGCAGTAAGGAAGTCAGGGGGCAGTAATGGTGCCAGGAGCAGTAATGGTGTCATGGGGCAGTAAGGATATCAGGGACATTCAGTGTAGAAGCATGCAGTCAGGACATCAAGGGGCAGTAAGAGTATCAGGGACAGTAAGGGTGTCAGGGGGCAGTACAGGTATCAGGGGGCTGTAAGGGTGTCAGCGAGAGTAAGGGTGTCAGGGTGCAGTATGTGTATCAGGGACAGTAAGTGTATCAGGGACAGTGAGGGTATCAGGGACAGTAAGTGTATCAGGGACAGTAAGGGTATCAGGGACAGTAAGGGTATCAGGGACAGTAATGGTATTAGAGGGCAGCAAGGGTGTCAGCACAGTAATTGTATCAGGGAAAGTAAGGGTATCAGTGGGCAGTAAGGGTATCAGGGACAGTAAGGGTATCGGGGGCAGGAAGGGTATCAGGGGGCAGTAAGGGTGTCAGGGGCAGTAAGGGTACCAGGGGGCAGTAAGGGTATCAGGGACAGTAAGGGTATCGGGGCAGTAAGGGTGTCAGGGGCAGTAAGAGTATCAGGGGCAGTAAGGGTGTCAGGAACTGTAAGGTTATCAGGGAGCAGTAAGGGTACCAGGGGCAGTAAGGGTGTCAGTGTTAGCAAGGATATCAGGGGCAATAAGGGATTCAGGGGCATTAAGGTATCAGGGACAGTAAGGGTATCTGGGGCAATAAGGGTGTCAGGGACAGTATGTGTATCAGGGGGTATTAAGTGTATCAGTGGCAGTAAGTGTATCAGGGGACAGTAAGGGTGTAGGGGCCGTAAGGGTATCAGGGTGCAGTAAAGGTATCAGAGTCTGTAATGCTATCAGGGGGCAGTAAGGATGTCAGGGGGCAGTAAGGGTGCCAGGAGCAGTAAGGGTATCATGGGGCAGTAAGGATGTCAGGGACAGTAAGGGTTTCAGGGTGCAGTAAAGGTATCAGGTGCAGTAAGGGTTTCAGCGGGCAGTAAGGATGTCAGGGACAGTAAGGGTATCGGGGCAGTAAGGGTGTCAGGGGCAGTAAGAGTATCAGGGGCAGTAAGGGTGTCAGGAACTGTAAGGTTATCAGGGAGCAGTAAGGGTACCAGGGGCAGTAAGGGTGTCAGTGTTAGCAAGGATATCAGGGGCAATAAGGGATTCAGGGGCATTAAGGTATCAGGGACAGTAAGGGTATCTGGGGCAATAAGGGTGTCAGGGACAGTATGTGTATCAGGGGGTATTAAGTGTATCAGTGGCAGTAAGTGTATCAGGGGACAGTAAGGGTGTAGGGGCAGTAAGGGTATCAGGGTGCAGTAAAGGTATCAGAGTCTGTAATGCTATCAGGGGGCAGTAAGGGTGCCAGGAGCAGTAAGGGTATCATGGGGCAGTAAGGATGTCAGGGACAGTAAGTGTGTTAGGGGGCAGTAAGGTTATCATGGACAGTAAGGGTATCAGGGGGCAGCAAGGGGATCAGGGACAGTGAGGTTATCAGGGGGCAGTAAGGGTGTCAGGGACAGTAAGGGTATCAGGGGGCAGCAAGGGGATCAGGGACAGTGAGGTTATCAGGGGGCAGTAAGGGTGTCAGGGACAGTAAGTGTATCAGGGGGCAGCAAGGGGATCAGGGACAGTGAGGTTATCAGGGGGCAGTAAGGGTGTCAGGGACAGTACGGGTGTCAGGGGGCAGTAAGGTTATCAGGGACAGTAAGGGTATCAGTGGGCAGTAAGTGTAACAGGGGCAGTAAGTTAATCAGGGGGCAGTAAGGATATCAGGGGGCAGTAAGGGTGTCAGGAGCAGTAAGGTTGTCAGGAGGCAGTAATGGTATCAGAGACAGTAAGGTTATAAGGGGGCAGTAAGAGTAACAGTGGGCAGTAAGAATATCAGGGGGCAGTAATGGTGTCAGGGAGAGTAAGGGTATCAGGGGGCAGTAAGGATATCAGGGGGCAGTAATGGTGTCAGGGAGAGTAAGGGTATCAGGGGGCAGTAAGGATATCAGGGGGCAGTAATGGTGTCAGGGCCAGTAAGGATATCAGGGTGCAATAAGCATGTCAGGGAGCAGTAAGGGTCTCAGGGACAGTAAGGGTATCGGGAGGCAGTAAGGCTATCAGTGACATTAAGGGTATCAGGGGGCATTAAGGGTGTCAGGGGGCAGTAAGGATGTCAGGGGGTAGTAAGGTCCTCAGAGGGCAGTAAGTGTGTCAGTGGCAGTAAGTGTATCAGGGGCAGTAAGGGTGTCAGGGACATTAAGGGTATCAGGGGGCGTTAAGGGTGTCAGGGGGCAGTAAGAGTGTCAGGGGGTAGTAAGGGCATCAGAGGGCAGTAAGTGTGTCAGTGGCAGTAAGGGTATCAGGGGCATTAAGGGTGTCAGACGGCAGTAAGTGCACCAGGGGGCAGTAAGGTTATCAGGGGGCAGTAAGGCTATCAATGACAGTAACGGCATCAGGGACAGTAATGGTATCAGGGGACAGTAAGGGTATCAGGGAGCAGTAAGGTTATCAGGGACAGTAAGGTGCCAGGGGCAGTAAGTGTATCAGAGGGCAGTAAGGGTTTCAGGAACAGTAAGGGTATCAGGGAGCAGTAATGGTATCAGGGACAGTAAGGTGCCAGGGGGCAGTAAGGGTATCAGGGGCAATAAGGGATTCAGGAACAGTAAGGGTATCAGGGGCAATAATGGTGTCTGGGACAGTATGTGTATCAGGGGGTATTAAGTGTCTCAGTGGGCAGTAAGGTTATCAGGGATATTAAGGATGTTCAGGTGCAGGAAGGGTATCAGGGGGCTTTAAGGGTATCAGGGGGCAGTAATTGTGTCATGGGGCAGTAAGTGTACCAGGGACAGTAAGGGTATCAGGGGGCAGCAAGGGGATCAGGGACAGTGAGGTTATCAGGGGGCAGTAAGGGTGTCAGGGACAGTAAGGGTATCAGGGGGCAGCAAGGGGATCAGGGACAGTGAGGTTATCAGGGGGCAGTAAGGGTGTCAGGGACAGTACGGGTGTCAGGGGGCAGTAAGGTTATCAGGGACAGTAAGGGTATCAGTGGGCAGTAAGTGTAACAGGGGCAGTAAGTTAATCAGGGGGCAGTAAGGATATCAGGGGGCAGTAAGGGTGTCAGGAGCAGTAAGGTTGTCAGGAGGCAGTAATGGTATCAGAGACAGTAAGGTTATAAGGGGGCAGTAAGAGTAACAGTGGGCAGTAAGAATATCAGGGGGCAGTAATGGTGTCAGGGAGAGTAAGGGTATCAGGGGGCAGTAAGGATATCAGGGGGCAGTAATGGTGTCAGGGCCAGTAAGGATATCAGGGTGCAATAAGCATGTCAGGGAGCAGTAAGGGTGTCAGGGACAGTAAGGGTATCGGGAGGCAGTAAGGCTATCAGTGACATTAAGGGTATCAGGGGGCATTAAGGGTGTCAGGGGGCAGTAAGGATGTCAGGGGGTAGTAAGGTCCTCAGAGGGCAGTAAGTGTGTCAGTGGCAGTAAGTGTATCAGGGGCAGTAAGGGTGTCAGGGACATTAAGGGTATCAGGGGGCGTTAAGGGTGTCAGGGGGCAGTAAGGGTGTCAGGGGGTAGTAAGGGCATCAGAGGGCAGTAAGTGTGTCAGTGGCAGTAAGGGTATCAGGGGCATTAAGGGTGTCAGACGGCAGTAAGTGCACCAGGGGGCAGTAAGGTTATCAGGGGGCAGTAAGGCTATCAATGACAGTAACGGCATCAGGGACAGTAATGGTATCAGGGGACAGTAAGGGTATCAGGGAGCAGTAAGGTTATCAGGGACAGTAAGGTGCCAGGGGCAGTAAGTGTATCAGAGGGCAGTAAGGGTTTCAGGAACAGTAAGGGTATCAGGGAGCAGTAATGGTATCAGGGACAGTAAGGTGCCAGGGGGCAGTAAGGGTATCAGGGGCAATAAGGGATTCAGGAACAGTAAGGGTATCAGGGGCAATAATGGTGTCTGGGACAGTATGTGTATCAGGGGGTATTAAGTGTCTCAGTGGGCAGTAAGGTTATCAGGGATATTAAGGATGTTCAGGTGCAGGAAGGGTATCAGGGGGCTTTAAGGGTATCAGGGGGCAGTAATTGTGTCATGGGGCAGTAAGTGTACCAGGGACAGTAAGGGTATCAGGGGGCAGTAAGCTTATCAGGGACAGTAATTGTATCAGGGACAGTAAGGGTATCAGGAACAGTAACGGTTTCAGAGGGCAGCAAGGGTGTCAGGGACAGTAATTGTATCGGGGGTAGTAAGGGTATCAGGGACAGTAAGGGTATCAGGGGGCAGTTAGGGTATCAGGGACAGTAAAGGTATCAGGGGGCAGTTAGGGTATCAGGGACAGTAAAGGTATCAGGGTGCATTAAGGGCACCAGGGGGCAGTAAGGTTATCAGGGGGCAGTAAGGGCACCAGGGGGCAGTAAGGTCATCAGGGGACAGTAAGGGTATCAGGGAGCAGTAAGGGTATCAGGGACAGTAAGGTGTCAGGGGCAGTAAGTGTATCAGAGGGCAGTAAGGGTGTCAGGAACAGTAAGGGTATCAGGGGCAATAAGGGATTCAGGAACAGTAAGGGTATTAGGGGCAATATGGGTGTCAGGGACAGTATGTGTATCAGGGGGTATTAAATGTCTCAGGGGGCAGTAAGGGTATCAGGGACATTAAGGGTGTCCGGGTGCAGTAAGGGTATCAGGGACAGTTGGGGTATCAGGGGGCTTTAAGGGTATCAGGGGGCAGTAAGTGTGTCAGGGTGCAGTAAGGGTATCAGGGGCAGTAAGGGTATCAGGGGGCAGTAAGGTTGTCAGGGGTAGTAAGGATATCAGTGGGCATAACTGTGCCAGGAGTAGTAAGGGTGTCAGGAGCATTAAGGTATCAGGGACAGTAAGGGTATCGGGGCAGTAAGGGTATCAGACAGCAGTAAGTGTATCAGGGGGCAGTAAGGTTATCAGGGACAGTGAGGGTATCAGGTGGCAGTAAGGGTGTAGGGGCAGTAAGGATATCACGGTGCAGTAACGGTATCAGAGATTGTAAGGATATCAGGGGGCAGTAAGGAAGTCAGGGGGCAGTAATGGTGCCAGGAGCAGTAATGGTGTCATGGGGCAGTAAGGATATCAGGGACATTCAGTGTAGAAGCATGCAGTCAGGACATCAAGGGGCAGTAAGAGTATCAGGGACAGTAAGGGTGTCAGGGGGCAGTACAGGTATCAGGGGGCTGTAAGGGTGTCAGCGAGAGTAAGGGTGTCAGGGTGCAGTATGTGTATCAGGGACAGTAAGTGTATCAGGGACAGTGAGGGTATCAGGGACAGTAAGTGTATCAGGGACAGTAAGGGTATCAGGGACAGTAAGGGTATCAGGGACAGTAATGGTATTAGAGGGCAGCAAGGGTGTCAGCACAGTAATTGTATCAGGGAAAGTAAGGGTATCAGTGGGCAGTAAGGGTATCAGGGACAGTAAGGGTATCGGGGGCAGGAAGGGTATCAGGGGGCAGTAAGGGTGTCAGGGGCAGTAAGGGTACCAGGGGGCAGTAAGGGTATCAGGGACAGTAAGGGTATCGGGGCAGTAAGGGTGTCAGGGGCAGTAAGAGTATCAGGGGCAGTAAGGGTGTCAGGAACTGTAAGGTTATCAGGGAGCAGTAAGGGTACCAGGGGCAGTAAGGGTGTCAGTGTTAGCAAGGATATCAGGGGCAATAAGGGATTCAGGGGCATTAAGGTATCAGGGACAGTAAGGGTATCTGGGGCAATAAGGGTGTCAGGGACAGTATGTGTATCAGGGGGTATTAAGTGTATCAGTGGCAGTAAGTGTATCAGGGGACAGTAAGGGTGTAGGGGCCGTAAGGGTATCAGGGTGCAGTAAAGGTATCAGAGTCTGTAATGCTATCAGGGGGCAGTAAGGATGTCAGGGGGCAGTAAGGGTATCATGGGGCAGTAAGGATGTCAGGGACAGTAAGGGTTTCAGGGTGCAGTAAAGGTATCAGGTGCAGTAAGGGTTTCAGCGGGCAGTAAGGATGTCAGGGACAGTAAGGGTATCGGGGCAGTAAGGGTGTCAGGGGCAGTAAGAGTATCAGGGGCAGTAAGGGTGTCAGGAACTGTAAGGTTATCAGGGAGCAGTAAGGGTACCAGGGGCAGTAAGGGTGTCAGTGTTAGCAAGGATATCAGGGGCAATAAGGGATTCAGGGGCATTAAGGTATCAGGGACAGTAAGGGTATCTGGGGCAATAAGGGTGTCAGGGACAGTATGTGTATCAGGGGGTATTAAGTGTATCAGTGGCAGTAAGTGTATCAGGGGACAGTAAGGGTGTAGGGGCAGTAAGGGTATCAGGGTGCAGTAAAGGTATCAGAGTCTGTAATGCTATCAGGGGGCAGTAAGGATGTCAGGGGGCAGTAAGGGTGCCAGGAGCAGTAAGGGTATCATGGGGCAGTAAGGATGTCAGGGACAGTAAGTGTGTTAGGGGGCAGTAAGGTTATCATGGACAGTAAGGGTATCAGGGGGCAGCAAGGGGATCAGGGACAGTGAGGTTATCAGGGGGCAGTAAGGGTGTCAGGGACAGTAAGGGTATCAGGGGGCAGCAAGGGGATCAGGGACAGTGAGGTTATCAGGGGGCAGTAAGGGTGTCAGGGACAGTACGGGTGTCAGGGGGCAGTAAGGTTATCAGGGACAGTAAGGGTATCAGTGGGCAGTAAGTGTAACAGTGGCAGTAAGTTAATCAGGGGGCAGTAAGGATATCAGGGGGCAGTAAGGGTGTCAGGAGCAGTAAGGTTTTCAGGAGGCAGTAATGGTATCAGAGACAGTAAGGTTATAAGGGGGCAGTAAGAGTAACAGTGGGCAGTAAGAATATCAGGGGGCAGTAATGGTGTCAGGGAGAGTAAGGGTATCAGGGGGCAGTAAGGATATCAGGGGGCAGTAATGGTGTCAGGGCCAGTAAGGATATCAGGGTGCAATAAGCATGTCAGGGAGCAGTAAGGATGTCAGGGACAGTAAGGGTAGCGGGAGGCAGTAAGGCTATCAGTGACATTAAGGGTATCAGGGGGCATTAAGGGTGTCAGGGGGCAGTAAGGATGTCAGGGGGTAGTAAGGGCCTCAGAGGGCAGTAAGTGTGTCAGTGGCAGTAAGTGTATCAGGGGCAGTAAGGGTGTCAGGGACATTAAGGGTATCAGGGGGCGTTAAGGGTGTCAGGGGGCAGTAAGGGTGTCAGGGGGTAGTAAGGGCATCAGAGGGCAGTAAGTGTGTCAGTGGCAGTAAGGGTATCAGGGGCATTAAGGGTGTCAGACGGCAGTAAGTGCACCAGGGGGCAGTAAGGTTATCAGGGGGCAGTAAGGCTATCAATGACAGTAACGGCATCAGGGACAGTAATGGTATCAGGGGACAGTAAGGGTATCAGGGAGCAGTAAGGTTATCAGGGACAGTAAGGTGCCAGGGGCAGTAAGTGTATCAGAGGGCAGTAAGGGTTTCAGGAACAGTAAGGGTATCAGGGAGCAGTAATGGTATCAGGGACAGTAAGGTGCCAGGGGGCAGTAAGGGTATCAGGGGCAATAAGGGATTCAGGAACAGTAAGGGTATCAGGGGCAATAATGGTGTCTGGGACAGTATGTGTATCAGGGGGTATTAAGTGTCTCAGTGGGCAGTAAGGTTATCAGGGATATTAAGGATGTTCAGGTGCAGGAAGGGTATCAGGGGGCTTTAAGGGTATCAGGGGGCAGTAATTGTGTCATGGGGCAGTAAGTGTACCAGGGACAGTAAGGGTATCAGGGGGCAGTAAGCTTATCAGGGACAGTAATTGTATCAGGGACAGTAAGGGTATCAGGAACAGTAACGGTTTCAGAGGGCAGCAAGGGTGTCAGGGACAGTAATTGTATCGGGGGTAGTAAGGGTATCAGGGACAGTAAGGGTATCAGGGGGCAGTTAGGGTATCAGGGACAGTAAAGGTATCAGGGGGCAGTTAGGGTATCAGGGACAGTAAAGGTATCAGGGTGCATTAAGGGCACCAGGGGGCAGTAAGGTTATCAGGGGGCAGTAAGGGCACCAGGGGGCAGTAAGGTTATCAGGGGGCAGTAAGGGCATCAGGGGACAGTAAGGGTATCAGGGAGCAGTAAGGGTATCAGGGACAGTAAGGTGTCAGGGGCAGTAAGTGTATCAGAGGGCAGTAAGGGTGTCAGGAACAGTAAGGGTATCAGGGGCAATAAGGGATTCAGGAACAGTAAGGGTATTAGGGGCAATATGGGTGTCAGGGACAGTATGTGTATCAGGGGGTATTAAATGTCTCAGGGGGCAGTAAGGGTATCAGGGACATTAAGGGTGTCCGGGTGCAGTAAGGGTATCAGGGACAGTTGGGGTATCAGGGGGCTTTAAGGGTATCAGGGGGCAGTAAGTGTGTCAGGGTGCAGTAAGGGTATCAGGGGCAGTAAGGGTATCAGGGGGCAGTAAGGTTGTCAGGGGTAGTAAGGATATCAGTGGGCATAACTGTGCCAGGAGTAGTAAGGGTGTCAGGAGCATTAAGGTATCAGGGACAGTAAGGGTATCGGGGCAGTAAGGGTATCAGACAGCAGTAAGTGTATCAGGGGGCAGTAAGGTTATCAGGGACAGTGAGGGTATCAGGTGGCAGTAAGGGTGTAGGGGCAGTAAGGATATCACGGTGCAGTAACGGTATCAGAGATTGTAAGGATATCAGGGGGCAGTAAGGAAGTCAGGGGGCAGTAATGGTGCCAGGAGCAGTAATGGTGTCATGGGGCAGTAAGGATATCAGGGACATTCAGTGTAGAAGCATGCAGTCAGGACATCAAGGGGCAGTAAGAGTATCAGGGACAGTAAGGGTGTCAGGGGGCAGTACAGGTATCAGGGGGCTGTAAGGGTGTCAGCGAGAGTAAGGGTGTCAGGGTGCAGTATGTGTATCAGGGACAGTAAGTGTATCAGGGACAGTGAGGGTATCAGGGACAGTAAGTGTATCAGGGACAGTAAGGGTATCAGGGACAGTAAGGGTATCAGGGACAGTAATGGTATTAGAGGGCAGCAAGGGTGTCAGCACAGTAATTGTATCAGGGAAAGTAAGGGTATCAGTGGGCAGTAAGGGTATCAGGGACAGTAAGGGTATCGGGGGCAGGAAGGGTATCAGGGGGCAGTAAGGGTGTCAGGGGCAGTAAGGGTACCAGGGGGCAGTAAGGGTATCAGGGGCAGTAAGAGTATCAGGGGCAGTAAGGGTGTCAGGAACTGTAAGGTTATCAGGGAGCAGTAAGGGTACCAGGGGCAGTAAGGGTGTCAGTGTTAGCAAGGATATCAGGGGCAATAAGGGATTCAGGGGCATTAAGGTATCAGGGACAGTAAGGGTATCTGGGGCAATAAGGGTGTCAGGGACAGTATGTGTATCAGGGGGTATTAAGTGTATCAGTGGCAGTAAGTGTATCAGGGGACAGTAAGGGTGTAGGGGCCGTAAGGGTATCAGGGTGCAGTAAAGGTATCAGAGTCTGTAATGCTATCAGGGGGCAGTAAGGATGTCAGGGGGCAGTAAGGGTATCATGGGGCAGTAAGGATGTCAGGGACAGTAAGGGTTTCAGGGTGCAGTAAAGGTATCAGGTGCAGTAAGGGTTTCAGCGGGCAGTAAGGATGTCAGGGACAGTAAGGGTATCGGGGCAGTAAGGGTGTCAGGGGCAGTAAGAGTATCAGGGGCAGTAAGGGTGTCAGGAACTGTAAGGTTATCAGGGAGCAGTAAGGGTACCAGGGGCAGTAAGGGTGTCAGTGTTAGCAAGGATATCAGGGGCAATAAGGGATTCAGGGGCATTAAGGTATCAGGGACAGTAAGGGTATCTGGGGCAATAAGGGTGTCAGGGACAGTATGTGTATCAGGGGGTATTAAGTGTATCAGTGGCAGTAAGTGTATCAGGGGACAGTAAGGGTGTAGGGGCAGTAAGGGTATCAGGGTGCAGTAAAGGTATCAGAGTCTGTAATGCTATCAGGGGGCAGTAAGGATGTCAGGGGGCAGTAAGGGTGCCAGGAGCAGTAAGGGTATCATGGGGCAGTAAGGATGTCAGGGACAGTAAGTGTGTTAGGGGGCAGTAAGGTTATCATGGACAGTAAGGGTATCAGGGGGCAGCAAGGGGATCAGGGACAGTGAGGTTATCAGGGGGCAGTAAGGGTGTCAGGGACAGTAAGGGTATCAGGGGGCAGCAAGGGGATCAGGGACAGTGAGGTTATCAGGGGGCAGTAAGGGTGTCAGGGACAGTACGGGTGTCAGGGGGCAGTAAGGTTATCAGGGACAGTAAGGGTATCAGTGGGCAGTAAGTGTAACAGTGGCAGTAAGTTAATCAGGGGGCAGTAAGGATATCAGGGGGCAGTAAGGGTGTCAGGAGCAGTAAGGTTTTCAGGAGGCAGTAATGGTATCAGAGACAGTAAGGTTATAAGGGGGCAGTAAGAGTAACAGTGGGCAGTAAGAATATCAGGGGGCAGTAATGGTGTCAGGGAGAGTAAGGGTATCAGGGGGCAGTAAGGATATCAGGGGGCAGTAATGGTGTCAGGGCCAGTAAGGATATCAGGGTGCAATAAGCATGTCAGGGAGCAGTAAGGATGTCAGGGACAGTAAGGGTAGCGGGAGGCAGTAAGGCTATCAGTGACATTAAGGGTATCAGGGGGCATTAAGGGTGTCAGGGGGCAGTAAGGATGTCAGGGGGTAGTAAGGGCCTCAGAGGGCAGTAAGTGTGTCAGTGGCAGTAAGTGTATCAGGGGCAGTAAGGGTGTCAGGGACATTAAGGGTATCAGGGGGCGTTAAGGGTGTCAGGGGGCAGTAAGGGTGTCAGGGGGTAGTAAGGGCATCAGAGGGCAGTAAGTGTGTCAGTGGCAGTAAGGGTATCAGGGGCATTAAGGGTGTCAGACGGCAGTAAGTGCACCAGGGGGCAGTAAGGTTATCAGGGGGCAGTAAGGCTATCAATGACAGTAACGGCATCAGGGACAGTAATGGTATCAGGGGACAGTAAGGGTATCAGGGAGCAGTAAGGTTATCAGGGACAGTAAGGTGCCAGGGGCAGTAAGTGTATCAGAGGGCAGTAAGGGTTTCAGGAACAGTAAGGGTATCAGGGAGCAGTAAGGGTATCAGGGACAATAAGCATGTCAGGGGGCAGTAAGTGTATCAGGGGCAATAAGAGATTCAGGAATAGTAAGTGTATCAGGGGCAAAAAGGGTGTCAGGGACAGTATGTGTATCAGGGGGTATTAAGTGTCTCAGTGGGCAGTAAGGGTATGAGGGACATTAAGGGTGTCCTGGTGCAGTAAGGGTATCAGGGACAGTAGGGGTATAAGGGGGCTTTAAGGGTATCAGGGGGCAGTAAGTGTGTCAGGGGGCAGTAAGGTTATCAGGGACAGTAAGGGTATCAGGGACAGTAATGGTATCAGAGGGCAGCAAGGGTGTCGGGGACAGTAATTGTATCAGGGGCAGTAAGGGTATCAGGGACAGTAAGAGTATCAGGGGGCAGTAAGGGTATCAGGGACAGTAAGGGAATCAGGTGGCAGTAAGGGTGTCAGGGGCTGTAAGGGTATCAGGGTGCATTAAGGGCACTCTGTCAGGTTATCAGGGGGCGGTATGGCTATCAATGACAGTAACGGCATCAGGGACAGTAAGGGTATCAGGGGACAGTAAGGGCATCAGGGGACAGTAAGGGTGTCAGGGGGCAGTAAGGGTATCAGGGGCAATAAGGGATTCAGTAATAGTAAGGGTATCAGGGGAAATAAGGGTGTCAGGGACAGTATGTGTATCAGGGGGTATTAAGTATCTCAGGGGGCAGTAAGGGTATCAGGGACATTAAGGGTTTCCGGGTGCAGTAAAGGTATCAGGGACAGGAGGGGTATCAGGGGGCTTTAAGTGAATCAGGGGGCAGTAAGTGTGCCAGGGTGCAGTAAGGGTATCAGGGACAGTGAGGGTATCAGGTGGCAGTAAGGGTGTAGGGGCAATAAGGGTATCACGCTGCAGTAACGGTATCAGGGACTGTAAGGATATCAGGGGGCAGTAAGGAAGTCAGGGGCAGTAATGGTGCCAGGAGCAGTAATGGTGTCATGGGGCGGTAAGGATATCAGCGACAGTATGTCTATAAGGGTGCAGTCAGGACATCAGGGGGCAGTAAGAGTATCAGGGACATAGAAACATAGAAACATAGAGATAGGAACAGGAGTAGGCCATTCGGCCCTTCGAACCTGCTCCGCCATTCAATGAGATCATGGCTGATCTTCGTCTGAGATCATAGCTGATCTTACCAGTTCAGTACCCCGTCCCCGCCTTTTCTCCGTAACCCTTAATCCCCTTAGCCTTCAGAAATATATCCAATTCTCTCTTGAAAATATTTATTGAATTAGCCTTCGCAGCCCTCTGTGGCAGGGAATTCCACAGGCTCACCACTCTTTGAGTGAAGAAATTCTTCCTCATCTCTGTTTTAAATGATTTGCCCGCTATTTTTAGACTGTGGCCCCTGGTTCTGTGCTCCCCGGCCATTGGAAACATTCTCTCTGAATTCAGCCTGTCCAGGCCTGCCATAATTTTATATGTTTCGATGAGATCCCCTCTCAATCTTCTAAACTCCAGTGAGTACAAGCCCAAACTATTTAATCTCTCTTCGTAGGTCATTCCCGCCATTCCAGGTATCAGCCTGGTGAATCGCCGTTGCACTCTTTCCATGGCAAGAACATCCTTCCGCAGATGGGGCGACCAAAACTGTACACAATACTCCAGATGCGGTCTCACCAGCACCTTGTACAGCTGTAGTAAGGTATCCCTATTCCTATACTCGAACCCCCTTGATATGAAGGCCAACATACCATTTGCCTTCTTAATCGCCTGTTGCACCTGCATGCTCTCCTTCAGTGACTGGTGCACAAGAACACCCAGGTCCCTCTGCACTTCCCCATCTCCCAATCTATTGCCATTTAGATAATAATCTACCCTCCTGTTTTTACCCCCAAAGTGGATAACCTCGCATTTATCCACATTATAGTGCATCTGCCACGTATCCGCCCATTCCCCCAACCTGTCCAAATCGCACTGTAGCCTCCTGACATCCTCATCAGAGCCCACCCCTCCTCCTAGTTTAGTGTCGTCAGCGAATTTGGAAATATTGCATCCAATTCCCTGATCCAGATCATTTATATATATTGTGAACAGCTGGGGTCCCAGGACAGATCCTTGCGGCACCCCGCTGGTCACTGCCTGCCACTCCGAAAACGAGCCGTTTATTCCAACTCTCTGTTTTCTATCCGCCAGCCAGTTCTCTATCCACGTTAATACTTTGCCCCCAATCCCATGAGCCTTAATTTTGCATGATAATCTTTTGTGTGGAACCTTATCGAAGGCTTTCTGGAAGTCAAGGTACACCACATCCACTGGCTCTCCCCCATCTATTTTACCAGTTACTTCCTCAAAAAATTCCAGCAGATTAGTCAAACACGATTTACCCTTTACACAGTAAGGGTGTCAGGGGGAAGTACAGATATCAGGGGGCTGTAAGGGTGTCAGCGAGAGTAAGGGTGTCAGGGTGCAGTAAGTTTATCAGGGACAGTAAGGGTATCAAGGGGCAGTAAGCTTATCAGGGACAGTAAGGGTATCAGGGACACTAAGGGTATCAGGGACAGTAATGGTATCAGAGGGCAGCAAGGGTGTCAGCACAGTAATTGTATCAGGGAGAGTAAGGGTGTCAGTCGGCAGTAATCGTATCAGGGACAGTAAGGGTATCAGGGACAGCAAGGGTATCAGGGGGAATTAAGGTTGTCAGGGACAGTAAGGGTATCGGGGGGAGTAAGTGTATCGGGGGCAGTAAGCGTAACAGGGACAGTAAGGGTATCAGGGGGCAGTAATATGTCAGAGGACAGTAAGGGTATCAGGGACAGTAAGGGTATCAGGGGGCAGTAAGTGTGTCAGAGGACAGTAAGGGTATCAGGGACAGTAAGGGTATCAGGTAGCAGTAAGGGTTTCAGGGAGAGTATGGGTATCAGTGGGACGTAAGGGTATCAGAGGGCAGTAAGGTTATCAGGGACAGTAAGGGTTTTGGGGACAGTAAGGGTATCAGGGACAGTAAGATTATCATGGGGCAGTAAGCGTATCAGGAGGGTAATTGTATCAGGGGGCAGTAAGGTTATCAGGGACAGGAAGGGTATCGGGGGCAGTAAGGGTAACAGGGAAAGTAAGGGTGTCATGGGGCAGTAAGGGTATCAGGGACAGTTAGGGTATCAGGGGGCAGTAAGTATGTCAGTGACAGTAAGGGTGTCAGGGTGCAATAAGGGTATCAGGGACGGTAGGGTATCAGGGGGCAGTAAGGGTATCAGGGACAGTGAGTGTATCAGGGGGCAGTAAGGGTGTCAGGGATAGTACGGGTGTCAGGGGGCAGTAAGGGTGTCTGGAGGCAGTAAGGATATCAGGGGGCAGTAATGTTTTCAGGAGCAGTAAGGTTGTCAGGAGGCAGTAATGGTATCAGAGACAGTAAGGGTGTCAGGGGGCAGTAAGGATATCAGGGGGCGGTAATGGTGTCAGGGACAGTAAGGATATCAGGGTGCAGTAAGCATGTCAGGGGGCAGTAAGGTTGTCAGGGACAGTGAGGGTATCAGGGTGCAGTAAGGATATCAGGGGGCAGTAATGGTGTCAGGGATAGTAAGGATATCAGTGTGCAGTAAGCATATCAGGGACAGTAAGGGTATCGGGAGGCAGTAAGTTTACCAGGGACAATAATTGTATTGGGGCAGTAAGGTTGTCAGGGGACAGTAACGGTGTCAGGAGCAGTAAGGCTGTCAGGGGGTAGTAAGGGTATCAGGGACAGTAAGTGTATCAGGGGGCAGTAAGGACATCAGGGGGCAGTAAGAGTATCATGGACAGTACGGGTATCAGGGGGCAGTAAGGGTAACATGGGGCAGTAAGAATATCAGAGGGCAGTAGGGATATCAGGGGGCAGTAAGGGTGTCAGGAGCAGCAAGGGTGTCAGGGGGCAGTAAGAGTATGAGAGACAGTAACGGTATCAGGCGGCAGTAAGGGTAACAGGGAGCAGTAAGGATATCAGGGACAATAATGATGTCAAGGACAGTAAGTGTATCAGGGGGGCATTAAGGACATCAGGGGGCAGTAATGTTGTCAGGGGGCAGTAAGGTTATCAGGGGACAGTATGGATATCAGGGGTCAGTAAGGGTATCAGGAACAGTAAGGGTAGCAGGGGGAAGTAAGGTTGTCAGGGACAGTAAGGGTATATGGGAGGAATAAGCGTATCAGTGGCAGTAAGGGCAACAGGGACAGTAAGGGTGTCAGGGGAAGTATGGGCCTCAGGGGACAGTAAGGGTATCAGGGGACAGTAAGTGTACCAGGGGGCAGTAAATGTGTCAGAGGACAGTAAGTGTATCAGGGACAGTAAGGGTATCAGCGGGCAGTAGGTTTTCAGGGAGAGTAAGGGTATCAGGGGGCATTAAGGGTATCAGAGGGCAATAATGGTATCAGGGACAGTAATGGTATGAGGGGCAGTAAGGGTTATCAGAGGGCAGTATGGGTATCAGGGATAGTAAGGGTATGAGGGGCAGTAAGGGTATCAGAGGGCAGTAAGGGTATCAGGGACAGTAAGGTTATGAGGGGCAGTAAGGGTATCAGAGGGCAGTAAGGGTATCAGGGGGCAGTAAGTTTTAGATCCGTGATTCTGAGAGTATGATGTTTTTCAATAACCACACGGATGCTGTAACTTAACAATCAACAGATATTTACTGGAGTAGGCTAGTATCAAGGCTGGGGGTACAGAGGCATGCTCAAGGCTTATATACAGGTGTGGTCACTGCCGGTACTACAGTATACAGGAGCTGTAAAAGTAGTTCTCTCTTAAAGGTACATACACTACAATTCCTCCCCTTTTAGATTAGCAGTACCCATAATATTCAAATAACAATTGACACTTTAACATGTACATTAAACAACAATAGTCCATTTATAGATTCAGTCTTTGGGGCGGCTTCCTGATCCTTTCGGGATAGCGCCTTTCCTGAGGTTCTTGTTCTTGGTGCGGAGGCGATTCTGGCCCCTTTTCGTTGGTTAGTTCATCGGTTTCCACTGCTACTGGTTCTGAGGTAGATGCTACCGGTATGTCGGGTTCATCCCCAGGTACTCGAGACATGGGGTTGACTCGTTCCTGTGACGCTAAGATCTGATCGACGTGGCGTCTCACAATGTTCTCCCCGACATCCACTGTGTACATTAATGGCCCCTGCCTTGTGCATATCGTTCCGGGTTGCCATTTCTCTGTTCGGTAGTCACGGGCCAAGACTGGCTGTCCTACATTGAAGCTCCTTGTCGGCTTCTCATTGATGTGCTGGAATTGTTTATCCTCAACATTTCTTCGCACATTTGGTCTGAGCAAATCCAGACGAGATCTCAACCTTCGGTTAAAGGACATCATGGCCGGGGTCTGGTTGGTGACTGCATGTGTCGCATTTCTGTAGGCTAATAGGAAATTGTCCATCTTATGCTGTAGTGGAATTTCATCGTTGCACATGGCCTTTATCGCCTTTTTAAAGGATTGTACGAACCTCTCAGCCAATCCATTTGTGGCTGGATGATACGGGGCGGATGTGTAATGCCTGACCCCATTCCTTCTCATAAATTTCCGAAACTCTTCGGACACAAACTGTGGTCCATTATCAGAGCAAATCTGCTCTGGCTAGCCGTTCCTGGCAAATATGGTCCGCAGGACTGCAATCGTTTTCTCTGTAGTGGTTGAGGACATTTTTATCACCTCAGCCCATTTCGAGTGAGCATCCACTGCTATTAAGAACATTGAGTCCATGAATGGACCAGCAAAATCAATGTGCACCCGTTGCCATGGAGAGGAGGGCCACTCCCATGGGTGTAGCGGGGCCTGTGGTGGAGCGTTTTGGACCTTCTGGCATCCTGTGCATCTCTTGGTCATATCCTCGATTTCTTTATCGTTTCCCGGCCACCACACAAACGCCCTGGCTAGGCTCTTCATTTTTACCCCTCCCAGATGACCCTCGTGAAGCTCATTGATCACTCTATCTCTCAACTTGGGTGGAGTTACCACTCGGGATCCACACATCAAGGTTCCCCGGCACACTGACAGCTGTTCTCTCCTTGGCGAGAATGCTGGCAACAGTGAGTCGCCATATGGTGGCCATCCCATCACCGTCAAATCATAGACCCGAGAGAGTGTTGGGTCATTTCAGGTTTCCTTCTCAATACTTGCGTTTGTAACAGGCAAACATTCGACTTTGGTCGCATGGAATATCTCCACAGGGTCCACTGCAGGTGCTTCTTCCGCCATAGGCAACGGTAGGCGCGACAGCCCATCAGCGTTTCCATGTTGTTTCGTACCTTTATACTCTATGTCATACTGATGTGCCCCTAGAAAAAGTGACCATCTTTGCAGCCGTTGCGCCGTCATCACCGGAACGCCCTTCTTTGGGTTAAAAATTGAGACCAGGGTTTGATGATCAGTCAGTAGGGTGAATTTCTGCCCGTGCAGATAGTGATTGAACTTCTTCGCCCCCCACACCAGGCTGAGGGCCTCCCTGTCAATCTGGGCATAGTTACGAACGGCTTAGGTTAGCGAGCGCGATGCAAAGGCTATTGGCCTCTCTGAACCATCACAGAATTTGTGTGACAGCACCGCTCCAATGCCGTAAGGTGACGCATCACATGCCAACCGAATCGGTAGTGTTGGGTTGTAGTGGGCCAATACTTCTTTTGAAGTGATTAGGCATTTACATTCCTGAAAGGCACGCTTACACTCATCACTCCATTTCCATGTTACACCAGTTTGAAGCAGGGCGCTCAGTGGGTGCAGAATTGTGGATAAATTCGGCAAGAACTTATGGTAGTAGTTCACCAACCCGGGGAACGACCTCAGTTGCGATACATTTTCTGGTGCTGGAGCCTTGACTACCACCTCAATCTTGTCCGGCAACCCTTCCTCATCAATCATGTGGCCACAATACGAGATTTGTCTCCTGAAGAACTCGCATTTGGGACGGTTGGATCATAGCCCATATTCCTGCAATCTCGTGAGCACCTGTTCCAGGTTGGCAAGGTGTTCATTGTCATTTTTGCCCGTAACCAGGATGTCGTCCAAATAACACTGGGTCCCCGGGATCCCTTTGCAGGACTTGTTCCATTGCCCTCTGACAAATAGCCGGGGCCGATGCTACCCCGAATACCAGTCGATTGTATTGGTAAAGGCCTTTGTGAGTGTTTATCATGAGGTATTTCCTAGATGCTTCTTCCACCTCCATTTGTAGATACGCTTGAGCCAGGTCAATCTTCGTAAACCGTTTCCCTCCAGATAGTGAGGCGAAAAGATCTTCTATCCGTGGAAGCGGATACTGTACTGTGTGCAGGACTGGGTTCACAGTCACCTTGAAGTCCCCACAGATGCGAATCTTCCTTGGCTCCCCAGCCGTGCTGCTCAATGCTTTCTTCATTACAGGAACGATGGGTGTGGCCCACTCGCTCCAGTGCACCATAGACAGCACGCCCGAACGGTCCAGACTCTCCAGTTCAGCTTCCACAGCTGGGCGGATCGCATATGGCACCGGTCTGGCCTTGAAAAATTTTGGGGTTGCGTTATCCTCAATCTTTATGGTTGCCTTTACTCCTTTTAGAGTCCCAAGTCCTTGTTGGAACACCTCTTCCGCATCAGATAGAATTCGTGATAGACGTCCAGGTGCGACGTCATCATCTTTTTTGTCACTCACAGTTAGTGCCAGAATGGAATGCCAATCCAATTGTAGTTTTTGGATCCATTCACGTCCCAATAATGGTGGTCCTCCATCTCGTAGTATATACATGTATAGTTTCTGTGTTTCCTTTCCGTTATATTCAACTGGCACCCTTATTTTTCCTCTGGGGTAGGCCTTTTGCCACGTGTATGTCTTCAATACAATGGACGTGCCCTTTCAGGGTATGTGTGAGAATAGCCGCTCATAGTCTCGTCGATTCATGACAGTTAGGGCTGATCCTGTATCCAATTCCATCTTTACTGGGGACCCTGCTATCATGAGCGTGACCCAAATGGTTCGGTGATCTTCCTTTGCGATCACGTTGTGTAGCTTTAAACAACTTAGTCTCCTGCTCCCGGAGTCCTTATCACTCTCCGGATCTTCTGAACTACTATCTGTCAGTTTCTTTACTTTCCTGTACTGTTCCTTAGTAGTTCTTGTCATGTTGGTCTTCTTTCCCGACCTGCAGACTCTTGCTATATGTCCCATTTTTCCGCATTGCCTGCATATTTTGTCTTTAAACCAGCAGTCCTTCTGCTCATGGGTTGTTCTGCCGCAGCGATAGCAGTTTTCGGCACCATACGCCATTTCATTAGCGCTGTATTCTTGTGGTTTCTGTTGTATTTCCGCAGCTCCCCGTGCTGCTGCTTCGTAGGATACTGCCACGCTGAAAGCCTGTTCTAGCGTCAGGTCCTTTTTTGAAAGCAGTCGTTTCTGGGTTCCTTCACTCTGGAGCCCGCAGGCAAATTTATCCCGTAAGGTGTCTGCCAGTCCTGCTCCGAACTGGCAGTTCTTCGATAACTTGCGTAGTTCCGTAAGATATTCAGCTTTGCTCTCATCTTTGTGCTGGTTTCTTTTATGGAACTTGAATCTTTCTGCTATCAGCAGTGGTGTAGGGCTTAGGTGTTCCTGTAAGATATGAACAATCTCCTCAAAACTTTTCTCCATTGGTTTAGCTGGGGTAATTCAATTCCGCAATAGGCCGTACGTACTCGCACCCATCAGATTTAATAATACCGAAGCCCTCTTTCCATCGGCCACCTCATTTGCCTTGCAGTACACTTCAATTCTTTCCACATACGTGGTCCAGTCTTCGACCTCGTTGTCGAAAGCAGTGATACTGCCACTTTTCGGCATCTTGGGCGATTTAAAATGGCACCTCCCGCGCTTTTGCTTCTTCCCCAATGGAATAAAATGGCGCCTCCCGCGCTTTTGCTTCTTCCACAACGGGATAAAATGGTGCCTCCCGCGCTTTTGCTTCTTCCCCTTACTGCCACTCTGCTCCTAGCATTCTACGGGGTAATGGCGGCGACCCGCAGCTTCGGCGCACCTCGCTTTCCTTCCCCCCCGTTTAGTTTCTCTCCGCTGTCCTGTTCTTGAGCACCGACCGCACCCTGTGCGCTCCACCCTCTCTCTCTTGTTTTCTTTTCCCGGCGACGCTGCGCGGCCCGTTTTGTAGAGCCGCTCGATCGAGCTTGAGCCCGCCACAGTCCGGAAGGGTCAGTGCGCTACCTGCTACCAGCACGATTCGCTGGAACCAGTCTCTCCCGCAATTCTCCAAACACCGATGGATTCTTTGGGCGGTTGCCCTCGGTCGGCGCCCGTTGCTCAGACTACGACCTTCCAGGACCCTCCTCTCAGGCGAGATCCCCGTGAGACAATGCTACACTGCAGGTGAGTTCGAACTTACTCGTCGCCACTGTAAAGTCCACGTCTCAATAAAACACAGACTTCGAGAGAACAGTTTAACAGGTACTTTACTGAACAGGAGGCAACGTCAGACTGAAAATACAGAAGCCTGCTAGGGCCTTTTATACAGGGGTGGTCACTGCTGGTACTGCAGTCTAAGACCAGTTATTCCCTTAAAGGTACATACAAAACACCGGTGATGACTGCGCAACGACTACAAAGATGGTCACTCTTTCTAGGGGCGCACCACTATGAGATTGAATATAAGGGCACGAAACAGAATGGAAATGCTAATGGGCTATCACGCCTGCCACTGCCTACTGCGGAGGAAGCACCAGCAGTGGATCCTGTCGAAATATTTCATTCGACTATAGTTGAATACCTACCGGTAACTAACGCTCGTATAGAAAAGGAGACCCGAAATGACCCGACACTGTCTCGGGTATATGATTTGACGGTGAAGGGATGGCCAGCAGATGGCGACTCACTGTTGCCAGCATTCTCGTCAAGAAGAGAACAGCTGTCAGTGTACTGGGGGACCTTGATGTGTGGATCCCGAGTGGTAATTCCACCCAAGTTAAGGGATAGAGTGCTCAATGAGCTTCATGAGGGTCATCTGGGAGGGGTAAAAATGTAAAGCCTTGCCAGGGCCTATGTGTGGTTACCGGGAATCGATAAACAAATTGAGGACCTGACCAAGAGCAGCTCAGGATGCCAGAAAGTCCAAAATGCACCACCACATGCCCCTCTACACCCATGGGAGTGGTCCTCATCTCCATGGCAACGGGTGCATATTGATTTTGCTGGTCCATTCAAGGACTCAATGTTTTTAATAGCCGTGGATGTGCACTCGAAATGGCCTGAGGTCATCAAAATGTCCTCCACCACCACGGAGAAAACTATTGCAGTCCTACGGACCATTTTTGCCAGGAACGGCTTGCTAGAACAGATTTGCTCTGATAACGGACCACAGTTAATGTCCGAAGAATTCCAGAGGTTTATGAAGAAGAATGGGGTAAGGCATTACACATCCGCCCCGTATCATCCAGCCACAAATGGATTGGCTGAGAGGTTCGTACAAACCTTTAAGAAGGCAATAAAGGCTATGTACAATGACAACATTCCGCTGCAGCATAAGGTGGACCATTTCCTGTTCGCCTACCGGAATGCGACACATGCCGTCACCAACCAGGCCCCGGCCATGAAGTTCTTTAACCGAAGGTTAAGAACTCGCCTGGATTTGCTCAGACCAAACGTACGAAGAGATGTTGAGAGTAAGCAATTCCAGCACATCCATGAGAAGCCAACAAGGAGCTTCAATGTAGGGCAACCAGTCTTGGCCCGCGACTACCGAACAGAAAAATGGCAGCCAGGAATGATATGCACACAGCAGGGACCACTAATGTACACAGTGGACGTTGGGGAGAACATCGTCAGACGCCATGCTGAACAGATCCTAGAGCCACAGGAACAAGTCAACCCCATGTCTCACCCATACGTGCCTGGTGAGGAACCCGACGTACAGGTCGCATCTACCCCAGAAACAGTAGCATCGGAAGCTGATGACCCAACCGACGACAGGGTGCCAGAATTGTCTCCGCACCAAGAGTGAGACACTCGGGAAAGGCATTATCCAGAAAGGATCAGGAAGCCTCCCCAAAGACTGAATATATAAATGGACTATTTTCAGATAACGTTGTATGTTAAAAGTGTTAATTGTAATTAGTTTGATATTTAATTGTTAAATGAGTGTTATGGTACTGTTAATCTAAAAGGGGAGGAATTGTAATGTATATAGAGAATGTATATACCTTTAAGGGGGGAGCTACTTTTTACAGCTCATGTATACTGCAGTACTGGCAGTGACCACACCTGTATATAGCACTGAGTAGTAATCTGTACAGTTCAGTTCCAGAGTGAGCCACGTTGAGTAAGCACCTGTTGTACCGTTCTCCTGCAGTCTTGTGTCTTATTACTGATGGACAGAACAGGTATCAGGGACAGTAAGGGTATCAGGGGGCAGTAAGTGTATCAGGGACTGTAAGAGTATCAGTGGGCAGTAAGGGTGTAGGGGCAGTAAGGGTATCAGGAACAGGAAGTGTATCGGGGTAGTAAGGGTGTCAGGGACAGTAAGGGTATCAGGGACAGTAAGGGTGTCAGGAGACAGTAAGGGTGTCAGGGGGCAGTAAGGATATCAGGGACAGTAAGGGTATCAGGGAAAGTAAGGGTGTCAGAGGAAAGTAAGGGTATCAGGGAGCAGTAAGGATATCAGGGACAGTAAGGGTATCAGGGAGCAGTAAGGATATCAGGGAGCAATAAGTGTATCAGGGCCAGTAAGGGTGTCAGGGACAGTAAGGGTATCAGGGGGCATTAAGTGTATCAGGGGACAGTAAGGGTGTCAGGGACAGTAAGGGATTTTGGGACAGTAAGGGAGTCAGTGGGCAGTAAGGGTTTCACTGGGCAGTAAATTGTAGAGGTAGTCAGGCTATCAGGGAGAGTAAGGATATCAGGGGGCAGTAAGGATATCAGGGGGCAGTAAGGGTGTCAAGAGCAGCAAGGGTGTCAGGGGGCAATAAGGGTATCAGGGACAGTAAGGGTATCAGGGGGCAGTAAGGTTATCAGGGACATTAAGGGTATCAGGGACAGTAAGGGTATCAGGGGGCATTAAGTGTATCAGGGGACAGTAAGGGTGTCAGGGACAGAAAGGGTATCAGGGGGCAGTCAGGGAGTCAGGGGGCAGCAAGGGTATCAGGGACAGTAAGGGTATCAGGGACATTAAGGGAGTCAGTGGGCAGTAAGGGTTTCACTGGGCAGTAAGGGTATCAGGTAGAGTAAGGGTATCAGGGGGCAGTAAGGGTGTAGGGGCAGTAAGGGTATCAGGTAGAGTAAGGGTATCAGGGGGCAGTAAGGGTAACTGGGGACACTAAGGATATCAGGGGCAGTAAGGATATCAGGGGGCAGTAAGGGTGTCAGGAGCAGCAAGGGTGTCAGGGGGCAGTAAGGGTATCAGGGACAGTAAGGGTATCGGGGGCAGTAAGGTATCGGGGACAGTAAGGGTATCAGGGGGCAGTAAGTGTGCAGGGGCAGTAAGGTTATCAGGGCCAGTAAGTGTATCGGGGGAAGTAAGGATATCAAGGACAGTAAGGGTATCAGGGACAGTAAGGGTGTCAGAGGACATTAAGTGTATCTGGGAGCAGTAAGGATATCAGAGACAGTAAGTTTATCAGGGAGCAGTAAGGATATCAGCGGTCAATATGGATATCAGGGCAAGTAAGGGTGTCAGTGGCAGTAAAGGTATCAGTGGGCAGTAAGGGGTTCAGGGACAGTAAGGGTGTCAGGGGCAGTAAGGGTATCAGGGAGCAGTAAGGATATCAGGGACAGTAAGGGTGTCAGGGGGCAGTAAGGGTATCAGGGAGCAGTAAGGATATCAGGGACAGTAAGGGTATCGGGGGAAGTAAGGGTATCAATTTAAATAAAGGAAACTATGATGGTCTGAGGAGCGAGTTGGGTAGGATTGATTGGGGAATGGCACTCACAGGGTTGATGGTGGATAGGCAATGGCAAACATTCAAAGACCGAATGGATGAGCTGCAGAATTTGTTCATCCCAGTTTGGCATAAAAATAAAACAAAAATGTGACTCAACAGTGGCTAACAAGGGAAATTTGGGATAGCATATGATCCAAGGAGAGGACATATAAATTGACTAGAAAAAGCAATAATCCTGAGGATTGGGAGCAGTTTAGGAGTCAACAAAGGAGGACAAAGGGATTAATTAAGAAAGGGAAAATAGAATATGAGAGTATGCTAGCACGGAACATAAAAACTGACTGTAAAAGCTTTTATCGATATGTGAAGTGATAAAGATTGGTGAAGTCAAGCGTAGGTCCCTTACAGTCAGAATCAGGAGAATTTATAATGGGAAACAAGGAAATGGCAGACCAACTAAATACATACTTTGGTTCTGTCTTCACAAAGGAGGACACAAATAATCTCCCAGAGATGCCGGGGAACATAGGGTCTGATGAAAGGGAGGAACTGAAAGAAATCAGTATTTGTAGGGAAATGGTGTTCGGAAAATAGATGGGACTGAAGGCCGATAAATCCCGAGGGCCTGATGGTCTACATCCCAGGGTACTTAAGGAAGTGGCCCTAGAGATAGTAGATGCATTGCTGGCCATCTTCCAGAACTCGATAGACTCTGGAACGGTACCCATGGATTGGAGGGTAGCTAATGTTACACCACTATGCAAAAAAGGTGGAAGAGAAAGAACGGGGAATTATAGACTGGTAAGCCTGACATCGGTAGTGGGGAAAATGCTAGAGTCTATTATAAAAGATGTAACAGCAGGGCACTTGGAAAGCAGTGACAGGATCGGACAAAGTCAACATGGATTTACAAAAGGTAAATCATGCTTGACTATTCTACTGGAATTTTTTGAGGATGTAACTGGTAAAATAGATAAGGGAGAACCAGTGGATGTGGTGTATTTGGACTTTCAGAAGGCTTTCAATAAGGTCCCACATAAGAGATTAGCGTGCAAAATTAAGGCACATGGGATTGGGGGCAAGGTATTGACTTGGATAGAGAACTGGTTGGCAGACAGAAAGCAAAGAGTTGGAATAAACGGGTCATTTTCCGAGTGGCAGGCAGTGACTAGTGGGGTACCGCAAGGATCGGTCCTAGGACTCCAGCTGGTCACAATATATATTAATGATCTGGACGAGGGAATTGGATGTAATATCTCCAAATTTGCAGACAACACAACGCTGGGTGGGAGGGTAAGCTGTGAGGAGGATGTCGTGAAACTCCAGTACGATTTGGACAGGTTGGGTGATTGGGCAGGAACATGGCAAATGGAACATAATGCGGATAAATGTGAGGTTAACCACTTTGGTGGCAAAAACAGGAAGGGAGATTATTATTTGAATGGCAATAGATTGGGAGAAGGGGAAGTGCAAAGAGACCTGGGTGTCCTTGTGCACCAGTCGCTGAAGGTAAGCATGCAGGTGCAGCAGGCAGTTAAGAAGGCAAATGGTATGTTGGCCTTCGTAGCAAGAGGATTAGAGTACAGGAACAAGGATGTCTTGCTACAGTTGTACAGGGCCTTGGTGAGACCGCACCTTGAGTATTGTGTGCAGTTTTGGTCGCCTTACCTGAGGAAGGACGTTCTTGCCATGGAAGGAGTGCAGCGAAGATTCACCAGGCTGATACCTGTGATGGCAGGAATGACGTATGAGGAGAGATTGTGTCGATTGGGCTTATACTCACTGGAGTTTAGAAGATTGAGAGGGGATCTCATCGAAACCTATAAAATTCTGTCAGGCCTGGACAGACCAGATGCAGGAAGGATGTTTCTGATGGCCGGGGAATCCAGAACCAGGGGTCACAGTCTAAGGATAAGGGGTAAGCCATTTAGGACTGAAATGAGGAGGAAACTCTTCACCCAGAGAGTGGTGAACCTGTGGAATTCTCTGCCACAGAGGGCGGTGGAGGCCAGTTCATTAAATATATTCAAGAAAGAGTTGGATATATTTCTTAAGGCTAAAGGGATCAAGGGATATGGGGAGAAGGCAGGGACAGGGTACTGAATTTGGATGATCAGCCATGATCTCATTCAATGGCGGAGCAGGCTCGAAGGGCCGAATGGCCTACTCCTGCTCCTAACTTCTATGTTTCTATGTAAGGGTTTCAGGGAGAGTAAGGGTGTCAGGGGGCAGTAAGGGTATCAGGGGGCAGTAAGGGTATCAGGGGGCAGTATGGATATCAGGGGGCAGTTAAGGCATTAGGGACAGTAAGGGTATCAGGGGGCAGTAAGGGTGTCAGGGGGCAGTAAGGGTGTCAGGCGGTAGTAAGGGTGTCAGGGGTAGTAAGGATATCAAGGTGCAGTAAGTGTATCAGAGGGCAGTAAGGGTATCAGGGGGCAGTATGGGTATCCTGGGGCAGTATGGGTATCAGGGGGCAGTTAAGGCATTAGGGACAGTAAGGGAATCAGGGGGCAGTAAGGGTGTCAGGGGGCAGTAAGGGTGTCAAGGTGCAGTAAGTGTATCGGGGGCAGTAAGGATATCAGGGGGCAGTAAGTGTGCCAGGAACAGAAAAGTTGTCAGGAGCATTAAGGGTATCAGGGACAGTAAGGGCATCAGGGGCAGTAAGGTTATCAGAGGGCAGTAAGCGTGTCAGGGGCATTAAGGTTAACAGAGGGCAGTAAGTGTATCAGGGGGCAGTAAGGATATCAGGGGGCAGTAAGTGTGCCAGGACCAGTAAAGTTGTCAGGAGCATTAAGGGTATCAGGAACAGTAAGGGCATCAGGGGCAGTAAGGGTATCAGAGGGCAGTAAGGGTGTCATGGGCAGTAAGGTTATCAGACGGCAGTAAGGGTATCAGTGGGCAGTAAGGGTATCAGGGACAGTAAGGGTATCAGGTTGCATGCAGAAAGGGTGTCAGGGACTGTAAGGGTATCAGGGGGCAGTAAGGGTGTAGGGGCAGTAAGGGTATCAGGGACAGTAAGTTTATCGGGGTAATAAGGGTCTCAGGGACAGTAAGGGTATCAGGGACCGTAAGGGTGTTAGGAGACAGTAAGGGTGTCAGGGGGCAGTAAGGATATCAGGGACAATAAGGGTATCAGGGACAGTAAGGGTGTCAGAGGACAGTAAGGGTATCAGGGAGCAGTAAGCCTATGAGGGACAGTAAGTGTATCAGGGAGCAGTAAGGATATCAGGGAGAGTAAGGCTATCAGGGAGCAGTAAGGATATCAGGGCAGTAAGGGTATCAGGGGCAGTAAGGGTTTCACTGGGCGGTAAGGGTGTAGGGGCAGTAAGGGTATCAGGGAGAGTAAGGGTATCAGGGGGCAGTAAGGGTAACTGGGGACAGTAAGGATATCAGGGGGCAGTAAGGATATCAGGGGGCAGTAAGGGTATCAGGGACAGTAAGGGTATCGGGGGAAGTAAGGGTATCAGGGACAGTAAGGGTAGGCAGTAAGGCATCAGGTACAATCAGGGTATCAGGGACAGTAAGTGTATCGGGGGAAGTAAGGGTATCAGGGACAGTAAGGGTGTCAGAGGACAGTATGTGTATCAGGGAGCAGTAAGGATATCAGAGAAAGAAAGGTTATCAGGGAGCAGTAAGGATATCAGGGACAGTAAGGTTATCAGGGGGCTGTAAGTTCTCTGCAGCCGAGAGCGAGAGTCCCGAAGGCTATGTTGCCTACCCGGTGCCAGGGTTAAGGACATCACCTCTGGGCTGGAAAGAAACTTGCAGTGGGAGGGGGTGGATCCAGTTGTCGTGGTCCATGTTGGTACAAACGACATAGATAGGACTAGGAAGCCGGTTCTGTTAAAGGAGTATGAGCAGCTAGGGGTCAAATTAAAAAACAGAACCTCAAGGCTAATAATCTCTGGATTATTACCTGAGCCACGAGCGAATTTGGCTAGGACAAATAAAATTAGAGAGTTAAATGCATGGCTCAAAGACTGGTGTGGGAGAAATGGGTTTTGCTTCCTGGGACACTGGCACCAGTACTGGGGCAGGAGGGAGCTGTTCCGTTGGGACGGGCTTCACTTGGCCAGTGCTGGGACTAGAGTCCTGGCGGATCATATAACTAGGGCTGTAGAGAGGGCTTTAAACTAACCAGTGGGGGGGAGGTTCCTAGAGAGCAAATAATAAAAATGACAACAGAGAAGGTCATAGACTTAGGTAGCAGTGGGGAAATTAAAAACCAGAGCGTGTCAGGAAGGGGCAGAAGGTATGGAGTAAAAGGTAAAGTAATAAAAAGGGCAAAAGCAGGAACTAAGTGTCACAAAACATATTTGAAAGTTCTCTATCTGAATGCACATAGCATTCGTAACAAAATAGACGAGTTAATGGCACAAATAACTGCATATGGGTATGATCTTGTGGCCATTACAGAAATATGGCTGCAGGGTGACAATGCTTGGGAATTAAACATACCAGGTTATTTAACGATCAGGAAGGACAGGCAGGAAGGAAGGGGAGGTGGGGTGGCTATGTTAATAAAGGAAGGAATCACTGTAATACAGAGAAATGATATTGGGTCAAAAGATCAGGATAATGAAACAGTTTGGGTGGAGAAAAGGAATAATAAGGGGAAAAAAACACTAGTGGGTGTAGTCTATCAGCCTCCGAACAGTTGCAACTCTGTTGAATGGAGTATCAATCAGGAAATAGTTGAGGCTTGTAATAAGGGAACATCTATAATTATGGGGGATTTTAACTATCATATTAATTGGACAAATCAAATTGGGCAGGGCTGCCTTGAGGATGAGTTCATTGAGTGTATCAGGGATGGGTTTCTTGAGCAGTATGTAACTGAACCGACCAGGAGGCAAGCAACCTTAGATCTGGTCCTGTGTAACGAGACACGATTAATTAAAAATGTCCTAGTAAAGGATCCCCTTGGAATGAGTGACCATAACATGGTTGAATTCCATATTCAATTAGAGGGTGAGAAGGTTGGATCTCAAACAAGCGTGCTAAGCTTGAATAAAGGAGACTATGAAGGTACGAGAGCGGAATTGAGTAGAGTGGATTGGGAAAATAGATTAAAGGGTAAGACAATACATAATCAGTGGTGTATATTGAAGGAGTTATTTTACAACTTCCAAAAAAATATATATTCCACTGAGAAGAAAAGGGTGTAAAAGAAAAGACAGCCATCCGTGGCTATGTAAAGAAATTAAGGATAGTATTCGACTAAAAACAAGCGCATATAAGGTAGCCAAATCTAGTGGGAGGCTAGAGGATTGGGAAAACTTTAAAAGACAGCAAAAAATAACAAAAAGATTGATTAAGAAAGGGAAGATAGATTATGAAAGTAAATTAGCAAAAAATATAAAAACAGATAGTAAGAGTTTTTATAGTTATATAAAAAGAAAAAGGGTGGCTAAAGTAAATGTTGGTCCCTTAGAGGATGAGACCGGGAAATTAATGGTGGGAAATATGGAGATGGCAAAAACACTGAATGAATAATTTGTATCAGTCTTTACAGTAGAGGACACTAAGAATATCCCAACACTGGACAAACAGGGGGCTATAGGAGGGGAGGATCTAAACACGATCAAAATCACTAAGGAAGTGATACTCGGTAAAATAATGGGACTCAAGCCGGATAAATCACCTGGACCTGATGGCTTACATCCTAGGGTCTTGAGGGAAGTGGCGGTTGGGATTGTGGATGCATTAGTAATAATTTTCCAAAACTCCCTGGATTCAGCAAAGGTCCCGGCAGACTGGAAAACTGCTAATGTAACACCCTTATTTAAAAAGGGCAGTAGACAGAAGGCTGGAAACTATAGACCGGTTAGCCTAACATCTGTGGTAGGTAAAATTTTGGAGTCCATTATTAAGGAGCCAGTAACAGGACATTTGGATAATCATAATTTAATAGGACAAAGTCAGCATGGTTTTATGAAGGGGAAGTCATGTTTGACAAATTTGCTGGAGTTCTTTTAGGAAGTAACATATAGGGTGGATAAAGGGGAACCAGTGGACGTTGTGTATTTAGACTTCCAAAAGGCATTTGACAAGGTGCCACACAAAAGATTATTGCTTAAGATAAAAAATCACAGGACTGGGGGTAATATTTTGGCATGGATAGAGGATTGGCTATCTAACAGAAGGCAGAGAGTTGGGATAAATGGTTCATTCTCAGACTGGCAATCAGTAACTGGTGGTGTTCCGCAGGGGTCAGTGCTGGGTCCCCAACTCTTTGCAATCTATATTAACGATTTGGAGGAGGGGACCGAGTGTAACATATCAAAGTTTGCAGATGATATTAAGCTGGGAGGGAAAGTAGTGAGTGAGGAGGACATAAAAAACCTGCAAGGGGACATAGACAGGTTAAGTAAGTGGGTAGAGATTTGGCAGATGGAATACAATACTGGAAAGTGTGAGGTTATGCGCTTTGGCAGGAAAAATCATAGAGCAAGTTATTATCTTAATGGCAAGAAACTGGAAAGTACTGAAGTACAAAGGGATCTGGGGGTCCTGGTGCACGAAACTCAAAAGGTTAGTATGCAGGTGCAGCAAGTGATTAAGAAGGCCAATGGAATGTTGGCTTTCATTGCTAGGGGGATAGAATATAATAATAGGGAGGTATTGCTTCAGTTGTACAAGGTATTGGTGAGACCGCCCCTGGAATACTGCATACAGTTTTGGTGTCCATACTTAAGAAAAGACATACTTGCTCTCGAGTCAGTACAAAGAAGGTTCACTCGGTTAATCCCGGGGATGAGGGGATGGACATATGAGGAGAGGCTGAGTAGATTGGGACTCTACTCATTGGAGTATACATGTGGTATACATGGATTTCAGTAAGGCCTTCAATAAAGTCCCGCGCAGGAGACTGGTCAAGAAGGTAAGAGCCCATGGAATCCAGGGTGCCTTGGCACATTGGATACAAAACTGGCTTAGTGGCAGAAGGCAGAGAGTGATGGTCGAAGGTTGTTTTTGTGACTGGAAGCCTGTGGCCAGTGGGGTACCACAGGGATCGGTGCTGGGTCCCTTGCTGTTTGTGGTCAACATTAATGACTTGGATATGAATGTAAAAGGTATGATCAGTAAGTTCGCGGATGATACAAAAATTGGTAGGGTGGTAAATAGCGAGGAGGGTAGCCTCAGTCTGCAGGACGATATAGATGGGTTGGTCAGATGGGCAGAACAGTGGCAAATGGAATTTAACCCGGAAAAGTGCGAGGTGATGCACTTTGGGGGGACTAACAAGGCAAGGGAATACACAATGAATGGAAAGACCCTAGGCAAGACGGAGGGTCAGAGGGATCTGGGTGTGCAAGTACACAGATCCCTGAAGGCGGCGGAACAGGTGGATAAGGTGGTAAAAAAGGCATATGGGATACTTGCCTTCATTAGCCGAGGCTGTTGAGATACCGCGGCAAACGTGGGAGTCGAGACGAGAGCTATTGAAAACACAACTGCTTTATTCCAACCACATGACAAACAGGAACTAGAAAAGCCCGCGCATCCACTTAAATACTTCCCAGACAGGAAGTGCTCCCGGCAGCCTGTCCCTGCGGGAAACAAGTTGCTGGAGGAAAGAGCCCCCGGCTGGAGACTTCTGCTTAGACTGTCTGTGCCGCCGTGAGCGGATTATGTCCAGTGGTGGCGTGTCGCCACAGAGCTCCCCCCAGAATCCGCTTAGGAGGAGTGGACGAGTCGTGACGGTGGTCTAATGGTTCTGCCGCAGTGGCTCTGAGTGGTCGCCGGTCTGGTTGGTTGGGTCGGGCGGTTCGCCGCCGGCTGTGCTGGCTTGCCGGGGGGATGGCCTCCAGTTGGAGGCTGGGCCACGGGGACCTGTTCCCCTGGTTCTGTGTGTGCTGGTTTCAGCCGGTCGATGGAGACTGTCTCAACCCTGTCGCCGAGTCGCAGCTTGAAGACCTTGTCCCCGGTTTGTAGTACCTCATACGGACCGTCGTACGGGGGTTGAAGGGGCCCGCGGTGCGCGCCGTGTCGCACGAAGACGAAGCACGCCTGCTGTAAATTTGGCGGGACGTGAGGTGCGAGTTCGCCGTGTCGGTTGACCGGAAGTGGGGCGAACTGCTGAGCGGAAGAGAAAGAATCGAGCCGCTGCTGTTCGGCCGACCAAGGCTTGGTAGGCTCCGGAAGGAATTTGCCTGGGACACGCAGCAGTTGTCCGTAGACCAACTCCGCTGCCGAGGACTGGAGGTCTTCCTTGACCGCGGTGCGTAGGCCGAGTAGCACCCACGGTAGGCGGTCAGTCCAGGTACTGTCCTGCAGGCCGGCGCGGAGTGAGGCCTTGAGTGACCTGTGGAAGCGTTCACAAAGTCCGTTGGCCTGCGGGTGGTACGCCGTGGTGCGGTGGAGCGTCACCCCGAGGTTGCGTGCTGTGGCCGTCCAGGGTTCAGAGGTGAACTGGGCGCCTCTGTCGGAGGTTATGTCGGCCGGTACGCCGAACCTCGCAACCCAGGTGTTAACGAACGCCCTGGCGATGTCAGCTGTGGTGGTGGAGGTCAGCGGCACTGCCTCAGGCCAGCGTGTGTAGCGGTCGACCATCGTGAGGAGATAAGTTTGGCCTTGCGATGGCGGCAGGGGACCGACGATGTCGACGTGTACGTGGTCGAAGCGGCGGCTGGGTACCTCGAAGTCTCCCAGGGGTGCTTTGGTGTGCAGCTGTACCTTAGCCCATTGGCAGGCGAGGCAGGAGGTGGCCCAAGTCCGAACATCTCTGCTGAGGCCGCGCCAGACGAAGCGCTTGGAGAGGAGTTTGACGGATGCGCAGGAACCCGGGCGAGAGAGCCCGTGGAGCGCGTCGAAAACGCGGCGGCGCCAGGTCTCAGGGACGACCGGCCTGGGTTGGCCGAGTGAGACGTCGCACGTGACTGCCGTGGCTTCGGGCCCGTGCGCGACCTTGGCTAGGCGTAGCCCTGGCAGGCTGGTAGCCACCGAGAGGAGGTCTGGGTCCGTGAGCTGGGCCGCTGCTAGTTGTGCGTAGTCGACCGCGAGGTGATTCGCACAGACGGCGGGACGGGAAAGGCTGTCGGCGACCACCTTGTCTCTACCGGAGACGTGCTGAATGTCCGTAGTAAACTCGGAGACGGCCGCGAGCTGGCGTTGCTGCCGAGCGGACCAGGGTTCGGTGTGCTTGGCCATCGCGTATGTGAGTGGCTTGTGGTCCACATACGCGGTGAAGGGGCGGCCTTCCAGGAGGAACCTGAAATGGCGGACCGACAGGTGGAGTGCGAGAAGGTCGTTGTCGAAAGTGGAGTATTTGACCTCCGGGGGGCGCAGTTGGCGGCTGTAGAAGGCAAGTGGCTGCCACGCGCCATTGACCCACTGCTCGAACACGGCCCCGACCGCGTGGTCGGAGGCGTCTGTGGTGAGCGCGACCCGGGCATCGGCCCTCGGGTGCGCGAGCAGAGTGGCGTCGGCGAGCGCGTTTTTGGTGGCGTCGAAGGCGGCTGCCGTGTCAGTGGTCCAGGCTACGTCCATCTTGCCGGATTTTCCTCGGAGGGAGTCGTATAGGGGCTTCATGAGGGCTGCGGCTCTGGGGATGAACCTGTTGTAGAAGTTCACCATCCCGAGGAACTCCTGGAGGCCCTTGATGGTTGTGGGGCGGGGGAATTGCTGGACGGCCTGCACCTTGTTGGGCAGGGGGACGGCCACAGCAGGGGTGATGTGGTGACCGAGAAAATCGATCTCGGTTAGGCCGAATTTGCACTTCGCCGGGCTGAGGATGAGCCCGTGTTGGGCTAGGCGCCGGAACAGGATTCGAAGGTGTTCGAGGTGTTCCTGTTTGGAGGGGCTGGCCACGAGAATGTCGTCTAGATAGACGAATAGGAAGTTCAGGTCCCGGAGGACTGAGTACATAAGGCACTGGAAAGCCTGTGCTGCATTCTTGAGGCCGAAGGGCATCCTCAGGAACTCGAACAGGCCGAATGGGGTGATGACGGCCGTTTTGGGGATGTCCGCGGGGTGTACGGGGACTTGGTGGCAACCGCGCACCAGGTCGGCTTTGGAAAAGACGGTTCGTCCGGCCAGTCGGGCCGAGAAGTCCTGGATGTGTGGCACCGGGTATCGATCGGGGGTGGTGGCATCGTTGAGGCGGCGGTAGTCCCCGCAAGGGCGCCAGCCTCCGCCGGGCTTGGGAGCGATGTGGAGGGGCGAGGCCCAAGGGCTGCGGGAGCGGCAGATGATGCCGAGTTGTTCCATGGTGGTGAACTCGGCCCGCGCGATTTCCAGCTTGGCCGGGTTGGGTCTGCGGGCGTGGGCAGAAACTGGGGGGCCGTTGGTGGGGATATAGTGTTCCATACCGTGCTTGGCGGCTTTGGCCGAAAAGGTTGGGTTAGTGAGGGCGGGAAACTCAGCTAGGAGTGCCGAGTAGTCGTCCGTGGCTCTGGCGCGGCAGTAGGTCGTCAGGCCGGCCGAACGGGCCGGGGTAAAGGCACCGGGGATGGGGGCCATAGTGTTGATGTCGATGAGGCGGTGCCTCGGAATGTCGACAAGGAGGCCATGGGCGCGTAGGAAGTCGGCGCCGATGAGTGGGCAGAGGACCTTGGCTGTGAGGAACTCCCAGCGGTAGCGGCGGCCCGCGAGGTCGAGCGTGACCATGCGGGTGCCATATGTGCGGATTTCAGAGCCGTTGGCTGCAGCCAGTGTGATACCCCGTGTGCCATGTTGGATCTCGAGGGCGGAGGCGGGGGTGATGCTGTGCTGGGCCCCTGTGTCGCACAGAAATCGGCGGTTGGTTCTGTCGTCAGTGACGTACAGTAGGGGCTCCTTCTGCCCCGCGGCCATCGCGGGGGCCGGTGCGGGGGGGGGTTTGAAGGTACACGGTGGCGTGCAGCGTTGAGCCCTAGCGCCAAAATGGGTGTGGTAGTAGCAGTGACCCGGAGTGGTAGGGCGGTCGGGCCTAGCAGCCCGGGAAGACCGCGTGGTCGTTGCCGTGAGGTCGGGCGCGACGTAGCGAGCGGCCTGTGCAGAGAGCAGCCGGTCGGCCTTTTCAGCTATATCATTCAGGTCCGTGGAGTCAAACTCCACAATGAGCGGGCGGATGCTGGCGGGGAGCTGCCGAATGAAAAGCGTGCGAAAAAGGGCGCCGGTGTTTTTGTCATCTGAGAGGGACAGCATGTGGGAAAGCAGGTCTGATGGTGAAGCGTCACCAAGGCCGGGGAGGTCCAGGAGTTGGCAGTGGCGCTGGTAAGAGGATGTTTGAAATTTTTTAAGTAGCGCAGCCTTCAGATGTTCATACTTGCCCTCTGTTGGTGGATTCTGCAGCGCTGCCCAAACCTTGGGGACTGTAGCGTAGGTGAGCGAGGCGACGAGGTAGTCGTACTTCGTGGCGTCGACTGTAATGCCTTTCAGCCGGAATCTGGACTCAGCTTGAACGAACCAGGCTTCGGCGAGGTTCTCCCAAAAGTCTGGTAATTTAACCGTGACTGCGTTTGTATCCACCATGCTAGCTTAGGATTCGTCCTGAGCGTCGGGGTCACCAGTGTTGAGATACCGCGGCAAACGTGGGAGTCGAGACCAGAGCTATTGAAAACACAACTGCTTTATTCCGACCACATGACAAACAGCAGCTAGAAAAGCCCGCGCATCCACCTAAATACTTCCCAGACAGGAAGTGCTCCCGGCAGCCTGTCCCTGCGGGAAACAAGTTGCTGGAGGAAAGGGCCCCCGGCTGGGGGCTTCTGCTTAGACTGTCTGTGCCGCCGTGAGCGGATTATGTCCAGTGGTGGCGTGTCGCCACAAGGCATTGAATATAAGAGCAAGGAGGTTATGATGGAGCTGTATAAAACACTGGTTCGGCCACAGCTGGAATACTGTGTGCAGTTCTGGTCGCCACACTACAGGAAGGATGTGATCGCGTTAGAGAGGGTGCAGAGGAGGTTCACCAGGATGTTACCAGGGCTGGAGCGCTTCAGCTATGAAGAGAGACTGGGCAGATTGGGTTTGTTTTCCTTGGAGCAGAGGGGGCTGAGGGGGGACATGATTGAGGTGTACAAAATTATGAGGGGCATAGATAGGATGGATGCTGAGGAGCTTTTTCCCTTAGTAGAGGGGTCAATAACTAGGGGGCATAGATTCAAGGTAAAGGGCGGGAGGTTTAGAGGGGATTTGAGAAAGAACTTTTTCACCCAGAGGGTGGTTGGAGTCTGGAACTCACTGCCTGAAAGGGTTGTGGAGGCAGAAACCCTCACAACATTTAAGAAGCATTTGGATGAGCACTTGAAATGCCATAGCATACAAGGCTACGGACCAAATGCTGGAATATGGGATTAGATTAGACAGGGCTTGATGGCCGGCGCGGACACGGTGGGCCGAAGGGCCTCTATCCGTGCTGTATTACTCTATGACTCTATGACTCTATGAGTTCAGAAGAATGAGATGTGATCTTATTGAAACATATAAGATTGTGAAGGGGTTGGATCGGGTGGATGCGGGGAGGATGTTCCCGATGATGGGTGAAAGTAGAACTAGGGGGCATAGTTTTAGAATAAGGGGCTGCTCTTTCAAATCTGAGATGAGGAGGAACTACTTCACTCAGAGGGTGGTAGGTCCATGGAATATGCTGCCCCAAAAAGCTGTAGAAGCTACATCATTACATAAATTTAAAACAGAAATAGACAGTTTCCTAGAAGTAAAGGGAATTAAGGGTTATGGGGAGCGGGCAGGAATTTGGACATGAGTCTAGGTTCGGATCGGACATGGCCCTGTGGGTAGCGGAGTGGGCCCAGGGGCCATGTAGCCTGAGCCTGCTCCTATTTCGTGTGTCTAATACTGTTAGTTTCAGGAGATGGTTCTGTGATGGTAGATTGGTGGTTAGGATCAGCTCAGCCATGATCTTATTGAATGGCGGAGCAGGCTCAAGGGGCCAATTGGCCTACTCCTGCTCCTATTTCTTATGTTCTTATGTTCTTATGTAAGGGTTTCAGGGAGATTAAGGGTGTCAGGGGGCAGTAAGTGTGTCAGGGGGCAGTAAGGGTATCAGGGGGCAGTATGGGTATCAGGGGGCATTTATGGCATCAGGGACAGTAAGGGTATTCGGGGGCAGTAATGGTGCCAGGGGGCAGTTAGGGTGTCAGGGGTAGTAAGGATATCAAGGTGCAGTAAGTGTATCAGGGGGCAGTAAGGATATCAGGGGGCAGTAAGTATGCCAGGACCAGTAAAGATGTCAGGAGCATTAAGTTTATCAGGGACAGTAAGGGTATCAGGGGGCAGTAAGGGTGTCAGGGAAGTAAGGGTATCAGGGACAGTAAGGGTGTCAGAGACAGTAAGGTTATCAGGGAGCAGTAAGGATATCAGCAGTCAAGAAGGATATCAGGGCAAGTAAGCTTGTCAGTGGCAGTAAGGGGTTCAGGGACAGTAAGGGTGTCAGTGGGCAGTAAGGGTATCAGGGAGCAGTAAGGATATCAGGGACTGTAAGGGTATCAGGGAGCAGTAAGGATATCAGGCAGAGTAAGGGTATCAGGGAGCAGTAAGAATATCAGGGACAGTAAGGGTATCAGGGGCAGCAAGAGTATCAGGGACAATAAGGCTATCAGGGGACAGTAAGCGTGTCAGGGACAGTAAGGGTATCGGGGGCAGTAAGTGCATCAGGGATGAGAGTAAGGTTATCAGGGGGCAGTCAGGGTGTCAGGGGGCAGTAAGGGTATCAGGGACAGTAAGGGTATCAGGGACAGTAAGGGTGTCAGGGGGCAGTAAGGGTTTTAGTGAGAGTAAGGGTATCAGGCTGCAGTAAGGGTATCAGGGACAGTAAGGTATCAGGGGGCAGTAAGGGTAACTGGGGGCAGTAAGGATATCAGGGGGTAGTAAGGATATCAGGGGACAGTAAGGGTGTCAGGAGCAGCATGGGTGCCAAGGGAGAGTGAGGGTATCAGGGACAGTAAGGTTGTCAGGGGGCAGTAGGTGTATCAGGGAGCAGCAAGGATATCAGTGACAGTAAGCTTATCAGGGAGCAGTAAGGATATCAGTGGTCAATAAGGATATCAGGGCAAGTAAGGGTGTCAGTGGCAGTAAGGGTATCAGTGGGCAGTAAGCGAATCAGGGACAGAAAGTGTATAGGGGCAGTAAGGGTGTCAGGGGACCGTAAGTGTATCGGGGGAAGTAAGGATATCAGGGACAGTAAGTGTATCAGGGAGCAGTAAGGATATCAGGGACAGTAAGGATATCGGGGGCTGTAAGGGTTTCAGGGAGATTAAGGGTGTCAGGGGCAGTAAGTGTATCAGGGGGCAGTAAGGGTATCAGGGGGCAGTATGGGTATCAGGGGGCAGTTATGGCGTCAGGGACAGTAAGGGTATCAGGGGGCAGTAAGGGTAGCATGGGCAGTAAGGGTATCAGACAGCAGTAAGTGTATCAGGGGGCAGTAAGGGTATCAGGGGGAAGTAAGTGTATAAGGGGGCAGTAAGTGTGACAGCGGGCAGTAAGGATATCAGGGACAGTAAGGGTATCAGGGGCAGTAAGGATGTCGGGGCAGTAAGGGTATCAGGGGGCAGTAAGGGTATCAGGAGCAGTGAGGGTATCAGACAGCAGTAAGTGTATCGGGGGCAGTAAGGGTATCAGGGGGAAGTAAGATTATCAGGGACATTAAGGGTATCAGGGGCAGCAAGAATGTCAGTGCAGTAAGGGTAGCAGGGTGTAGTAAGGGTATCAGGGACAGTAAGCGTATCGGGGGTAGTAAGGATATCAGGGGGCAGTAAGAGTATCAGGGAAAGTAAGGGTGTCAGGGGGCAGTACGGATATCAGGGACAGTAAGGGTAAAAGGAGGCAGTAAGGATATCAGGGGGCAGTAAGAGTGTCAGGGACATTAATTATATCAGGGGCAGTATGGGTATCAGGGACAGTAAGGGTATCAGGGGGCTGTAAGTGTGTCAGGGACAGTAAGGTTATCAGGGGGAAGTAAGGGTATCAGCGAAGGTAAGGGTATCAAGGGGCAGTAAGTGTATCGGGGGCAGTAAGGGTATCAGGGGGAAGTAAGGTTATCAGGGACATTAAGGGTATCAGGGGCAGTAAGAATGTCGGTGCAGTAAGGGTAGCAGGGTGTAGTAAGGGTATCAGGGACAGTAAGCGTATCGGGGGTAGTAAGGATATCAGGGGGCAGTAAGAGTATCAGGGAAAGTAAGGGTGTCAGGGGGCAGTACGGATATCAGGGACAGTAAGGGTAAAAGGGGGCAGTAAGGATATCAGGGGGCAGTAAGAGTGTCAGGGACATTAATTATATCAGGGGCAGTATGGGTATCAGGGACAGTAAGGGTATCAGGGGGCAGTAAGAGTGTCAGGGACATTAATTATATCAGGGGCAATATGGGTATCAGGGACAGTAAGGGTATCAGGGGGCAGTAAGAGTGTCAGGGACATTAATTATATCAGGGGCAGTATGGGTATCAGGGACAGTAAGGGTATCAGGGGGCAGTAAGGGTATCAGGGGGCAGTAAGAGTGTCAGGGACATTAATTATATCAGGGGCAGTATGGGTATCAGGGACAGTAAGGATGTCGGGGCAGTAAGGGTATCAGGGGGCAGTAAGGGTATCAGGAGCAGTGAGGGTATCAGACAGCAGTAAGTGTATCGGGGGCAGTAAGGGTATCAGGGGGAAGTAAGATTATAAGGGACATTAAGGGTATCAGGGGCAGCAAGAATGTCAGTGCAGTAAGGGTAGCAGGGTGTAGTAAGGGTATCAGGGACAGTAAGCGTATCGGGGGTAGTAAGGATATCAGGGGGCAGTAAGAGTATCAGGGAAAGTAAGGGTGTCAGGGGGCAGTACGGATATCAGGGACAGTAAGGGTAAAAGGAGGCAGTAAGGATATCAGGGGGCAGTAAGAGTGTCAGGGACATTAATTATATCAGGGGCAGTATGGGTATCAGGGACAGTAAGGGTATCAGGGGCAGTAAGGATGTCGGGGCAGTAAGGGTATCAGGGGGCAGTAAGGGTATCAGGAGCAGTGAGGGTATCAGACAGCAGTAAGTGTATCGGGGGCAGTAAGGGTATCAGGGGGAAGTAAGATTATCAGGGACATTAAGGGTATCAGGGGCAGCAAGAATGTCAGTGCAGTAAGGGTAGCAGGGTGTAGTAAGGGTATCAGGGACAGTAAGCGTATCGGGGGTAGTAAGGATATCAGGGGGCAGTAAGAGTATCAGGGAAAGTAAGGGTGTCAGGGGGCAGTACGGATATCAGGGACAGTAAGGGTAAAAGGAGGCAGTAAGGATATCAGGGGGCAGTAAGAGTGTCAGGGACATTAATTATATCAGGGGCAGTATGGGTATCAGGGACAGTAAGGGTATCAGGGGGCTGTAAGTGTGTCAGGGACAGTAAGGTTATCAGGGGGAAGTAAGGGTATCAGCGAAGGTAAGGGTATCAAGGGGCAGTAAGTGTATCGGGGGCAGTAAGGGTATCAGGGGGAAGTAAGGTTATCAGGGACATTAAGGGTATCAGGGGCAGTAAGAATGTCGGTGCAGTAAGGGTAGCAGGGTGTAGTAAGGGTATCAGGGACAGTAAGCGTATCGGGGGTAGTAAGGATATCAGGGGGCAGTAAGAGTATCAGGGAAAGTAAGGGTGTCAGGGGGCAGTACGGATATCAGGGACAGTAAGGGTAAAAGGGGGCAGTAAGGATATCAGGGGGCAGTAAGAGTGTCAGGGACATTAATTATATCAGGGGCAGTATGGGTATCAGGGACAGTAAGGGTATCAGGGGGCAGTAAGAGTGTCAGGGACATTAATTATATCAGGGGCAATATGGGTATCAGGGACAGTAAGGGTATCAGGGGGCAGTAAGAGTGTCAGGGACATTAATTATATCAGGGGCAGTATGGGTATCAGGGACAGTAAGGGTATCAGGGGGCAGTAAGGGTATCAGGGGGCAGTAAGAGTGTCAGGGACATTAATTATATCAGGGGCAGTATGGGTATCAGGGACAGTAAGGATGTCGGGGCAGTAAGGGTATCAGGGGGCAGTAAGGGTATCAGGAGCAGTGAGGGTATCAGACAGCAGTAAGTGTATCGGGGGCAGTAAGGGTATCAGGGGGAAGTAAGATTATAAGGGACATTAAGGGTATCAGGGGCAGCAAGAATGTCAGTGCAGTAAGGGTAGCAGGGTGTAGTAAGGGTATCAGGGACAGTAAGCGTATCGGGGGTAGTAAGGATATCAGGGGGCAGTAAGAGTATCAGGGAAAGTAAGGGTGTCAGGGGGCAGTACGGATATCAGGGACAGTAAGGGTAAAAGGAGGCAGTAAGGATATCAGGGGGCAGTAAGAGTGTCAGGGACATTAATTATATCAGGGGCAGTATGGGTATCAGGGACAGTAAGGGTATCAGGGGGCAGTAAGAGTGTCAGGGACAGTAAGGTTATCAGGGGGAAGTAAGGGTATCAGCGAAGGTAAGAGTATCAGGGGGCAGTAAGTGTATCGGGGGCAGTAAGCGTATCAGGGGGAAGTAAGGTTATCAGGGACATTAAGGGTATCAGGGGCAGTAAGAATGTCAGTGCAGTAAGGGTAGCAGGGTGTAGTAAGGGTATCAGGGACAGTAAGCGTATCGGGGGTAGTAAGGATATCAGGGGGCAGTAAGAGTATCAGGGAAAGTAAGGGTGTCAGGGGGCAGTACGGATATCAGGGACAGTGAGGGTAAAAGGGGGCAGTAAGGATATCAGGGGGCAGTAAGAGTGTCAGGGGCATTAATTATATCAGGGGCAGTATGGGTATCAGGGACAGTAAGGGTATCAGGGGGCAGTAAGAGTGTCAGGGACATTAATTATATCAGGGGCAGTATGGGTATCAGGGACAGTAAGGGTATCAGGGGGCAGTAAGAGTGTCAGGGACATTAATTATATCAGGGGCAGTATGGGTATCAGGGACAGTAAGGGTATCAGGGGGCAGTAAGAGTGTCAGGGACATTAATTATATCAGGGGCAGTATGGGTATCAGGGACAGTAAGGGTATCAGGGGGCTGTAAGTGTGTCACGGACAGTAAGGTTATCAGGGGGAAGTAAGGGTATCAGCGAAGGTAAGAGTATCAGGGGGCAGTAAGTGTATCGGGGGCAGTAAGGGTATCAGGGACAGTAAGGTTATCAGGGGCAATAAGGGTATTAGGGGGCATTTAGGGCATGAGGGGGCCGTAAGTTTATCGGGTGCAGTAAGGCTATCAATGACAGTAAGGGTATCAGGGACAGTAAGGATGTCAGGGGTCAGTAAGTGTATCAGGGACAGTAAGGGTATCAGGGGGCAGTAACCTATCAGGGACAGTAAGGGTATCAGCGGGCATTAAGGGTATCAGGGGACTGTAAGTGTGTCAGGGAGAGTAAGGGTATCGGGGGCAGTAAGGGTATCAGGGACAGTAAGGGTATCAAGGGGCAGTCAGGGTGTCAGGGGGCAGTAAGGGTATCAGGGACAATAAGGGTGTCGGGGGCAGTAAGAGTTTCACTGGGCAGTAAGTGTGTAGGGGCAGTAAGTGTATCAGGGAGAGTAAGGTTATCAGGGGATAGTAAGGGTAACTGGGGACAGTAAGGATATCAGGGGGCAGTAAGGATATCAGGGACAGTAAGGGAATCAGGGGGCAGTAAGTATGTAGGGGCAGTAAGGGGTATTAGGTACAGTAAGTGTATCGGGGGCAGTAAGGGTGTCAGGGGACCGTAAGTGTATCGGGGGAAGTAAGGATATCAGGGACAGTAAGGGTATCAGGGAGCAGTAAGGTTATCAGGGACAATAAGGGTATCAGGGACAGTAAGGGTATCAGGGGCAGTAAGGGTGTCGGGGCAGTAAGGTTATCATGGTGTAGTAAGGTTATCAGTGACAGTAAGCGTATCGTGAGTAGTAAGGGTATCAGGGGGCAGTAAGAGTATCAGGGAAAGTAAGGGTGTCAGGGGGCAGTACGGATATCAGGGACAGTAAGGGGAATTAGGTACAGTAAGTGTATCGGGGAAGTAAGAGTGTCAGGGACATTAAGTGTATAGGGTCAGTACGGGTATCATGGACAGTAACGGTATCAGGGGGCTGTAAGTGTGTCAGGGACAGTAAGTTTATCAGGGGCAGCAAGGATATCAGGGACAGTAAGGGTATCAGGGGGCTGTAAGGGTATCAGGGACAGTAAGTTTATCGGGGGAAGTAAGGGTATCAGGTTCAATAAGGGTATCAGGGACAGGAAGGGTGTCAGGGGACAATAAGGATGTCAGGGGGCAGTAAGGTTATCAGGGACAGTAAGGGTATCAGGGACAGTAAGGCTGTCAGAGGACAGTAAGGCTATCAGGTGCAGTAAGGGTATCAGAGAGCAGTGAGGGTGTAAGGGGGTAATAAGGGTGACAGCGGGCAGTAAGGATATCAGGGACAATAAGGGTATCAGGGGCAATAAGGGTGTCGGGGCAGTAAGGGTATCAGGGGGCAGTAAGGGTATCGGGGCAGTAAGGGTATCAGACAGCAGTACATGTATCAGGGGGCAGTAAATGTATTAGGGGGAAGTAAGGGTATCAGGGACATTAAGGGTATCAGGGGGCAGTACGGATATCAGGGACAGTAAGGGTAACAGGAGGCAGTAAGGATATCAGGGGGCAGTAAGAGTGTCAGGGACATTAAGTGTATCAGGGGACAGTAAGGGTATCGGGGCAGTAAGGGTGTCAGGGAGCAGCAAGGGTGTCAGGGACAGTAAGGGTATCGGGGGCAGTACAGGTATCAGGACAGTAAGGGTATCAGGGGGCTGTAAGTGTGTCAGGGACAGTAAGGTTATCAGGGGGAAGTAAGGGTATCAGCGAAGGTAAGGTATCAGGGGGCAGTAAGTGAATCGGGGGCAGTAAAGTATCAGGGACAGTAAGGGTGTCAGGGGGCAGTAAGGGTGTAGGGGCAGTAAGGGTATCAGGGACAGTAAGGGTGTCAGGGGGCAGTAGGTATTTCAGGGGCAGTAAAGGTTTCAGGTGGCAGTAAGGTTATCAGGGGCATTAAGGGTATCAGGGGTCAGTAAGCATGTCAGGGGCAGTAATTGTATCAGGGGCAGTAAGGGTGTCAGGGGGCAGTACGGATATCAGGGACAGTAAGGGTAACAGGGGGCAGTGAGGATATCAGGGGGGCAGTAATGGTGTCAAGGACAGTAGGGGTATCAGGGACAGTAATGGTAACAGGGTGTCAGTGGCAGTAACTATATCAGGTGCAGTAAGGGGTTCAGGGACAGTAAGTGTGTCAGGGGGCAGTAAGGGTATCAGGGAGCAGTAAGGGTGTCAGGGACAGTAAGCGTATTGGGGGCAGTATGGGTATCAGGGACAGTAAGGGTATCAGGGGGCTGTAAGTGTGTCAGGGACAGTAAGGTTATCAGGGGGAAGTAAGGGTATCAGCGAAGGTAAGGGTATCAGGGGTCAGTAAGTGTATCGGGGCTGTAAGGGTATCAGGGACAGCAAGGGTATCAGGGGCAATAAGGGAATCAGGGGGCATTTAGGGCACGAGGGGTCAGTAAGTTTATCGGGTGCAGTAAGGGTATCAATGACAGTAAGGGTATCAGGGACAGTAAGAATGTCAGGGGACAGTAAGGATATCAGGGACAGTAAGTGTATCAGAGGGCAGTAAGGGTGTAGCGGCAGTAAGAGTATCAGGGACATTAAGTGTATCGGGGGAAGTAGGGTATCAGGGACAGTAAGGGTATCAGTGACAGTAAGGGTGTCAGGGGACATTAAGGGTGTCAGGGAGCAGTAAGGATATCAGGGGCAGTAAGGGTATCAGGGGCAGTAAGGGTATCAGGGGCAGTAAGGTTATCAGAGGCATTAAGGGTCAGGCGACAGTAAGTGTGTCAGGGACAGTAAGGGTGTCGCGGACAGTAAGTGTATCAGGGTCAGTAAGGGTATCAGGCGGCAGTAAGATATCAGGGACAGTAAGGGTATCCGGGGGCACTAAAGGTGTAGTGGCAGTAAGCGTATCAGTGACAGTAATATATCGGGGGAAGTAAGGGAATCGGGGCAGTAAGGGTATCAGGGACTGTAAGGGTGTCAGGGGACATTAAGGGTGTGAGGGGGCGGTAAATATATCAGGGACAGTAAGGTTGTCAGAGGGCAGTAAGTGTATCAGGGAGCAGTAACGATATCAGAGACAGTAAGGTTATCAGGGAGCAGTAAGGGTATCAGGTGCAGTAAGGGGTCCAGGGACAGTAAGGGTGTCAGGGGGCAGTAAGGATATCAGGGAGCAGTAAGGATATCAGGGACAGTAAGGGTTTCAGGGAGCAGTAAGGATATCAGGGAGAGTAAGGGTATCAGGGAGCAGTAAGGATATCAGGGGCAGTAAGGGTATCAGGGGTAGTAAGGGTATCAGGGACAGTAAGGGTAGCAGGGGCATTAAGGGTATTATGGGACAGTAAGCGTGTCAGGGACAGTAAGGGTTTTGGGGGCAGTAAGCGTATCAGGGGGCAGCCAGGGTGTCAGGGGGTAGTAAGGGTATCAGGGACAGTAAGAGTATCAGGGACAGTAAGGTTGTCAGGGGGCAGTAAGAGTTTTAGTGAGAGTAAGGGTATCAGGCGGCAGTAAGGGTATCAGGAGCAGCAAGGGTGTCAGGTGGTAGTAACGGTATTAGGGACAGTAAGGGTATCAGGGGGCAGTAAGCGTAACAGGGGGCAGTCAGGATATCAGGGGGCACTAATGGGGTCAAGGCTATTAAGGGTATCGGGGGCAGTAAGGATATCAGGGGGCAGTAAGGATGTCAGGAGCAGCAAAGGTGTCAGGGGGCAGTAAGTTTATCAGAGGCAGTAAGGGTATCAGGGTGCAGTAAGGGTAACAGTGGGCAGTAAGGATATCAGGAGGCAGTAAGGGTGTCAGGGGCAGTAAGGGTATCGGGGGCAGTAAGGATATCAGGGACAGTAAGGGTATCAGGGAGCAGTAAGGGTATCAGGGAGCAGTAAGGGTGTCAGGGGGCAGTAAGGATATCAGGGACAGTAAGGGTATCAGGGAGCAGTAAGGGTGTCAGGGGACAGTAACGGTGTCAGGAGCAGTAAGGCTGTCAGGGGGTAGTAAGTGTATCAGGGACAGTAAGAGTATCAGGGACAGTAAGATTATCGGGGGCAGTAAGGGTGCCAGGAGCAGTAAGGGTGTCAGGAGCATTATGGGTATCAGGTACAGTAAGGGTATCAGGTGCAGTAAGGGTATCAGACAGCAGTGACGGTATCAGGGGTCAGTAAAGGTGTCAGCAGGCAGTAAGGATATCAGGGACAGTAAGGGTATCAGGGGCAGTAAGGGTGTCGGGGCAGTAAGTGTATCAGGGGGCAGTAAGGGTATCAGGGAGAGTAAGGGTATCAGTGGGCAGTAAGCGTATCAGGGCACAATAAGGGTATCAGTGAGAGTAAGGGTATTGGGGGCAGTTAGGGTATCAGGGGGCAGTAAGGGTATCAGGGACAGTAAGGGTTTCAGGGGGCACTAATGGTATCAGGGGCTGTAAGGGTATCAGGGTGCATTAAGGGTATCAGGGGGCCGTAAGCATGTCAGGGACAGTAAGGGTATCGGGGGCATTATGGGTATCCGGGACAGTAAGGGTGCCAGGGGGCAGTAAGTGTGTGAGGGACAGTAAGGGTATCAGCGGGCAGTAAGTATATCAGGGGGCCGTAAGGGTGCCAGGAGTTGTAAGGGTGTCAGGAGCAGTAAGGCTGTCAGGGACAGAATGGATGTAAGTGACAGTAAGGGTATCAGGGGGCAGTAATTGTGTTAGGGACATAAAGGGTGTCAGGGGCTGTAAGGGTAACAGGGGGCAGTAATGGTGTCAGAGGACAGTAAGTGTATCAGGGAGCAGTAAGGATATCAGAGACAGTAAGGTTATCAGGGAGCAGTAAGGATATCAGGGAGAGTAAGGGTATCAGGGAGCAGTAAGGGTGTCAGTGGTCAATAAGTATATAAGGGCAAGTAAGGGTGTCAGTGGCAGTAACTATATCAGGTGCAGTAAGGGGTTCAGGGACAGTAAGTGTGTCAGGGGGCAGTAAGGGTATCAGGGAGCAGTAAGGATATCAGGGACAGTAAGGGTACCAGGGAGCAGTAAGGATATCAGGGAGAGTAAGGGTATCAGGGAGCAGTAAGGATATCAGGGGCTGTAAGGATATCAGGGGTAGTAAGGGTATCAGGGACATTAAGGTTATCAGGGGCATTAAGGGTAACAGGGGACAGTAAGCGTGTCAGGGACAGTAAGGTCTTCGGGGGAAGTAAGGGTATCAGGGACGAAAGTAAGTGTATCAGGGACGAAAGTAAGTGTATCAGGGGGCTGTCAGGGTGTCAGGGGGCAGTAAGGTTATCAGGGACAGTAAGGGTATGAGGGACAGTAAGGTTGTCAGGGGGCAGTAAATGTTTCAGTGAGAGTAACGGTATCAGGCGGCAGTAAGGGTATCAGGGACAGTAAGGGTGTCAGGGGGTAGTAACGGTATCAGGGGCAGAAAGGGTATCAGGTGGCATTAAGCATAACAGGGGGCAGTCAGGATATCAGGGGGCACTAATGGGGTCAAGGTTATTAAGGGTATCGGGGGCAGTAAGGATATCAGGGGACAGTAAGGGTGTCAGGAGCAGCAAATGTGTCAGGGGGCAGTAAGTTTATCAGAGGCAGTAAGGGTATCAGGGTGCAGTAAGGGTAACAGTGGGCAGTAAGGATATCAGGAGGCAGTAAGAGTGTCAGGGGGCAGTAAGGGTGTCTGGGGCAGTAAGGGTATTGGGGGCAGTAAGGTTATCAGGGACAGTAAGGGTATCAGGGGGCAGTAAGGGTGTCAGGGGACAGTAACGGTGTCAGGAGCAGTAAGGCTGTCAGGGGGTAGCAAGTGTATCAGGGACAGTAAGAGTATCGGGGGCAGTAAGGGTGCCAGGAGCAGTAAGGGTGTCAGGAGCATTATGGGTATCAGGGACAGTAAGGGTATCAGGCGCAGTAAGGGTGTCGGAGCAGTAAGGGTATCAGGGTGTAGTAAGGGTATCAGGGACAGTAAGCGTATTGGGGGTTGTAAGGATATTAGGGGCAGTAAGGGTATCAGGGAAAGTAAGAGTGTCAGGGGGCAGTACGGATATCAGGGATAGTAAGATTTTCAGGGACATTAAGTGTATCGGGGATACTAAGGGTATCAGGGACAGTAAGGGTATCAGGGAGCAGCAAGGGTGTCAGGGACAGTAAGTTTATCATGGGGCAGCAAGTGTGTCCGGGACAGTAAGTGTATCGGGGGCAGTATGGGTATCAGGGACAGTAAGCGTATCAGGGGGCTGTAAGTGTGTCAGGGACAGTAAGGTTATCAGGGGGAAGTAAGGGTATCAGCAAAGGTAAGGGTATCAGGGGGCAGTAAGTGTATCACTGGCAGTAAGGGTATCAGAGACAGTAAGGGTATCAGGGGCAATAAGGGTATCAGGGGGCATTTAGGGCACAAAGGGGCAGTAAGGTTATCGGGTGCAGTAAGAGTATCAATGACAGTAAATTTATCAGGGACAGTAAGGGTGTCAGGGACAGGAAGGGTATAAGGGCGAAGTAAGGGTTTCTAGGAACGTAAGGGTATCAGCGACAGTAAAGGTGTCAGGGGCAGTAAGATTATCAGGGACAGTAAGGGTATCGGGAGCAGTAAGTGTGTCAGGGGGCAGTAATGGTTTCAGGGAGAGTAAGGGTATCAGTGGGCAGTAAGCGTATCAGGGCACAATAAGGGTATCAGTGAGAGTAAGGGTATCGGGGGCAGTAAGGGTATCAGGGGGCAGTAATGGTATCAGGGACAGTAAGGGTATCAGGGGGCAGTAAGCGGATCAGGGACAGTAAGTGTATCATGCGGCAGTAAGGTTATCAGGGACAGTAAGGTTATCGGGGGCAGTAATGATATCAGGGAAATCAGGGTTAAATTCCTCCTCTATGCAGATGACCTGGTTCTGCTGTCACCAACTAAGGAGGGTCTACAGCAGTACCTGGATCTGCTGGAGTCGTTCTGCCAGACCTGGGCCCTGACAATAAATCCCCAAAAAACCAAAGTCCTTGTGTTCCAGCAAAGATCCAGACATCAGGGACCCAAAATAAATTTCACACTAGGAACAACCAAAATTGAACAAACCACTAACTACACACATTTGGGCTTAAAAATCAGTTCTACGGGAAATTTTCATCTGGCTGTGAATAAACTGAAAGAGAAAGCAAGAAGGACTTTCTATGCTATTAAAAAATCAATCCAAATATAAATCCCAATTAGCATTTGGCTCAAAATTTTTTAATCAGTAATTGAACCAATTGCACTCTATGGCAGTGAGGCGTGGGGACCGCTAAAACAACAAGAATTTGCAAAATGGGACAAACACCCAATTGAGATCCTACATGCAGAATTCTGTAAAAGTATCCTCCGGACTCAAAGGAAAACCGTAAACAATGCATGCAGGGCAGAACTAGGCCAATATCCATTAATAATCACTATCCAAAAAAGAGCCACCAAATTTTGGAAACACCTAAAAATGAGAAACCCCCACTGCTATCATTACGAAGCCCTGAAATGCCAAGAGAGGGCCATAAAGAAGAATACCCTCAGTCAACTAGTCCTGGGACTCAGTGAAGTAACTACTAACACTACTAACAATAACCAGCCCCAGGACAGTGACAGCGTAACACAAAGAATTCGACCCAACACAATCGTCACTAAGCAAAAGGAAAAATATCTGTCATATTGGGCAGAAACAACAAAAACCCAAAACAAACTCAATTGCTACTTGGCCCTAAATAGACAATACAGCATGGCTGATTACCTGACCATGGTAAAGGATAGCAAACTGAGAAAAACCTTGAGAATGTACAGACTTAGTGAACATAGCCTGGCGATTGAAAAAGGTAGACACAGGCAGACCCGGCTACCAAGAGAGGACAGGATATGCTCTCACTGCAGTCAGGGAGTGGTGGAGACAGAGATGCACTTCCTCACAGCTTGTAGAAAATATCAGGGCATAAGGGAGAATTTCTACCCAAAATTCACAAAAATATGCCCGGAATTCAGAAATTTGAAGGACGACCAAAAACTCCCATACCTACTAGGGGAAGAGAGAAATTGTGTAACCTTAGCAGCACACTATGTTACAGCTTGCCATAAACAGAGGGACAATCACTAAATATAAGAAAAGAGTATATACAAATTATATGAATGTATATTTATACACTCAGGGATATATCTGTTTATACACTGTATGGATAGATCTGTATTTTTTGTGTTCAACCATGAATGTTTTTTGATGCTTTGGCAACATAAGATGTACCTTGTCATGCCAATAAAGCGATTTGAATTGAATTGAATTGAATTGACTGTTAGGGTATCAGGGGGCATTAAGGGTATCAGGGGGCCGTAAGCGTGTCAGGGACAGTAATAGTATCAGGGGCATTATGGGTATCCGGGACAGTAAGGGTGCCAGGGGGCAGTAAGGGTGTGAGGGACAGTAAGGGTATCAGGGGGCAGTATGTATATCAGGGGGCCGTAATGGTGCCAGGAGCTGTAAGGGTGTCAGGAGCAGTAAGGCTGTCAGGGACTGAAAGGGTGTGAGTGAGAGTAAGGGTATCAGGGGCAGTAATTGTGTTAGGGACATAAAGGGTGTCATGGGCTGTAAAGGTAACAGGGGGCAGTAATGGTGTCAGGGAGCAGTAAGGGTGTCAGGGGCAGTAATGGTGTCAGGGGGCAGTAAGGGTATCAGGGACAGAAAGGGTATCAGGGGGCAGTAAGGTTGTCAAGGGCAGTAAGGGTATCAGGGACAGTAAGGGTATCAGGGGGTAGTAAGGATATCAGGGGGCAGTAAGAGTATCAGGGACAGTAAGGGTGTCAGGGGGCAGTAAGGATATCAGGGGGCAGTAAGGGTGTCAGGAGCAGTAAGGGTATCAGGGTGCAGCATGGGTATCAGTGACAGTAAGGGTATCAGTGGGCAGCAAGGGTGTCAGGGGCAGTAAGGGTATCAGGGAGAAGTAAGGGTATCAGCGACAGGAAGGGTATCAGGGGGCATTAAGGGCACCAGGGGGCAGTAAGGTTATCGGGGGCAGTAAGGGTATCGGTGTCAGTAAGGGTATCAGGGACAGTAAGGGTGTCACGGGCAATAAGAGTATCAGGAGACAGTAAGGGTATCAGGGACAGTAAGTGTATCAGGGGGCAGTAAGGATATCAGGGACAGTAAGGGTGTCAGGGGCAGTAAGGGTATCAGGGAGAAGTAAGGTTATCAGCGACAGTAAGGGTATCAGGGGGCATTAAGTGCACCAGGGGGCAGTAAAGTTATCGGGGCAGTAAGGGTATCGGGGACAGTAATGGTATCAGGGACAGCAAGGGTGTCACGGGCAATAAGGGTATCAGGGGACAGTAAGGGTATCAGGGGACAGTAATGTTAAGTTCGTGAATGATTGAGACACGGACTAGCAGGAGAGAAACAAACAGGTTTTTACTGGTGAAAGGCATAAACGAAACTAACCAACAGAGGCTCTCTAGCGCCTTTTATACAGGGGTGGTCACTGCCGGTACTGCAGTCTGAGACCAGTTATTCTCTTAAAGGTACATACACAACAATTCCTCCCCTTTTAGATAAACAGTACATAACATTCATTTAACAACTAATGATAACGAATTACAATCACAATTACTGTTGCTAGATACATTGGTTAAGTTTAAGCAATTATAAGTTCAGTCTTTGAGGAGGCTTCCTGATTCTATCTGGATAACGCCTCTTTGGAGTATCAGGTTCTTCTGGCAATGTTGAGTCGGAATCAATGTCGTTGCTTGGTTCATCTGCTTCCAATATTACCGGTTCTGCGGTAGCTGCAATTGGAACGTCGATTTCATTACCAGGTGTATCAGATCGTGGTGTGGAGTTATGGTGACAGCCAGACAGAGTGAATACACACGCTGAAGATGGGCTGCTGAATTTTTAGTGTTTTTAGTGTTTAAAGTGGGGAAAAAAAAGGTTCATTTCAAGTTTAAAAAGGTTTTAAAGTTAAATCTAGTTCTAGTTAAGTTAGTTTAGTTTGTTTAGTTAAGTTTAAGTTTAGTTTAGTCTAGATTAAGTAAGGAAGGAAAAGACCACCAAAGGAAAAAAAACCAGAGGAAACTAGAAAAAAAAAGCCAAAGAAAAAAAAAGAAATAAGGGAAAAAAAAAACAAACGGGGCCACAGCAGCAGCAGAAGCAAGGTGACTCGGCCGCATCGGGAACCGAGGCGCGAAGGCCGCACGGAGACGCAGCAGCAGCCGGAGCGAGGAGACTCGGGGAGGCCGCTTCGGGAAACGAGGCGAATCGGGGAGGCCGCACGGAGACGCAGCGGCAGCCGGAACGAGGTGACTCGGGGAGCCCGAGCGGCGAACGAGACACGGCCCGATCGGCGGCCGCAGTCCAGCACCCGAGCGACGACCGCAGTCCAGCACCCGAGCGACGGCCGCAGTCCAGCACCCGAGCGACGACCGCAGTCCAGCACCCGAACGGCGAACGAGGCACAACCCGAGCGGCGGCTGGGCTAGAAAGCCCGGGAAAGGCCCGAGGAGCCAGGCCCAGAGACCTCTGAGGAGAAGGGGAGCAACCAGAAGGCTTCCAGAAGCAAACCAAGACTGTGAGTACAGGGCCCAGGGAGGGAGACTGAAGCCAGGGAAAGGCCCGAGGAGCCAGGCCGAGACAGAGGCACAGAGACCTCTGAGGGGGAGGGGAACAGCCCGAAGGCACCGGGAAACAGCGGCTCACAGACCCAGACCTGAGAAGGGTGAACCCAGAAGCCGAGGCCCAGGGACCACGGGGTCGGAGAGGGGGACCGGGAAAGTTCGCGAACAGGGAGAGGGAAACACCAAACCCGGGGCCCCAGAAAAGCTTATTCTAAGATCAACAATACTTTACCAAAAATGAGCGAATCAGAAGATCCACAACAGCCCCGCTTCCAGATTCCCCCCAACACCGCAAAAAAAGCTATAAAAGCGATCAAGCATGAGCAGATGAGAGAAAAACCAGAAACACTTTTTGCTGACTGTTACAACAATGGGACAAAAAGTAACCTCATTTTCTACTCAGATCAGCCAGTGGCTTGGATCACAGCAATAAAATCACACTATACCAATGTTAAGCTAGAAAATACCGCAAATGGGTCCATAATGAAAATTAACACACCAGGAGACAGTTCAACTACGACGGTCAACGCGTACAATACCGGGACAATATTAGTGCAAGGCAACCTCGACAAATTTGCAACGGCCTTCAGGACACTGAAAAAATTAACTAAGGGGGGAAGGAACAGCCCCAGAGTGGCCCGCACTCCCCCCAACATTGACAACTTACCAGGAGAAAATCTGCCTGGTCAGGAGGTGAACGAGCCACACAGTTCAAACCAGACACCAACCCCGGGGAAACACAGCCACACGATACAACTGACAAACCCCAGCATAACTACCAGGGAGGAAGCCACACATAGTCCCCCTACCATTCCCAGCTCACCAAGAGAAGAGCAGCATAGCCAGGAAGTGAGTGAGCCCTCCAGGGCCGACCAGCCTAGCCAGGAAGTGAGTGAGCCTTCCAGGGCCGACCAGGCACATACCCCGGGATCACACAGCCAGATACAACCAAAAGATAAATTTAATCAATTAGAGATAGAGGTGGTTAAACTTAGAGAGGACTTCCTCAAAATGAATGACTATCAAAATCAGGAGAGGGAGAGACACAAGAGAGAGCTGAAGCTACTTGAGAACCAGGTGAATCTACTTAGGAATCAGGTGAAAGAGCTGCAGGAAAAAGAAGAGAGCCATAGAGGAGAGATAACACCATTAGACCAGCAACCAGAGGCTAGAGATAAGACAAGGCAGAGCCGGACGGAACGGCTGCACTCCCACACGGAACAAAAGCAACAGACACACAATACAAGGGGTGCCACACAGACCGACCAGCATACTGATTCGCAATCTTCCCCCACCACCGTGGAACCACAAGCGGGCCGCTCACAAGAGGTACGCACACACCAGACACCCCAGCCCAGCACACACACTATGAGTCCAAGCGAAAGCCACCAGACAGTAAACACAAACAAGGCTGACGTCGTAATACTCATAGACTCAAATGGGAAATTTCTATGGGAGAAAAAGCTATTCCCTAGAAGTAAAGTAGAAAAGATCTGGTGCCCAACAACAAACAGAGCCATGGGATGGCTGACCAAAGCCAGATTAGGCTCCCCCCAACACATAATAATACACACGGGCACAAATGACCTAAAGACCCAACAGAAAGAAGTAGCAACATCGCTCAGAGCAATGATTAGGAAAGCAAGCAGTACATTTCCAAACACTAGAATCACTGTTTCCACAATATTGCCGAGAACAGACTTCAACAACAACACAATTCATGAGATAAATGCCAGCATAGCAAGAGACTGCGAATCAAACCACAACGTACACCTGGCCCAACACCCCACCCTCGATGAGGAATGTCTTTACGACCACGTCCACATCCAAAGGCAAAGAATATCGATCCTTGCTAAAGCCCTGAAGGACGTCGCTTTTAACCGGGTCCATACCCAGACTCCAAGAGGACCCCCCCCCGACCACCAGAGATCAGCGGGGTACATATCAGGAACACTACAAGGACCACCAACACACCAACCGAGACCAGAGAGGATCCCCATGCAAAACAACAATGTCAGACCTGCACCACTCCTGTCCCACAGGGGAATAGGACTGCTCCCAGCCAGACAGAGGGAGAGATGCACAGGACGTACGCAATACCTCAGACAGAAACAATCCATTAAGAGACAATAAGCAGATGTGCAGCAGCATCTACTTCCGCCTTATGGATCAAGGACTAATTAATAGAAAGAACTGTAACCAAATTGTATTAACTTTTGTAGACAACTGATGTGATCTTTTTTTTCCCACACTTAGACACGACAAACACGTACCACTCTTTAACCTATCATAGTAAAAGATCAAACTTAACATGAAATCCTTATATATTTCGACCTGGAATATCCAAGGTCTACGCTCTTCACTGCGAGAAGTGAAAAGTAGGACCCCAGAGTTCATAGATGAAACTAAAGACCTAGATATTATCATTTTACAGGAAACTTGGTATAAAGGAAAAGGACACACTGGCTGTCCCCAAGGGTACACTGAGCTGGTGGTGCCCTCCAATAAATTACCAAGTGTAACCCAAGGCAGAGACTCCGGAGGCATACTGATCTGGTTTAAAACAGAACTTAAGAATTACATCAAATTTATAAAAAAGGGCGAAAACCATATGTGGCTCAAACTTGAGAGGGAGATTATCTCAAACACCCAAGATGTTTACATTTGCGCACTTTATATCCCTCCAATCGATTCCCCGTACTTTAAAGAGGACACCTTCTCCAACATGGAGGGGGAAATTATCCAATACCAGGCCCAGGGGAACGTGTTGATCTGTGGGGACCTCAATTCAAGAACGGGCGAAGAACCAGACTTCACCAATAATCAGGGAAACAATTATGTTTTCGGGAATAACCACTTTGACATCCCTTCCCTTCCATACAGGCATAACTGCGACAAGCAGTCAAATACCAACGGAAAACAGCTACTACAGCTCTGTCGAAACCTGGGTCTGTACATTGTCAATGGTAGGTTCATAGGAGACCTCCTAGGAAGATCGACCTATTGCTCACCTCTTGGCTGCAGCACAGTAGACTATATGATTACAGACTTAGACCCATCCTCTTTCAGAGCATTCACAGTCAAACCACAAACAACACTGTCAGATCACAGTCAAATTACTATGTTCCTCAAAAAGACAGAAACAAACAACATAGAAACACAACCCAGTAAACTGTACAACACCAAAAAATCGTACAGATGGGCCAAAAACGACACGGAAAAATACCAGAAAACAATTAGCAATGCATCAACTCAAGCTCTCTTAGACACCTTTCTGGATAACATATACACTCACAATAAAGAAGGCGTAAACCGGGCAGTTAGTAAACTAAACAATATTTTTGATAATTTGGCAACAAATGCAAACTTGAAAGCTCGCAAGAACAAACCCAAAACAAAAAACTATGAAAAATGGTTTGACCGAGATTCCCATAACATGAGGAAAAAACTTAGAAAAATATCAAACCAAAAACACAGACATCCAGAAAACGAGGAACTACGCCTTACTTATTGTCAGACACTAACACAATACAGAAACACACTCAGAACCAAAAAAGAGCAATATATTAAGAATACACTCAGCTCCATGGAGGAATCCATTGATTCCAATTGTTTCTGGGAAAACTTGAAAACACTACACAAAAAACAACACGACGATTTGGCCATTCAAAATGGGGACACATGGGTAAACCACTTTGAAAAATTATACCAGAAAAAAACACTAAGACCAGAGCAACACCAAATATGCAAAAAACTGGAAAAGCTAGAAATGGCCATAAAAGATAACCAAAACCCGCTGGACGCCATAATAACAGAAAAAGAACTTCTTGAAAAACTCAAGGACCTGCGACCAGGAAAAGCCTGCGGGACAGACGGCATACTAAACGAGATGATTAAACACACAGACAACAAAATGAAACTGGCTATCCTAAAACTCTTCAACTTGGTTCTGAGTGTCGGTTATTTCCCTGATATCTGGAACAAAGGACTCATAACGCCCATATACAAAAGTGGGGACAAAATCGACCCAAACAACTATCGAGGCATCTGTGTAAACAGTAACCTGGGGAAGGTATTCTGTAGCATCATAAACAAAAGACTTATAAACTTCCTTGAGGAGCACAATGTCTTGAGTAAAAGCCAAATTGGATTCCTGCCAAACTATAGAACATCCGATCATATCTTCACCCTACAGACCCTAATTGACAAACACGTTCACAATAACAAAAGCAAAATCTACGCATGCTTTGTAGATTTCCAGAAGGCTTTCGACTCCATCTGGCATGACGGTTTATTCCTGAAACTTATCGAAAGTGGGGTAGGAGGGAAAACATATGATGTAATTAAATCAATGTATACAAACAACAAATGTGCAGTTAAAATTGGAGACAAACAAACAAAATACTTCCCACAGGGGCGGGGGGTGACGCAGGGCTCGCCAATCTCACCGACACTCTTTAATATTTACATAAATGGATTGGCAAAACTACTTGAACAATCTACAGCACCCGGCCTCACCCTATATGAATCCAAGGTTAAATTCCTCCTCTATGCAGACGACCTGGTTCTGCTGTCACCTACTAAAGAGGGGCTACAGCAAAACCTGGACCTGCTGGAGTCGTACTGCCAGACTTGGGCCCTGACAATAAATCCCCAAAAAACCAAAGTCCTTGTGTTCCAGCAAAGATCCAAACATCAGGGACCCAAAATAAATTTCACAGTAGGAACAACCAAAATTGAACAAACCACTAACTACACATACTTGGGCTTAAAAATCAGTTCTACGGGAAACTTCAAACTGGCTGTGAATGAACTGAAAGAGAAAGCAAGAAGGGCTTTCTATGCCATCAAAAAATCAATCCAAATAGAAATCCCAATTAGCATTTGGCTCAAAATTTTCAAATCAGTAATTGAACCAATTGCACTCTATGGCAGTGAGGTATGGGGACCGCTAACTCAACAAGAATTTGCAAAATGGGACAAACACCCAATTGAGATCCTACATGCAGAATTCTGTAAAAGTATCCTCCGGACTCAAAGGAAAACAGTAAACAATGCATGCAGGGCGGAACTAGGCCAATATCCATTAATAATCACTATCCAAAAAAGAGCCACCAAATTTTGGAATCACCTACAAATGAGCAATCCCCAATGCTATCACTACGACACCCTGAAATGCCAAGAGCTGACCATAAAGAAGAATACCCTCAGTCAACTAGTCCTGGGACTCAGTGAAGTAACTACTAACAATACTAACAATAACCAGCCCCAGGACAGTGACAGGGTAACACAAAGAATTCGACCCAACACAATCGTCGCTAAGCAAAAGGAAAAATATCTGACATATTGGGCAGAAACAACAAAAACCCAAAGCAAACTCAATTGCTACTTGGCCCTAAACAGACAATACAACATAGCTGATTACCTGACCATGGTAAAGGATAACAAACTGAGAAGAACCTTGACAAGGTACAGACTTAGCGAACATAGCCTAGCGATCGAAAAAGGCAGACACAGGCAGACCAAGCTGCCAAGAGAGGACAGGATATGCTCTCACTGCAGTCAGGGAGTGGTGGAGACAGAGATGCACTTCCTCACAGCTTGTGGAAAATATCAGGGCATCAGGGAGAATTTCTACCAAAAATTCTCACAAATATGCCCTGATTTCAGAAATCTGAATGACAACCAAAAACTCCCATTCCTACTGGGAGAGGAGAGAAGCTGTGTAACGCTGGCGGCGCACTATGTTGCAGCTTGCCATGAACAGAGGGACAACCAGTAAGCTAAGAAAAAAAATATATATAAACAATGCGAATGTATATTTATACACTCAGGGATATACCTGTTTATACACTGTATGAATAGAACTGCGTTTATGTGGTAAACCATAAATGTATTTTGATGCTTTGGCAACATAAGATGTAACTTATCATGCCAATAAAGCGATTTAAATTGAAAATTGAAAAATTGATGTTTTCCAGTGACTCTAGAATCTGGTCAGCATGGCGCCTTACAATGCTCTCCCCAACGTCCACGGTATACATGAGAGGTCCTTGTCGTGTACAAATCGTTCCTGGCTGCCATTTCTCAGTGCGCTAGTCCCGGGCCAAAACTGGTTGACCTATCTTAAAACTCCTGGTCGGCCTTTCATTCATATTCTGAAACTGCCTGTTCTCCACATCTCTTCGGACGTTTGGCTTAACCAAATCCAAGCGGCATCGTAGTCTTCGATTGAAGAACATCATGGCTGGTGTTTGGTTGGTAACCGCATGTGTCGCATTCCGGTAGGCAAACAAGAAGTTGTCCACCTTGTGTTGTAGGGGTATACCTTCATTACACATTGCCTTGAAAGCCTTCTTGAATGTTTGGACAAACCTCTCGGCCAATCCATTAGTGGCTGGATGATATGGGGCAGATGTGTAATGCTTAACACCATTGTTCTTTAAGAACCTCCGGAACTCTTCAGACACAAACGGTGGTCCATTGTCAGAGCAAATCTGTTCAGGCAGCCCATTCCTGGCGAATATGGTTCGTAAAACTGCGATAGTTTTTTCCGTGGTGGTTGAGGACATTTTTATTACCTCTGGCCACTTTGAATGTGCATCCACCGCAATTAAAACATCGAGTCCATGAAGGGACCAGCAAAATCAATGTGCACCCTTTGCTATGGAGATGAGGGCCACTCCCATGGGTGCAGAGGAGCTTGTGGTGGGGCGTTTTGGACCTTCTGGCATCCTGCACAGCTCTTGGTCATCTCTTCGATTTCTCTATCGATTCCCGGCCACCACACAAATGCTCTGGCTAAGCTCTTCATTTTTACCCCACCCAGATGACCCTCATGAAGCTCATTGAGCACTCTATCCGTCAACTTAGGTGGAATTACTACTCTGGATCCACACATCAAGGTTCCTCTGCACACTGACAGCTGTTCTCTTCTTGGCAAAAATGCTGGCAGCAGTGGTTCGCCATGTGCTGGCCATCCCTTCACCGTTAAATCATAGACCCATGATAGTGTCGGGTCATTCCGTGTTTCCTTTTCTATGTTTGCATTCGTCACAGGGAGACATTCGACTATGGTCGAGTGGAATAACTCCATTGGATCCACTGCAAGGTCTTCTTCTTCCACCGTCGGCAACGGTAGACGTGACAATCCATCAGCATTTCCATGCTGTTTAGTTCCCCTGTACTCGATGTCAAATTGGTGTGCCCCTAGGAAAAGGGACCATCTCTGCAGCTGTTGTGCTGTCATTATCGGTACGCCCTTCTGAGGGTTGAAAATGGAGACAAGAGGTTGATGATCGGTTAGTAGAGTAAATTTTTGACCGTGCAGATAGTGATTGAACTTCTTCACCCCCCACACTAGGCTGAGGGCCTCTCTGTCAATCTGGGCATAGTTACGCTCGGCAGAAGTTAACGAGCGTGACGCAAAAGCTATCGGCCTCTCCAAACCATCAAGGAATTTATGTGACATTACCGCCCCAATGCCGTAGGGAGACGCATTACACACCAGCCTGATTGGCAGTGCTGGGTTGTAGTGAGCCAATACTTCCCTTCGAAGTGATTAAGTCCTTACTCTTCTGAAAAGCACGTTTACAATCATCGCACCATTTCCATGCTACCCCCGTTCGTAGCAGGGCGTTCAGTGGATGCAGAATTGTCGACAAATTCGGTAAAAACTTATGATAGTAATTCACCAATCCGAGGAATGACCTCAGTTGCGACACATTTTCAGGCGCTGGGGCCTTAACAACGGCTTCAATTTTGTCAGGGGACTTATGTAACCCCTATTCATCAATCACGTGGCCACAATACAATATCTGTTTCTTAAAAAATTCGCACTTGGGGCGGTTGGCTCGCAGCCCATGTTCCCGTAGTCTAGTGAGCACCTGTTCTAGGTTGTTAAGGTGTTCACTGTCATCTTCACCTGTTACAAGGATGTCGTCCAAGTAACACTGAGTCCCCGGAATCCCTTGCAGGACTTGTTCCATCGCTCTTTGCCATATCGCCAGAGCCGATGCTACTCCGAATACCAATCGATGATACTGGTAAAGAACTTTGTGAGTGTTTATCATGAGATACTTCCTAGAGGACTCTTCAACCTCCATCTGCAAATATGCTTGTGCTAGGTCAATTTTTGTAAAACGCTTCCCTCCAGACAGTGAGGCGAAGATGTCTTCTATCCTTGGAAGGGGATATTGTACTGTGTGAAGGACAGGGTTCACCGTCACCTTGAAATCCCCACAGATGCGAGTCTTCCTTGGCTCTCCGGACCTATTGCTTAATGTTTTCTTCGTGACAGGAACGATGGGTGTCGCCCATTCGCTCCAGTCGACCTTAGACAACACGCCCGCCTTCTCCAGATTCTCCAGCTCTGCCTCGACGGCTGGACGAATTGCATATGGTACCGGTCTCGCTTTGAAAAACTTGGGAACTGCATTCTCTTCTATTTTTAACGAGGCGGTTACGCCACTAAGCGTGCCCAGTTCTTGTTGAAATATCTCTTTGGCGTTAGCAAAGATTGTTGACAATCGTCCAGGAGTGACGTCTACATCTTTTTTACCGTCCACCGTCAATGCATGAATGGAATGCCAATCTAAGTTTATCTTCCTGATCCGTTCCCGTCCCAATAACGGTGGTCCACCATTTGGCAGTATGTAGAGATACAATTTCCGTATTTTCTTGCCATTGTATTCGACAGGCACCCTTATTTTTCCTCTGGGGTATACTTTTTGCCCCGTATACGTCGTCAAGACGATGGATGTCTCTCTCAAGGGTATGTGTGAAAATAGCCGCTCATAGTCTCGTCGATTCATGACGGTTAGCGCTGATCCTGTATCCAATTCCATTTTAACTTGTGACCCTGCTATCGTGAGGGTGACCCAAATGGTTCGGTGATCCTCTTTTGCGATCACATTGTGAAGTTTGAGACAGCTTAATCTCCTGTTCTCGGATTCACTATCGCTCATCTGGTCTTCGGAACTACTGTCCGTCATCTTTTGTACTTTCTTGTACGGTTCCTTAGTAGCCTTTTTGCTGTCGCTGGTCTTCTTCCCAGACCTACAAACTCGTGCAATGTGTCCAATCTTCCCGAATTGTCTGCATATTTTGTCTTTGGACCAGCAGTCCTTCTGGTCATGGTTAGTTCTGCCGCAGCGATAACATTTTGCAAATCCCCGTGTCATTTCGTGGGTGCCGTATTCCTGTGGTTTTTGTTGAATTTCTGCAGCTCCCCTGGCTGCTGCTTCATACGATACTGCCACGCTGAAAGCCTTATCTAGCGTCGGCTCTTTTTCTGCGAGTAACTTCTTCTGTGTTCCTTCACTCAGGAGTCCACAGACAAATTTGACCCGTAGGGTATCTGCCAGTCCTGCTCCGAACTGGCAGTGCTTTGATAGCTTGCGTAGTTCCGTAAGATACTCAGCATTGCTCTCATCTTTGTGCTGAGTTCTCCTGTGGAATTTAAATCTTTCTGCTATCAACAGCGGTGCAGGGTTTAAGTGCTCCTGTAGAACAGCAACAATTTCGTTAAAACTCTTCGCCTTCGGTTTGGCTGGAGTAATCAGATCCCGCAATAGGCCATATGTTCTAGCGCCCATTACGTTTAGCAATATTGATGCCTTTTTCCCCTCCGCTATTTCATTTGCCTCGAAATATACCTCGACTCTTTCCACATACGTGATCTAGTCCTCTAATGTATTATCAAAAGCAATGATACAGCCAGTCTTCGGCATCTTGCAAATCTAAAATGGCGCCTCCCGCGCTTTGCCTTCTTCTCCGATTTAACAAAATGGCACCTCCCGCGCTTTTCCTTCTTCCCCGCTGTTGTTAGTGCTGCTTTCCACGGTTTCTTGCACGTATTCTTTTTCTTTTATTATTTTCCCGTCGTGGAGCGGATCCTCTGGAACACTTCCCTCCCTCTTCTGAGGTCCGAACACTGCCCAGCTTCGAAACACCGGCCGCGCCCTGTATGCTCCACCGTCTCTCTCTCTCCTTGCTTCCCGACTTGCTGCCCGGCCCCGTTGCAGCCCAGGAAGGATCAGAGCACTACCTGCCACCAGCCCGATTAGCTGGGAAACCACAGACTGAGGAACCCAGCCTGGCTCTGGACAGTCTCTCCTGCAATTTTTGAAATCGATGATTGACGGTCGACGCCCGTTTCTCGAGTTTCAATGGCCTATTTTTATTTATTTATTTTTTCTTTCTTCTGGTTCCGACCTTCAACATGTCGTCGGAGCTGCTGCTGAGTTGCAGGTAAGTTCGTTTCTAACTCGTCGCCAGTGTTAAGTCCGTGAATGATTGAGACATGGACAAGCAGGAGAGAAACAAACAAGTCTTTACTGGTGAAAGGCATAAACGAAACTAACCAACAGAGGCTCTCTAGCGCCTTTTATGCAGGGTTGGTCACTGCCGGTACTGCAGTCTGAGACCAGTTATTCTCTTAAAGGTACATACACAACAAGTAATGTATCAGGGAGCAGTAAGAGTATCAGGGACATTAACAGTGTCAGGGGCAGTAAGGTTATCAGGGGCAGTAAGGGTATCAGGGTGCAATAAGTGTGTCAGGGGTCAGTAAGGGTGTCAGTGGGCAGTAAGTGTGTCAGGGACAGTAAGCGTGTCAGGGACAGTAAGGGTGTCAGGAGCAGTAAGGGTATCAGGGGGCAGTAAATGTATCAGGGGACAGTAAAGGTGCCAGGAGCAGTAAGGGTGTCAGGAGCAGTAAGGTTTTCAGGGGACAGTAAGGGTATCAGGGACAGAAAGTTGTCAGGGGCAGTTAAGGCATCAGGGACAGTAAGTGTGTCGGGGGCAGTAAGGGTATCAGGGAGCAGTAAGAGTATCAGGGTGTAGTAAGGGTGTCAGGGGCCAGTAAGAGTATCTGGGGGCATTCAGGTTGCCAGTGGCAGTAAGAATATCAGGGGGTACTAAGGGTGTCAGGAGCAGTCAGGGTGTGAGGGGGCACCAAGCGTATCAGGGACAGTAATCATATCAGGGACATTAAGTGTATCAGGGACAGTAATGTTATCAGTGGAAGTAAGGGTATCAGGGACAGTAAGGTTATACGTGGCAATAAGGTTATCAGGGACAGTAAGGGTATCAGGGACAGTGAGGGTATCAGAGGGCAGTAATGGGGTCAGGGACAATAAGGGTATCAGGGACAGTAAGTTTATCAGGGACAGTAATGTTGTCAGGAGCAGTAAGGGTATCACGGGGCAGTAATGGTATCAGGGACAGTAAGAGTATCAGGGACAGTAAGGTTATATGTGGCAATAAGGGTTTCAGGGACAGTAAAGGTATCAGGGACAGTGTGTATCAGAGGGCAGTAATGGTATCAGGGACAGTAAGGGTATCAGGGACAGTAAGTGTTATGTTTATAAATAAATAGACATTCTTATTATGAACAGCTAGCTTGAGCTAGTCACTTTATTCAGCCATGTGGACTTGTACAGCATCCATCTTGACTACTGCCTTGTGGGTAGCCTAGTGCATCGTGGGTAGCCCCACTCTTATATACATACAGCTCCACCTAGTGTACCATTCTAGAATGACATGTTACTGATCATTACAGTAAGTTTATCAGGGACAGTAAGGTTGTCAGGAGCAGTAAGGGTATCAGGGGGCAGTAAGGGTATCGGGGGGCAGTAAATGTATCAAGGGCACAGTAAGGGTATCAGGGGGCAGTAAGGACACAAGGGACAGTAATGGTGTCAGGAGCAGTAAGGGTATCAGTGGCAGTAAGGATGTCAGGGGACAGTAAGGGTATCAGGGGGCAGTAAGTGTATCAGGGGCAATAAGATTATCAGGGGCTGTAAGAGTGTCAGGGACAGTAAGAATATCAGGGGGCAGTAAGTCTATCAGGGACAGTAAGGGTATCAGGGGGCAGTGAATGTATCAGGGGGCAGTAAGGGCGTAAGGGACAGAAAGTGTGTCGTGGCAGTAAGTGTATCAGAGGGCAGTAAGTTTGTCAGGGACAGTAAGGGTATCAGGGGCTGTAAGGGTTTCAGTGACAGTAAGGGTATCAGGAGGCAGTAATGGTGTCAGGGGGCAGTAAGGGTGTCAGGGGTTAGTATGGTTATCAGGGTGCAGTAAGTGTGTCAGGGGGCAGTATGGAAATCAGGGGGCAGTAAGGATATCAGTGGGTAGTAAATGTTTCAGGAGCAGTAATGTGTCTGGAGCATTAAGGGTATCAGGGGACAGTAAGGGTATCAGGGACAGTAAGGGTGTCAGGGGCAGTAAGGGTGTCAGGGGCAGTAAGTGTGTCAGGGGCAGTAAGTGTGTCAGGGACAGTAAGGGTATCAGGGACAGTAAGGGTGTCAGGGGCAGTAAGTGTGTCAGGGAGAGTAAGGGTTTCAGGGGGCAGTAAGGGAATCAGGGGCAGTAAGGTTATCAGGGGGCAGTACGGGTATCAGGGACAGTAATGGTATCAGGGGGCAGTAAGTATATCAGGGGGCAGTAAGGGTATCGGGGGCAGTAAGGGTGTCGGGGCAGTAAGTGTATCGGGGCAGTATGAATATCGGCGGCAGTAAGGATATCAGAGGGCAGTAAGTGTATCTGGGACAATAAGGGTGTCAGGAGCAGTAAGGATGTCGGGGCAAAGGCCAGGTCACTGATGGCACTTACAGCAGAGTTGTCCTTTTCATTAGCTTTGGCATCACAGCCAGGCAGCAGAGAGAAAAGGCCCCACATGGAGGTGTGGCTTCCCAAGGGTACAGGGTGCCATTGATGGCAACCACATCAGATTGAAGACACCCTCAGGGCATCCCCTCACCTATGTGTACAGGAAGCGATTTGACTGTAAGAATGTGCAGAGAGTGTGTGACGCCACTCATTTGCCTTGTCACCTTCTTCCTCCAGCATTCGGTGCACCCTCATCTCTTCATGGAGTTAAACCATATCAACCGTGACTACTGTTTGACAAGGCACTACCCGTGCTGCCACTCCCTGCTGCCTCTGCCTGCTGCCACTCCCTGCTGCCAGCCCCTGCTGCCTCTCCCTGCTGTCTCTCCCTGTTGCCACTCCCTGCTGCCACCCCCTGTTGCCTCTCCCTCTCCATGTTGCCACTCCCTGCTGCCACCCCCTGCTGCCACTCCCTGCTGCCACTTCCTGCCCCTTCGGGCGTTTTATGAGCAGCCTCCAATGGTTTTTTAAGGACTGTCTGTTAAAAGAAAAAGGAAAATCTTGCATTTCTACAGCACCTTTCATGACCACCGGACGTCCCAAAGCGTTTTACACACAATGAAGTACTTTTGAAGTGGAGTCACTGTTGTAATGTACCTTTAAGAGAATAACGGGTCTCAAACTGCAGTACCGGCAGTAACCACCCCTGTATAAAAGCGCTAGTGAGCCTCTGTGTTTTTAGTTTCACTATTGACTTCCACCAGTAAATACTTATTTTGTTCAGTCCTGCTGTCCGTGTCTCAATTATTCACGGACGTAAAACTGGCGACGAGTAAGAAACGAACTTACCTGCAACTCGGCAGCACCTCAGACGACGTTATTGAAGGTCGAAGCCAGAAAAAAGAAAAAAAAAGAAAATCCAAAGAAACTCGAGAAACGGGCGTCGACTGTGGGCAACCGCCCTCCAAATTGTCGGATTGAAAACTTGCAGGAGAGACTGTCCAGAGCCAGGCTGGGTTCCTCGGTCTGTGGTTTCCCAGCTAATCGGGCTGGTGGCAGGTAGTGCACTGATCCTTCCTGGGCTGCGGCGGGGTAGAGCTCGATCGGGTGGCTTTTCAACGGGGCCGGGCAGCGAGTCGGGAAGCAAAGAGAGAGAGAGAGGGTGGAGCACACAGGGCGCGGCTGGTGCTTCGAATCCAGGCAGCGTTCGGACCTAAGAAGAGGGAGGGAAGTGTCCCAGAGGGTCCGCTCCACGACGGGAAAATAATAAAAGAAAAAGAATCAATATTAAACGCGCAAGAAACCGTGGAAAGCAGTGCTAACAACAGCGGGGAAGAAGGCAAAGCGCGGGAGGTGCCATTTCAGTAAATCGGGGAAGAAGGCAAAGCGCGGGAGGCGCCATTTTATATTTGCAAGATGCCGAAGACTGGCTGTATCACTGCTTTTGATAATACAATAGAGGACTGGACCACGTATGTGGAAAGAGTCGAGGTATATTTCGAGGCAAACGAAATAGCAGAGGGGAAAAAGGCATCGATATTGCTAAACTTAATGGGCGCTAGAACGTACGGCCTATTGCGGGACCTGATTACTCCAGCCAAACCGAAGGCGAAGAGTTTTAATGAAATTGTTGCTGTCCTACAGGAACACTTAAACCCTGCACCGCTGTTGATAGCGGAAAGATTTAAATTCCACAGGAGAACTCAGCACAAAGATGAGAGCAATGCTGAGTATCTTACGGAACTACACAAGCTATCAAAGCACTGCCAGTTCGGAGCAGGACTGGCAGATACCCTAAGGGACAAATTTGTCTGTGGACTCCTGAGTGAAGGAACACAGAAGAAGTTAATCTCAGAGAAAGAGCTGACGCTAGATAAGGCTTTTAGCGTGGCAGTATTGTATGAAGCAGCAGCCAGGGGAGCTGCAGAAATTCAACAAAAACCACAGGAATACGGCACCCACGAAATGACACGGGGATTTGCAAAATGTTATCGCTGCGGCAGAACTAACCATGACCAGAAGGACTGCTGGTCCAAAGACAAAATATGCAGGCAATGAGGGAAAATGGGACACATTGCCCGAGTTTGCAGGTCTGGTAAGAAGACCAGCGACAACAAAAAGGCTACTAAGGAACCGTACAAGAAAGTACAAAAGATGACGGACAGTAGTTCCGAAGACCAGATGAGCGATAGCGAATCCGGGAACAGGAGACTAAGCTGTCTCAAACTTCACAATGTAATCGCAAAAGAGGATCACCGAACCATTTGGGTCACCCTCACGATAGCAGGGTCACAAGTTAAAATGGAATTGGATACAGGATCAGCGCTAACCGTCATGAATCGACGAGACTACGAGTGGCTATTTTCACACATACTCTTGAGAGAGACATCCATCGTCTTGACGACGTATACGGGGCAAAAATTATACCCCAGAGGAAAAATAAGGGTGCCTGTCAAATACAACGGCAAGAAAATACGGAAATTGTATCTCTACATACTGCCAAATGGTGGACCACCGTTATTGGGACGGGAATGGATCAGGAAGATAAAGTTAGATTGGCACTCCATTCATGCAATGACGGTGGACGGTAAAAAAGATGAAGACGTCACTCCTGGACGATTGTCAACAATCTTAGCTAACGCCAAAGAGGTATTTCAACAAGAACTGGGCACACTTAAAGGCGTAACCGCCTCAATAAAAATAGAAGAGAATGCAGTTCCAAAGTTTTTCAAAGCAAAACCGGTAACATATGCAATTCGCCCAGCCGTCGAGGCAGAGCTGGAGAATCTGGAGAAGGCGGGCGTGTTGTCTAAGGTCGACTGGAGCGAGTGGGCGACACCCATCGTTCCTGTCATGAAGAAAACATTAAGCAATAAGTCCGGGCGGCAAGGAAGATTCGCATCTGTGGGGATTTCAAGGTGATGGTGAACCCAGTCCTTCACACAGTACAATATCCTCTTCCAAGGATAGAAGACATCTTCGCCTCACTGTCTGGAGGGAAGCGTTTTACAAAAATTGACCTAGCACAAGCATATTTGCAGATGGAGGTTGAGGAGTCCTCTAGGAAGTATCTCATGATAAACACTCACAAAGGTCTTTACCGCTATCATCGATTGGTATTCGGAGTAGCATCGGCTCCGGCGATATGGCAAAGAGCGATGGAACAAGTTCTGCAAGGGATTCCGGGGACTCAGTGTTACTTGGACGACATCCTTTTAACAGGTGAAGATGACAGTGAACACCTTAACAACCTAGAACAGGTGCTCACTAGACTACGGGAACATGGGCTGCGAGCCAACCGCCCCAAGTGCGAATTTTTTAAGAAACAGATATCGTATTGTGGCCACGTGATTGATGAATAGGGGTTACATAAGTCCCCTGACAAAATTGAAGAGGTTGTTAAGGCCCCAGCGCCTGAAAATGTGTCGCAACTGAGGTCATTCCTCGGATTGGTGAATTACTATCATAAGATTTTGCCGAATTTGTCGACAATTCTGCACCCACTGAACGCCCTGCTACAAACGGGGGTAGCATGGAAATGGAGCGATGATTGTAAGCGTGCTTTTCAGAAGAGTAAGGACTTAATCACTTCAAGGGAAGTATAGGCTCACTACAACCCAGCACTGCCAATCAGGCTGGCGTGTGATGCGTCTCCCTACGGCATTGGGGCGGTACTGTCACATAAATTCCTTGATGGTTTAGAGAGGCCGATAGCTTTTGCGTCACGCTCGTTAACTTCTGCCGAGCATAACTATGCCCAGATTGACAGAGAGGCCCTCAGCCTAGTGTGGGGGGTGAAGAAGTTCAATCACTACCTGCACGGTCCAAAATTTACTCTACTAACCGATCATCAACCTCTTGTCTCCATTTTCAACCCTCAAAAGGGCGTACCGATAATGACAGCACAACGGCTGCAGAGATGGTCCCTTTTGCTAGGGGCACACCAATATGACATTGAGTACAAAGGAACTAAACAGCATGGAAATGCTGATGGATTGTCACGTCTACCATTGCCGACGGTGGAAGAAGAAGACCTTGCAGTGGATCCAATGGAGTTATTCCACTCGACCATAGTCGAGTGTCTCCCTGTGACGAATGCAAACATAGAAAAGGAAACACGGAATGACCCAACACTATCACGGGTCTATGATTTAACGGTGAAGTGATGGCCAGCACATGGTGAACCATTGCTGCCAGCATTCTCGCCGAGAAGAGAACAGCTGTCAGTGTGCAGAGGAACCTTGATGTGTGGATCCAGAGTAGTAATTCCACCTAAGTTGATGGATAGAGTGCTCAATGCGCTTCATGAGGGTCATCTGGGTGGGGTAAAAATGAAGAGCTTAGCCAGAGCGTTTGTGTGGTGGCCGGGAATCGATAGAGAAATCGAAGAGATGACCAAGAGCTGTGCAGGATGCCAGAAGGTCCAAAACGCCCCACCACAAGCTCCTCTGCATCCATGGGAGTGGCCCTCATCTCCATGGCAAAGGGTGCACATTGATTTTGCTGGTCCCTTCATGGACTCGATGTTTTTAATTGCGGTGGATGCACATTCAAAGTGGCCAGATGTAATAAAAATGTCCTCAACCACCACGGAAAAAACTATCACAGTTTTACGAAGCATTTTCACCAGGAATGGGCTGCCTGAACAGATTTGCTCTGACAATGGACCACAGTTTGTGTCTGAAGAGTTCCGGATGTTCTTAAAGAACAATGGTGTTAAGCATTACACATCTGCCCCATATCATCCAGCCACTAATGGATTGGCCGAGAGGTTTGTCCAAACATTCAAGAAGGCTATCAAGGCAATGTGTAATGAAGATATACCCCTACAGCACAAGGTGGATAACTTCTTGTTTGCCTACCGGAATGCGACACATGCGGTTACCAACCAAACTCCAGCCATGATGTTCTTCAATCGAAGACTACGATGCCACTTGGATTTGGTGAAGCCAAACGTCTGAAGAGATGTGGAGAACAGGCAGTTTCAGAATATGAATGAAAGGCCGACCAGGGGTTTAAAGATAGGTCAACCAGTTTTGGCCCGGGACTAGCGCACTGAGAAATGGCAGCCAGGAACGATTTGTACATGACAAGGACCGCTCATGTATACTGTGGACATTGGGGAGAGCATTGTAAGACGCCATGCTGACCAGATTCTAGAGTCACTGGAAAACATCAACTCCACACCACGATCTGATACACCTGGTAATGAAATCGACGTTCCAATTGCAGCTACCGCAGAACCGGTGATATTGGAAGCAGATGAACCAAACAACGACATTGATCCCGACTCAACATTGCCAGAAAAACCTGATACCCCAAAGAGGCGTTATCCAGACAGAATCAGGAAGCATCCTCAAAGACTGAACTTATAATTGCTTAAACTTAACCAATGTATCTACCAACAGTAATTGTGATTGTAATTAGTTATCATTTAGTTGTTAAATGAATGTTATGTACTGTTTATCTAAAAGGGGAGGAATTGTTGTGTATGTACCTTTAAGAGAATAACTGGTCTCAGACTGCAGTACCGGCAGTTACCACCCCTGTACAAAAGGCGCTAGTGAGCCTCTGTGTTTTTAGTTTCACCTTGACTTCCACCAGTAAAGACTTATTTTGTTCACTCCTGCTGTCCGTGTCTCAATTATTCACGGACGTAACAGGAAACGCGGTCACCAATTTACGCACAGCAAAATCCCACAAACAGCATTGTGATAATGACCAGATAATCTGTTTTAGTGATGTCGGTTGAGAGGTAAATATTGGCCAGGACACCAGGGACAACTCACCTGCTTCTCTTCCAATAGTGCCATGGGATCTTTTATGTCCACCTGAAAGGGCACACGGGACCTTTGTTTAACGTTTCACCTGAAAGACAGCACCTCCGACAGCGCAGCACTTCCCCAGCACTGCACTGGAGTGTCAGCCTAGATTATGTGCTGAGGTCTCTGGAGCGGGACTTGAACCCACGACCTTCTGACTCGGTGGCGAGTGTGCTATCCACTGAGCTGCAGTTGACACGGTTAGTCCACTTAACGCCTGGTACGCACCACCCACTTTCACCTGAGAATTGTAATTGGGGACCGCCAAATGGTGTAGGACCTCCATGTGTATATTATGAGCAGCCTCCCGCTGGAAACCGCCTGAAAATGGCAACATCCCGGCCTTGGGCTTCAATGGGTTGACAGGATGCCCCTGTCAGGGTTGCTATCACGGGGTCGTGTAGACACAGGGCTGTGCTGTCCGGGTGAGGCTGGTTCTGGACCCAAGTGCAGACAGACGAGGCGAGAAGCAGGTATGCAGTCTTAAATAACAATACTTTACTAGAATCACACAGGTAAACAGTTACAAAACATAGGAGCTCAAGACAAGCTACCACATAGGCAAATGGCTAGTCAAGATAGGAACTCAAGACAAGCTACCATGAGGCAACCGGCTTGTCAAGCCTGAGCTCAAGACAAGCTACCACAGGGCAACCGGCTTGTCAAGATAGGAACTCAAGACAAGCTACCGTGAGGCAACTGGCTTGTCAAGACTGAGCTCAAGACAAGCTACCACAGGGCAACTGGCTTGTCCAAACTGAGCACCTTATCAAGACTGAGCAACTTCTCAGCACCTTGTCAAGACCGAGAACAAGGGGAAGAACCAAAGAACTTAAATACAAGCAGAAACATAACACAGATAAACAGTTATAGACATAGGAGCTCAATACAAGCAACCACTAAGGCAAACGGCTTGTCAAGGCTTAGCCCAAGACAAGCTATCCCTAGGCAGCCGGCTTGTCAAGGCAAGCTACCACAGGGCAACAGGCTTGTCGAGACTGAGCACCTAGTCAAGACAAAGCACCTTGTCAAGACTAACTCCCTTGTCAGGACTGAGCCCAGAGGGAAGAAACCACAGAACTTAAATACAAGCAAAAACAGGTGAAAACAATAAACCTAATAAAAGGCAGTTAAATAATAATCACAGGAGAAACTAATCACAATTAACAAAGGGAAACCAACCAATGAAGGTGCCATCTAGGGGTTACTGAAGGAACTGACCGGCACCCTCACAGGACCCCCTCCCCTAGGAATTGCTCCTGAAGTTCCTCCTGGACAATCAGGGTGGCGATGGCGAAAATCCCTGATGAGTTCAGGATCCAAAATGTCCCGGGCCGAAACCCAGGAACGCTCCCTAGGACCACAACCCTCCCAGTCGACCAGGCACAGAATGCTCCTCCTAACCCGGTGACTATCAAGGAGGCGACGGACCGTGTAGGCCTACTGACCTTCAATCATGCGGGGCGGGGAGGGGGGGGGAAAGCCTGGAAGCAGGAACCAAAGGACTGATAAGGCAGTACTCGTGGTCCTGGTGTACAAAACTCCGTGCCTGTACAGCCAAAAAAGCGTCATTTAGCACAATCATTACCTCTACATTAAAACACTCAGCTTCAAACATTTAAAAAAAAAACACGAGATCAATTACTCAAGACAGAACTACCAAGAGCACATTTAGCAAAGCAAAAAAAAACCCAGAAAGCTTGCTGCCCAAGAGCAGTGGAGAAATGGCCAATACACCTCCTGCAATTTGGGTAACCAGCAACATAAGAGCAAACAAGCAGCAAAACATTGCTCAAAACAAACCATAAAGCACATAACCAGAAACAGACAATTATAAAATGGCCCTTGTTTCATTATAAAGACATAAATGAAAATAGAGCATATGCTTAAATTATCCACACTTCAGTATTATAGTGGTATGGATACCCAAAGGGGGAAAAGGCTCAAACTTGATAAATCCAAAGTCACAGTCACACGTGTACAACAGTAACCAGCCACACACCCTCCTGGGCATTTAGAACTAGAAGTCAAAAATGAAAAAGTCTGTATTAATACACATAGCGAATTTTCTTGGCATTTCAAGGAATGATATTTCCCATTCTGACTGATCATGAACTGCAGATGTTCAGAAATCTCGAGACAAAATCATCCTCATCCACTAGCGGCAGGTACATGTCATGGCGATTATATGATCATAATCTTTGTAAGCGACAGAGCCATCATTTTCAGAGTTAGCACGCTCAATGGATTATATTCCGAAGGGACGCAAGAAGGGCGAGTAAAACACCTAAACGGACAAGAATAGAACGAAATTCCTCCATTGCTGCTGGGTCCATACTGGCTCAGTCCTACTGTCAGGGTTGCTATCATGGGGCCGTGTAGACACGGGGCCGTGCTGTCCGGGTGATGCTGTTTCTGGACCCAAGTGCAGACAGACGAGGCGAGAAGCAGGTATGCAGTCTTAAATAACAATACTTTACTAGAATCACACAGGTAAACAGTTACAAAACATAGGAGCTCAAGACAAGCTACCACATAGGTAAATGGCTAGTCAAGATAGGAACTCAAGACAAGCTACCATGAGGCAACCGGCTTGTCAAGCCTGAGCTCAAGACAAGCTACCACAGGGCATCCAGCTTGTCAAGATAGGAACTCAAGACAAGCTACCGTGAGGCAACTGGCTTGTCAAGACTGAGCTCAAGACAAGCTACCACAGGGCAACTGGCTTGTCCAAACTGAGCACCTTATCAAGACTGAGCAACTTGTCAGCACCTTGTCGAGAACGAGAACAAAGGGAACCACAGAACTTAAATACAAGCAGAAACATAACACAGATAAACAGTTATAGACATACGAGCTCAAGGCAAGCAACCACTAAGGCAAACGGCTTGTCAAGACTTAGCCCAAGACAAGCTATCCCTAGGCAACCGGCCTGTCAAGGCAAGCTACCACAGGGCAACAGGCTTGTCGAGACTGGGCACCTAGTCAAGACAGAGCACCTTGTCAAGACTAACTCCCTTGTCAGGACTGAGCCCAGAGGGAAGAAACCACAGAACTTAAATACAAGCAAAAACAGGTGAAACCAATAAACCTAATAAAAGGCAGTTAAATAATAAACACAGGATAAACAAATCACAATTAACAAAGGGAAACCAACCAGTGAAGGTGCCATCTAGGGGTTACTGAAGCAACTGACCGGCACCCTCATACAAGCTCATTTTGGACCTTGCAGTCAGAGGAGCAGGTTGTGTTGCTCAGCTGCTTCTGCTACTGTGGGGAGAGAGTGTGTGGTTGCCTTGGCCTGGGAGTGGAGTGGAAGGAAGGAGTGACCCCAGGCCACCACCACTACAACCTACCCACACCAACCCATCCACAACCATCTACAGAGGTGCCTGGAGAGGGAGGAGTAGAGGACAGAGGAGGAGGCCAGCATTAGAACGGGAGAGGCCTTTTCCAGCACTGCCTCCCAATTCGGCCTCCAGCCCAGGAGAGGGAGAGAGAATACAAACAGTTCCACTTGGAAGGAGGGGAGGAGCTGCAACTCTAACGTCTGCAGGTGGGTGTCTCTGTGTATTCCCCCTAAAGACTTTTGCATTCTAGGCGGGGGGAGGAAAAGAAGACGAGCCGAAAGCCTGGCCTGGGTTGGCTGGAGCCTGCCCAGGTGAAGCTTGTTCCTGCGCATCGAGAAGACCTGGTGTGGGCTGACCTTGGGCTTCTCCAGCCTGCCCAGGCGAAGACATCCTCTCCCCCTGCCCGAAGACCAGCTTAAAGACTTTGTGTGTTACCATCGGGGGAGTGCACCCTGCCGACACCCACCCACCGTCTACCATCTTTAAGTGGGGACCCTGCCTTTGCGGAGCCCCCCTCCTTCCCACCCCCCCTCTCTCTCTCTCTTTGTCCTCTCTCTGCCTCTCCAAAAGGCACCTCCCTTCTTCTTATTTATTTTTACCAATTGAGCAGAGGGAAGAAAGGGCCCCCTCCCAATTTATACCATCAAGGGGAGGGGTGGCCCAGTACATTTACACTCCCTCTGCTCAGGACTCTTTTCCCGAGGCCATTAAAAATCTTCAGGCCTGTGACCAAGTTGGGGTGTGTGTAGCTCTTTTTTAAGAACCACCCCATGATGGCCAGTACTTCTTCGGCGGTGACGGGGCCAGCGATGACTTATGCGGCGGCGACGGCCAAAGCCACGGCTGCTCCCACTGCTGCTGCTGCCCCGTCGCCGTTCCGGCTAATGACTAAGAATCTTGGGGTGAAGAGCTACACCCACCCCAACATGACCATCGAGGCGTGCGTCAAGGCTATGGCTGGGGTTGTCGGCCCTCCGGCCATAGTGGCCGCCTCGAAGATGTATGGGAAGGCTGTATTCTTCCTGGAGTCCGAGCGGGCGGTGGCCCTGGCCATCGCCAAGGGGCTCACCGTGGGCGGGACCTTCCTGCCGGTGCACCCTCTTGAGGCCACCGTGCAGAGGGTCGTTCTGTCAAACGTCCCGCCCTTTATCGCCGGTGAGCTCCTCCTCCCCCACTTATACCAACTTGGGGAGGTGAAGTCGAGGATTTCTCCGATCCCGCTCGGATTCCGCGAGAGCAGCCTTCGCCATGTCTTCTCCTTCCGGCGCCAGGCCTTTATCCAGCTGGCGCGGGAGGGGGAGACGGACGGGGCCTTTACAGTCCTCCACGAGGGGACCCCACACCGCGACTTCTGGACGACGGACGGCGTGCGGTGCCACGCCTGTAAGGAGGTGGGGCATGTTCGGAAAAACTGCCCCGCCTCCAAAGCCACCAGGGTGACTGGCATGGCCAAGGCTGGTGCCGCCGCCGCTCCTCCCTCCGGGTCTAGCCATGCCCCCTCCCAAACAAATGCCACCGGGGCGCGGTGCAAAACCAAAAACCGCAGGGTGGGTCCCCCCGTGGAGGGTGTCCCCCTTAATTTGGAGCCCCTGACGCCCGAGCGCGTCATCGCGCTGATCGCGGAGTGCGGAGGTGAGGGGGACCTCGTGCCTGAGCCCGTGGCCGCGACCGCCGAAGCGGGTACACCGGAACCTGCGGCCGCGCTCGGGCCCGGGGGACCCGAAGAACTCGCTCCACCGGAGGGAGCAGGGGAGTCCCCTGAAGAAATGGAGGCCTCCCTCTACCCCTCCGCACTCAAGAGAAGGCGCGACCCCCTGGACGAGGAGGAGGACCGGGAGGAGGAAGGTCCCTCCAGTCGGGGGGAGTTGTCGCCCGCCGCGGATACTGCGCCCCACCCCACCGCTAACACCATCGCGGGCGAACGGCAGGGGTCGCCTGTCCCTGAGGAGGCTGAGGCAGAGGCGTCTGCCCAGTTTGTGCCTCCCGGGGATGGGGACGAGACCCTGCCCGTGGGGGGGGTCGCGGAACAACCAGCGGCGGGGATTGACCCCTTAACGGTGGCTTTGCCCCTCGACGGGTCGGGCGGCTTGGGGTCTGGGTTGGGCGAGCTCGCGGAAGATGAGCTCGCCCAGAGCGGCCCGGACTTTTCCCAGGTGCTGCTCGACTTCGTCGAGGTCTGTCAACAATTTACCCCATCTGCTGGGTCGGAGGCCGGTGGCATAGCAGAGGAGGGCCCTCTGTCTGTGTCTCCGGTGCCGGGCGACTTGGAGGAGGGCGGGTCCACGTATTCTCCCGTCTTTCCGGTTTCTCCGGTCGTTCCGGCGCCTGGGGCAGAGGGGGTCTCCGAACCACCGCCGTCTTCTGGCCCGGCCCCCCTAGAGGAGCCCAGGGGGGAATCCTCCGCTACCGATCCTGGGGGTGGGATCCGGGCGGAGGCGGGGCCGGCCGTCGCGGCCAAGCCGCCCGATGCGCACTGCGTGGCGGACGGTTCGGCCGCCAGTGGCGACCCCCCGGAGGAGGACGGGGACTCGGTGGTAGGGGCGGAGGAGGACTTAGATTCCTTCGCCGATGAGGCGATGGATGACCTCTCGCCACTCGCCGGGACCCCCCTCATTCTTATTCCCATCAGGGAGCTCCGGGACTTTGTGGCCACGTGCCAGGGTCGCCAAGGCACCCGGCGGGCCCTCGACAGATGGTCGGAGCTGGCGCTGCTCATCGGGTCGGCCCGCGTCGCCTACAAGACCATGGGCGAGGACGCGGGCGTGAACCCGCTCGAGCTGCGTCAGTTCCGGTTGTTTCTCACTGGGCTGCTAAGGAAGTGGCGGTCGACTAGCGGCCGCCCATCCTTCCCCCGTTAGTGATAAGTAGGGGTTGGTTTATGCTTCTGAAATGAAGATAACCATAGCCAGCCTCAACATCAACGGCAGCAGGGAAGCTAGCCGCAGATTTAATAACTTTTCGGTCCTTCGGGACAGGAAGTATGCGGTGTGCTTCCTGCAAGAAACCCACACCGTTCCGGGAGACGAGGCCACATGGCTCCTGGAGTGGCAAGGAGGGGTCAACATGAGTCACCTCTCCAGTGTTTCCAGTGGGGTGGCTATCTTGTTGGCCCCGCATTTTCAGCCGGAGATCTTGGGGGTCAAGGAGCTCGTGCCGGGCCGATTGCTCCAGGTCACTGTTCGCCTGGGGGGCGTGCCGCTCCATCTAGTGAACGTGTACGCCCCTCAGGCCGGTGTGCAGCAGGCGCACTTCTTTGAAGAAGTGTCCACTCTTTTGGGCTCCATCGACGCGGGCGAGTGCGTTATCCTCGGGGGGGATTTTAATTGTACCCTCGAGGCGAGGGACCGCACGGGCGCCCTGCCTTGCCCGGCGGTGACGGAGAAGTTGAGGGACCTGGTCGGGTCCCTCGACTTGGTGGACGTCTGGCGAAATCTCCATCCCGACTCCAGCGCCTTCACTTGCGTGAGGTCTGGGAGAGGAGCGTCCAGGATCGACTGTCTCTACATTTCTCGGGCATACGTCTCCTGCGTTCCGGCAGCTTCCATGCGGCCAGTGCCGTGCACGGACCACCACCTGGTGTGGGCGGAGCTCGTTCCGCTGCGCGCACGGGGGGGGTCCGCGTATTGGTACTTTAACAACCTGCTGCTGGAGGACGCACGGTTCCGGGATTCGTTCGGTCGGTTCTGGGCCGGCTGGAGAAGGAAGCAGGGGGGCTTCCCCTCCTTGAGGCTATGGTGGGATGTGGGCAAGGCTCACATCCATCTCTTCTGCCAGGAGTACGCGAAGGGGTCGACCAAGAGGCGGGAGGCCCGGGTCGGGCAGTTGGAGAAGGAGGTGCTCGAACTGGAGTCCCGTCTCGGTCAAGTCGTCGAGGACCCGGCCCTGCGGCTGGTGTACGAAGAGAAGAAGGGCGCGCTGAAGGACCTGCAGCTCGTCGGGTCCCGAGGCGCGTACGTGAGGTCGCGGATCCAGTTCCTGCGGGACCTGGACCGCGGCTCCCCCTTCTTCTACTCGCTGGAAAAAAGACGGGGGGTCCGTAAGCAGCTCTTGGAGCTGCTGGCCGATGACGGATCTCTGGTCTCGGATCCGGAGGGAATCCGCGCGGAGACCCGCGCCTATTACGGGGCTCTGTTCTCTCCGGATCCGTCCAGCGAGGATGCGTGCAGAGTTTTGTGGGAGGACCTGCCGAAGGTCGGCCTGGAGGGCGCCGAAAAATTGGACGCTCCTCTGAGTTTGGAGGAGCTGTCCGGCGCCCTCCGCCAGCTCTCTAGGGGGAAGTCCCCGGGGCTGGACGGGCTGACCGTGGAGTTCCACAGGGCGTTCTGGGGCGTCCTGTGGGGCGACTACGCGCGGGTCCTGGGGGAATGTTTGGTGACCGGGGAGATGCCCCTCTCGTGGCGCAGGGCGGTGATTGTCCTGCTGCCTAAGAGGGGTGATATCCGCCTCCTTAAGTACTGGCGCCCGGTCTCCCTCCTCAGCACGGATTACAAAATCTTTGCCAGGGCCATGTCTGTTCGCCTTGGCGCCGTGCTGACCCACATGATCCACCCCGACCAGTCCTACACGGTCCCGGGCCGGACCATCCATGATAACATCCATCTGGTCCGGGACCTGGTCCACCATTCGCAGAGGGCTGGTCTGTCGGTCGCCTTCCTTTCCTTGGATCAGGAGAAGGCTTTCGACAGGGTGGATCACGAGTATCTTTTCGGGACTCTGCGCGCATTCGGGTTCGGGACGCATTTTGTCGCCCGGATCCGACTTCTGTACGCTGCCACGGAGTGTCTGATTAAAGTTAATGGGTCCTTGACGGCGCCCCTTCGCTTCGGGAGGGGGGTGGGTCAGGGATGCCCCATGTCCGGCCAGTTGTATGCCATTTGCGTAGAGCCTTTCCTGCGCCTCTTGCGGAAGAGGTTGGCGGGACTGGCTCTGCAAGGGCCGGGCGTGGAGGTGGTCCTCTCGGCTTACGCCGATGACGTGCTCCTCATGGTCACGGATCCCGTTGACTTGCGGAGGATGCGGGAATGCCAGCAGATTTACTCGCACGCATCCTCCGCCAGGATCAACTGGGAGAAATGTTCCGGACTCCTGGTGGGTCAGTGGCGGGTGGACTCCCTGCCGGAGGAGTTCAGGCCCTTTGCCTGGAGCACTACACACCTCCTCCACTTGGGAGTCTACCTCAGCCCTGCCGAGGACGCCTGGCCGGCGAACTGGCAAGAGTTGGAGGCCAAAGTCGCCGCTCGCTTAGGACGCTGGACAGGATTGCTCCGAGTGTTGTCCTACAGGGGTTGAGCGATGGTCATAAACCAACTGGTGGCCGCCATGTTGTGGTACCGGTTCGTCACTTTGATCCCTCCCCCTGCGTTTGTCGCCAAGATACAGAAGAAGCTCGTCGACTTCTTCTGGGACAAAAGGAAGCACTGGGTCTCTGCCGCGGTTCTGAGTCTCCCGCTTAGGGAGGGCGGTCAGGCGTTGGTGTGCCTCCGCACCCAGGCTGCGACTTTCCGTCTTCAGACGCTGCAGAGATACCTGTACGTCGAGAATCCTCCGAGATGATGTGCGCTGGCGACGTATTTTTTCCGCCAGCTGCACGGCCTCAATTACGACATGCAGCTCCTGTTTTTGGAACTGAGCAGCAGGCATGCCAGCCTGCGGGAGCTGCCTGTCTTCTACCAGGAACTACTATGGGTTTGGAGCTGCGTCGCCTCCAGGCGGAGCTTTCCCCCGTCAGGAATGGCGGCTGTCCTCCGGGAGCCGCTGTTCAGGAATCCGCACCTCCACGTTCGCGGGTTCGGGTGACTGGCGGAGCGCAGGGCTGTGCCTGCCAGGTTGACTAGAGTCGGGGACCTACTCGATGGCGGAGGAGCGGGCTGGATGGCGCCAGAGGAGTTGGCGCGGCGCATGTCCTGGAACAGCGTCCGGCTCGCGGCCAACGCCATCGGGGCGGTGAAAGCGATGCTGCCCCCCGGCGCCACGAGGTGTATCGAGGCGGCTCAGGCGCGTGGGGCGATTCCGTCCGAGCTTACCCCCGCTCGGACGGAGTTCCTTATCGGCGCCCTGCCCCGAAACTCCCCTCGGGGATCGGCGCCTCACAACCTGAGCCGTCTCGAGGAAATGCCCTCCGTGCCTTTTCATTCCGCACGGAGGGGTTTCCTGTACGGGCTGCTCCTGCACACCTTCCACTTTGCCATCTTCGCCTGCCGTCCGGACACGCCGTGGCATGCCTTTTTACCTTCCGACAGAGGCGGAGGTCCCCAATGGGGGGCTCTCTATGCGGGAGTCCTCCCTTGTTCTATTGGGGACTTGGCCTGGAGGGTGTTGCACAGAGCAGTCCCGTGCAATAGACTCTTAAGTTTGTTTACGGACTCCCAGGCTGCCTGTTTGTTTTGCGGTCTGGAGGAGTCCGTGTTTCACGCATATAGTGAGTGTGAGAGGTTGCAGCCCCTCTTTCATTATTTGAAGGGGCTGCTCCTCAAGTTTTGGTTGCACTTCAGTCCCACGCTCTTGATCTACGGTCACCCGGTGCAGAGGGGAGCGAGCAGGTTGGAGGACCTCCTCGTGGGTCTGCTCCTGAGCCTGGCCAAGAAGGCCATTAATTGGTCCAGGCAGCGGGCGGTCGAGGGGGTCGTCCGACCGGATTGCCTCCCTCTCTTCCGTGGCCATGTTTGCGCCCGGGTGGCCCTAGAGATGGAGCACGCGGTGTCCACCGGCGCGCTCGAGCAATTTCGTGACCGGTGGGCACCGCGGGGACTGGAGTGCATAATTAGTTCAAACAACCAAATTTTAAATTGATTTGTTAATGTTTATTTGAAGGGTTATTAGAGTTTTGTTTACAGTTTATTTGTTTAACTTATTTGTCTCGCAAAAAGAGGAACCAACCAGTGAAGGTGCCATCTAGGGGTTACTGAAGGAACTGACCGGCACCCTCACACAAGCTCATTTTGGACCTTGCAGTCAGAGGAGCAGGTTGTGTTGCTGAACTGCTCCTGCTGCTGTGGGGAGAGTGTGTGGTTGCCTTGGTCTGGGAGTAGAGTGGAAGGAAGGAGTGACCCCAGGCCACCACCACTACAACCTACCCACACCAACCCATCTACATCATCTGCAGAGGTGCCTGGAGAGGAAGGAGTGGAGGACAGAGGAGGAGGCCAGCATTAGAACGGGAGAGGCCTTTTCCAGCACTGCCTCCCAATTCGGCCTCCAGCCCAGGAGAGGGAGAGAGGGAGAGAGGATACAAACAGCTCCACTTGGAAGGAGGGGCGGAGCTGCAACTCTAACATCTGCAGGTGGGTGTCTCTGTGTATTCCCCCTAAAGACTTTTGCATTCTAGGCGGGGGGAGGAAAAGAAGACGGGCCGAAAGCCTGGCCTGGGTTGGCTGGAGCCTGCCCAGGTGAAACTTGTTCCTGTGCATCGAGAAGACCTGGTATAGGCTGACCTTGGGCGTTCTCCAGCCTGCCCAGGCGAAGACATCCTCTCCCCCTGCCCGAAGACCAGCTTAAAGACTTTGTGTGTCACCATCGGGGGAGTGCACCCTGCCGACACCCACCCACCGTCTACCATCTTTGAGTGGGGACCCTGCCTTTGCGGCCCCCCCCTCCTTCCCACCCCCCTCTCTCTCTCTCTCTTTGTCCTCTCTCTGCCTCTCCAAAAGGCACCTCTTTTCTTATTTATTATTACCAATTGAGCAGAGGGAAGAAAGGGCCACCTCCCAATTTATACCATCAAGGGGAGAGGTGGCCCAGTACATTTACACTCCCTCTGCTCAGGACTCTTTTACCGAGGCCATTAAAAACCTCCAGGCCTGTGACGAAGTTGGGTTGTGTGTAGCTCTTTTTTAAGAACCACCCCATTATGGCCAGTACTTCTTCGGTGGTGACGGGGCCAGCGATGACTTATGCGGCGGCGACGGCCAAGGCCACGGCTGCTCCCGCCGCTGCTGCTGCCCCGTCGCCGTTCCGGCTAATAACTAAGAAGCTTGGGGTGAAGAGCTACACCCACCCCAACATGACCATCGAGGCGTGCGTCAAGGCTATGGCTGGGGTTGTCGGCCCTCCGGCCATAGTGGCCGCCTCGAAGATGTATGGGAAGGCTGTATTCTTCCTGGAGTCCGAACGGGCGGTGGCCCTAGCCATCGCCAAGGGGCTCACCGTGGGCGGGTCCTTCCTGCCGGTGGACCCTCTTGAGGCCACCACGCAGAGGGTCGTTCTGTCAAACGTCCCGCCCTTTATCGCCGGTGAGCTCCTCCTCCCCCACTTATACCAACTTGGGGAGGTGAGGTCGGGGATTTCTCCGATCCCGCTCGGATTCCGGGAGAGCAGCCTTCGCCATGTCTTCTACTTCCGGCGCCAGGCCTTTATTCAGCTGGCGCGGGAGGGGGAGACGGACGGGGCCTTTACAGTCCTCCACGAGGGGACCCCGTACCGCGTCTTCTGGACGACGGACGGCGTGCGGTGCCACGCCTGTAAGGAGGTGGGGCACGTTCGGAAAAACTGCCCCACCTCCAAAGCCGCCAGGGTGACTATGGTGGCCAAGGCTGGCGCCGCCGCCGCTCCTCCCTCCGGGTCCAGCCGTGCCCCCTCCCAAACAAATGCTACCGGGGCACGGTCGTCGTCGGAGGCCATCGCCATCCAGGCCTCCGGCGGGGGGGAGGAGGGAGGTCCGGTTGGAAAGAAGGCGCGGTGCAAAACCAAAAACCGCTGGGTGGGTCCCCCCGCGGAGGGCGTCCCCCTTAATTTGGAGCCCCTGACACCCGAGCGCGTCATCGCGCTGATCGCGGAGGTGATGGGGACATCGTGCCTGAGCCCGTGGCCGCGACCGCCGAGGCGGGTACACCAGAACCTGCGGCCGGACTCGGGCCCGGGGGACCCGAAGAACTCGCTCCACTGGAGGGAGCAGGGGAGGCCCCTGAAGAAATGGAGGCCTCCCTTTACCCCTCCGCACTCAAGAGAAAGCGTGACCCCCTGGACGAGGAGGAGGACCGGGAGGAGGAAGGTCCCTCCAGTCGGGGGGAGTCGTCGCCCGCCGCGGATACTGTGCCCCACCACACCGCTAACACCATCGCAGGCGAATGGCAGGGGTCGCCTGTCCCTGGGGAGGCTGAGGCAGAGGCGTCTGCCCAGTTTGTGCCTCCCGGGGGTGGGGACGAGACCCTGCCCGTGGGGGGGGTCGCGGAACAACCCGCGGCGGGGATTGACCCCTTAACGGTGGCTTTGCCCCTCGACGGGTCGGGCGGCTTGGGGTCTGGGTCGGGCGAGCTCGCGGAAGATGAGCTCGCCCAGAGCGGCCCGGACTTTTCCCAGGTGCTGCTCGACTTCGTCGAGGTTTGTCAAAAATTTACCCCATCTGCTGGGTCGGAGGCCGGTGGCGTAGCAGAGGAGGGCCCTCTGTCTGTGTCTCCGGCGCCGGGCGACTTGGAGGAGGTCGGGTCCACGTATTCTCCCGTCTTTCCGGTTTCTCCGGTCGTTCCGGCGCCTGGGGCGGAGGGGGTCTCCGAACCGCCGCCGTCTTCTGGCCCGGCCCCCCTAGAGGAGCCCAGGGAGGAATCCTCCGCTACCGATCCTGGGGGTGGGATCCGGGCGGAGGCGGGGCCGGCCGTTGCGGCTGAGCCGCCCGATGCGCACTGCGTGGCGGACGGTTCGGAGGCCAGTGGCGACCCCCCGGAGGAGGATGGGGACTCGGTGGTAGGGGCGGAGGAGGACTTAGATTCCATCGCCGATGAGGCGATGGATGACCTCGCGCCCCTCGCCGGGACCCCCCTCATTCTTATTCCCATCAGGGAGCTCCGGGACTTTGTGGCCATGTGCCAGGGTCGCCACAGCACTTGGCGGGCCCTCGACAGATGGTCGGAGCTGGCGCTGCTCATCGGGTCGGCCCGCATCGCCTACAAGACCATGGGCGAGGACGCGGGCGTGAACCCGCTCGAGCTGCGTCAGTTCCGGTTGTTTCTCACTGGGCTGCTAAGGAAGTGGCGGTCGACTAGCGGCCGCCCATCCTTCCCCCGTTAGTGATAAGTAGGGGTTGGTTTATGCTTCTGAAATGAAGATAACCATAGCCAGCCTCAACATCAACGGCAGCAGGGAAGCTAGCCGCAGATTTAACAACTTTTCGGTCCTTCGGGACAGGAAGTATGCGGTGTGCTTCCTGCAAGAAACCCACACCGTTCCGGGAGACGAGGCCACGTGGCTCCTGGAGTGGCAAGGAGGGGTCAACATGAGTCACCTCTCCAGTGTTTCCAGTGGGGTGGCTATCTTGTTGGCCCCGCATTTTCAGCCGGAGATCTTGGGGGTCAAGGAGCTCGTGCCGGGCCGATTGCTCCAGGTCACTGTTTGCCTGGGGGGCGTGCCGCTCCATCTAGTGAACGTGTATGCCCCTCAGGCCGGTGCGCAGCAGGCGCGCTTCTTTGAAGAAGTGTCCACTCTTTTGGGCTCCATCAACGCGGGCGAGTGCGTTATCCTCGGGGGGGATTTTAATTGTACCCTCGAGGTGAGGGACCGCACGGGCGCCCTGCCTTGCCCGGTGGCGACGGAGAAGTTGAGGGACCTGGTCGGGTCCCTCGACTTGGTGGACGTCTGGCGAAATCTCCATCCCGACTCCAGCGCCTTCACTTGCGTGAGGTCTGGGAGAGGAGCGTCCAGGATCGACTGCCTCTACATTTCCCGAGCATACGTCTCCTGCATTCCGGCGGCTTCCATGCGGCCGGTGCCGTGCACGGACCACCACCTGGTGTGGGCGGAGCTCGTTCTGCCGCGCGCACTGGGGGTGTCCGCGTATTGGCACTTTAACAATCTGCTGCTGGAGGACGCACGGTTCCGGGATTCGTTTAGTCGGTTCTGGGCCGGCTGGAGAAGGAAGCAGGGGAGCTTCCCCTCCTTGAGGCTATGGTGGGATGTGGGCAAGGCTCACATCCGTCTCTTCTGTCAGGAGTACGCGAAGGGGTCGACCAAGAGGCGGGAGGCCCGGGTCGGGCAGTTGGAGAAGGAGGTGCTCGACCTGGAGTCCCGTCTCGGTCAAGTCGTCGAAGATCCGGCCCTGCGGCTGGTGTACGAAGAGAAGAAGGGCGCGCTGAAGGACCTGCAGCTCGTCGGGTCCCGAGGCGCGTATGTGAGGTCGCGGATCCAGTTCCTGTGGGACCTGGACCGCGGCTCCCCCTTCTTCTACTCGCTGGAAAAAAGACGGGGGGTCCGTAAGCAGCTCTTGGAGCTGCTGGCCGACGACGGATCTCTGGTCTCGGATCCGGAGGGAATCCGCGCGGAAACCCGCGCCTATTACGGGGCTCTGTTCTCTCCGGATCCGTCCAGCGAGGACGCGCGCAGAGTTTTGTGGGAGGACCTGCCAAAGGTCGGCCTGGAGGGCGCCGAAAAATTGGACGCTCCTCTGAGTTTGGAGGAGCTGTCCGGCGCCCTCCGCCAGCTCTCTAGGGGGAAGTCCCCGGGGCTGGACGGGCTGACCGTGGAGTTCCACAGGGCATTCTGGTGTGTCCTGGGGGCGACTACGCGCGGGTCCTGGGGGAATGTTTGGCGACCGGGGAGATGCCCCTCTCTTGGCGCAGGGCGGTGATTGTCCTGCTGCCTAAGAGGGGTGATCTCCGCCTCCTTAAGAACTGGCGCCCGGTCTCCCTCCTCAGCACGGATTACAAAATCTTTGCCAGGGCCATGCCTGCTCGCCTTGGCGCCGTGCTGACCCACATGATCCAACCCGACCAGTCCTACACGGTCCCGGGCCGGTCTATCCATGATAACATCCATTTGGTCCGGGACCTGGTCCACCACTCCCAGAGGGCTGGTCTGTCGGTCGCCTTCCTTTCCCTGGATCAGGAGAAGGCGTTCGACAGGGTGGATCACGAGTATCTTTTCGGGACTCTGCGCACATTCAGGTTCGGGACGCATTTTGTCGCCCGGATCCGACTTCTGTACGCTGCCGCGGAGTGACTGATTAAAGTTAACGGGTCCTTGACGGCGCCCCTTCGCTTCGGGAGGGGGGTGCGTCAGGGATGCCCCATGTCCGGCCAGTTATATGCCATTTGCGTAGAGCCGTTCCTGCGCCTCTTGCGGAAGAGGTTGGCGGGACTGGCTCTGCAAGGGCCGGGCGTGGAGGTGGTCCTCTCAGCTTACGCCGATGATATGCTCCTCATGGTCACGGATCCCGTTGACTTGCGGAGGATGCGGGAATGCCAGCAGATTCACTCGCACGCATCCTCCGCCAGGATCAACTGGGAGAAATGTTCCGGACTCCTGGTGGGTCAGTGGCGGGTGGACTCCCTGCCGGAGGAGTTCAGGCCCTTTGCCTGGAGCACTACACACCTCCTCTACTTGGGAGTCTACCTCAGCCCTGCCGAGGACGCCTGGCCGGCGAACTGGCAAGAGTTGGAGGCCAAAGTCGCCGCTCGCTTAGGACGCTGGACAGGATTGCTCCGAGTGTTGTCCTACAGGGGTCGAGCGATGGTCATAAACCAACTGGTGGCCGCCATGTTGTGGTACCGGTTCGTCACTGTGATCCCTCCCCCTGCGTTTGTCGCCAAGATACAGAAGAAGCTCGTCGACTTCTTCTGGGACAAAAGGAAGCACTGGGTCTCTGCCGCGGTTCTGAGTCTCCCGCTTAGGGAGGGCGGTCAGGCGTTGGTGTGCCTCCGCACCCAGGCTGCGACTTTCCGTCTTCAGAAGCTGCAGAGATATCTGTACGTCGAGAATCCTCCGAGATGGTGTGCGCTGGCGACGTATTTTTTCCGCCAGCTGCACGGCCTCAATTACGACATGCAGCTCCTGTTTTTGGAACTGAGCGGCAGGCATGCCAGCCTGCGGGAGCTGCCTGTCTTCTACCAGGAACTACTATGGGTTTGGAGCTGCGTCGCCTCCAGGCGGAGCTCTCCCCCGTCAGGAATGGCGGCTGTACTCCGGGAGCCGCTGTTGAGGAATCCGCACCTCCACGTCCACGGGTTCGGGTGGCTGGCGGAGCGCAGGGCTGTGCCTGCCAGGTTGACTAGAGTCGGGGACCTACTCGATGGCGGAGGAGCGGGCTGGATGGCGCCAGAGGAGTTGGCGCGGTGCATGTCCTGGAACAGCGTCCGGCTCGCGGCCAATGCCATCGGGGCGGTGAAAGCGATGCAGCCCCCCGGCGCCACGAGGTGTATCGAGGCGGCTCAGGCGCGTGGGGCGATTCCATCCGAGCTTACCCCCGTTCGGACGGAGTTCCTTATCGCCCTGCCCCGAAACTCCCCTCGGGGATCGGCGCCTCACAACCTGAGCCGTCTCGAGGAAATGCCCTCCGTGCCTTTTCATTCCGCACGGAGGGGTTTCCTGTACGGGCTGCTCCTGCACACCTTCCACTTTGCCATCTTCGCCTGCCGTCCGGACACGCCGTGGCGTGCCGTTTTACCTTCCGACGGAGGCGGAGGTCCCCAATGGGGGGCTCTCTATGCGGGAGTCCTCCCTTGTTCTATTGGGGACTTGGCCTGGAGGGTGTTGCACAGAGCAGTCCCGTGCAATAGACTCTTAAGTTTGTTTACGGACTCCCAGGCCGCCTGTTTGTTTTGCGGTCTGGAGGAGTCCGTGTTTCACGCATATAGTGAGTGTGAGAGGTTGCAGCCCCTCTTTCATTATTTGAAGGGGCTGCTCCTCAAGTTTTGGTTGCACTTCAGTCCCACGCTCTTGATCTACGGTCACCCGGTGCGGAGGGGAGCGGGCAGGTTGGAGGACCTCCTCGTGGGTCTGCTCCTGGGCCTGGACAAGAAGGCCATTAATTGGTCCAGGCAGCGGGCGGTCGAGGGGGTCGTCCGACCGGATTGCCTCCCTCTCTTCCGTGGCCATGTTTGCGCCCGGGTGGCCCTAGAGATGGAGCACGCGGTATCCACCGGCGCGCTCGAGCAATTTCGTGACCGGTGGGCGCCGCGGGGACTGGAGTGCATAACTAGTTCAAACAATCAAATTTTAATTTGATTTGTGAAGGTTTATTTAAAGGGTTATTAGAGTTTTGTTTACAGTTTATTTGTTTAACTTATTTGTCTCGCAAAAGAGGAACCAACCAGTGAAGGTGCCATCTAGGGGTTACTGAAGGAACTGACCAGCACCCTCACAGCCCCTGCCCCCACCTTAAATTTCACTTGCCCGCTGCCCACTTTTCAGGTGAGAAACAGGTAGCCGGCAGTCGAAAATTGCCCCCTTTCTGTCTGCGGAGGATCATTCCAGCTTTGGAAGTAAGATCTTTGTGTATTAGCAAACAAAACTTTAACAAGTTTGTATGAAATCCCTTCATTGTTTTTACAGCGGAGCTAATTGGCGTGCTTTAGCCAAGTTCGTGCCTCTGCTATGATGTGTTGGCACACTAATATATACAGAGCATGACTTCAATGCATGAAATCCTTTAGCGTTGTGACTTTCTGTTAATTGGTTAGTTAGAATGTGGAACTCACTATCATAAGGAATGGTTGAGGTGAATAGCATAGATGCATTTTAGGGGAAGCTAGATAAGTACATGAGGGAGAAAGAAATAGAAAATTATGCTGACAGGGTGAGATGAAGTAGGGTGGGAGGAGGCTCATGTGGAGCATAAACCAGTTGGGACGAATGGCCTGTTTCAGTGCTGTAAATCCTATGTAATTCTATGTAATTCTTTATTATTCCCCTGTAACACACATCTGACAAGTGTACCAAGAAACCAGTTAAAGGATGGGTAGGTGTGAGGCCCATGGAAGAGAAGTTTAACACTTACTTTTTAAAAATTAATTAATGGGATGTGGGCGTCGCTGGCAAGGCCAGCATTTATTGCCCATTCCTAATTGCCCTTGAGAAGGTGGTGCTGAGCTGCCTTCTTGAACTGCTGCAGTCCGTGTGGTGAAGGTACTCCCACAGTGCTGTTAGGGAGGGAGTTCCAGGATTTTGAACCAGCGATGAAGGAACGGCGATAAATTTCCAAGTCAGGATGGTGTGTGACTTGGAGCGAAATGTGCAGGTGGTGGTGTTCCCATATGCCTGCTACCCTTGTCCTTCTAGAAGGTAGAGGTCATAGGTTTGGGAGGTGCTGTCAATGATGCCTTGGCGAGTTGCTGCAGTGCGTCTTGTAGATGGTACACACTGCAGCCACAGTATGCCGGTGGTGGAGGAAGTGAATGTTTAAGGTGGTGGATGGGGCGCCAATCAAGTGGGCTGCTTTTCCCGGATTGTATTAAGCTTCTTGCGTGTTGTTGGAGCTGCACTCAGTCAGTCAAATGGAGCGTATTCCACCACACTGCTGACTTGTGCCTTGTAGATGGTGGGAAGGCTTTGGGGAGTCAGGAGGTGAGACACTCGCCGCAGAATACCTAGCCTCTGACCTGCTCTTATTGCCACTGTATTTATGTGGCTGGTCCAGTTAAGTTTATGGTCAATGGTGACCCCTAGGGTGTTGAGGGTGGGAGATTTGGTGATGGTAATGCCGTTGAATGTCAAGGGGCGTTGGTTAGACTGTTTCTTGTTGCAGATAGTCATTGCCTGGCACTTGTGTGGCGTGAATGTACTTGCCACTTATCACCCAAGCCTGAATGTCGTCCAGGTCTTGCTTGCAAGCGGGCATGGGCTGCTTCATTATCTGAGGAGATTCTTACTGTGAGAACTCCTTTATGGAGAGAAAAATATAGGAAAGATACAGAATAATAGTTGGCCGATAACACTCCTATATCATGTTTTCTTCTAATGCCTGAGTTTTCCCTGCAGGGAGACAGAAGATAGCTCACTAACACGCTCAATAACAACTTGAATTTATGTAACACTGTGGCGACACGCCACCACTGGACATAATCCGCTCACGGCGGCACAGACAGTCTAAGCAGAAGCCCCCAGCCGGGGGCCCTTTCCTCCAGCAACTTGTTTCCCGCAGGGACAGGCTGCCGGGAGCACTTCCTGTCTGGGAAGTATTTAAGTGGATGTGCGGGCTTTTCTAGTTCCTGTTTACCATGTGGTCAGAATAAAGCAGTTGTGTTTTCAATGGCTCTGTCTCGACTCCCACGTTTGCCGCGGTATCTCAACACTGGTGACCCCGACGCTCAGGACGAATCCTAAGCTAGCATGGCGGATACAAACGTAGTCACGGTTGAATTACCTGACTTTTGGGAGAACCTCGCCGAAGCCTGGTTCGTTCAAGCTGAGTCCAGATTCCGGCTGAAAGGCATTACAGTCGACGCCACGAAGTACGACTACCTCGTCGCCTCGCTCACCTACGCTACAGTCCCCAAGGTTTGGGCAGCGCTGCAGAATCCACCAACGGAGGGCAAGTACGAGCATCTGAAGGCTGCGCTACTTAAAAAATTTCAAACGTCCTCTTACCAGCGCCACTGCCAACTCCTGGACCTCCCCGGCCTTGGTGATGCTTCACCATCAGACCTGCTTTCGCACATGCTGTCCCTCTCCGACGACAAAAATCCCGGCGCCCTTTTTTGTACGCTTTTCATTCGGCAGCTCCCCGCCAGCATCCGCCCGCTCCTTGTGGAGTCTGACTCCACGGACCTGAATGAGATAGCCGAAAAGGCCGACCGGTTGCTCTCTGCACAGGCCGCTCACGACGTCGCGCCCGACCTCACGGCAACGACCACGCGGTCTTCCCGGGCCGCTATGCCCGACCGCCCTACCACTCCGGGTCACTGCTACTACCACACCCATTTTGGCGCTAGGGCTCAACGCTGCACGCCACCGTGTTCCTTAAAATCCCTCCCCGCACCGGCCCCCGCGATGGCCGCGGGGCAGAAGGAGCCCCTACTGTACGTCACTGACGACAGAACCAACCGCCGATTTCTGTGCGACACAGGGGCCCAGCACAGCATCACCCCCGCCTCCGCCCTCGAGATCCAACGCGGCACACGGGGTATCACACTGGCTGCAGCCAACGGCTCTGAAATCCGCACATATGGCACCCGCATGGTCACGCCCGACCTCGCGGGCCGCCGCTACCGCTGGGAGTTCCTGACAGCCAAGGTCCTCTGCCCACTCATTGGCGCCGACTTCCTACGCGCCCACGGCCTCCTTGTCGACATTCCGAGGCACCGCCTCATCGACATCAACACTATGGCCCCCATCCCCGGCGCCTTTACCCCGGCCCGTTCGGCCGGCCCGACGACCTACTGCCTCGCCAGAGCCACGGACGACTACTCGGCACTCCTAGCTGAGTTTCCCGCCCTCACTAACCCGACCTTTTCGGCCAAAGCCGCCAAGCACGGTGTGGAACACTATATCCCCACCACCGGCCCCCCAGTTTCTGCCCACGCCCGCAGACTCAACCCGGCCAAGCTGGAAATCGCGCGGGCCGAGTTTACCAACATGGAACAACTCGGCATCATCCGCCGCTCCAGCAGCCCTTGGGTCTCGCCCCTCCACATCGCCCCCAAGCCCGGCGGAGTCTGGCGCCCTTGCGGGGACTACCGCCGCCTCAACGACGCCACCACCCCCGATCGGTACCCGGTGCCACACATCCAGGACTTCTCGGCCCGACCGGCCGGACGAACCGTCTTTTCCAAAGTCGACCTGGTGCGCGGTTACCACCAAGTCCCCGTACACCCCGCGGACATCCCCAAAACGGCCGTCATCACCCCATTCGGCCTGTTCGAGTTCCTGAGGATGCTCTTCGGCCTCAAGAATGCAGCACAGGCTTTCCAGCGCCTTATGGACTCAGTCCTCCGGGACCTGAACTTCCTATTCGTCTATCTAGACGACATTCTCGTGGCCAGCTCCTCCAAACAGGAACACCTTGAACACCTTCGCATCCTGTTCGGGCGCCTAGCCCAACACGGGCTCATCCTCAGCCCGGCGAAGTGCCAATTCGGCCTAACCGAGATCGATTTTCTCGGTCACCACATCACCCCTGCTGGAGCCGTCCCCCTGCCCAACAAGGTGCAGGCCGTCCACAATTCCCCTGCCCCACAACCATCAAGGGCCTCCAGGAGTTCCTCGGGATGGTGAACTTCTACAACAGGTTCATCCCCAGAGCCGCAGCCCTCATGAAGCACCTATACGACTCCCTCCGAGGAAAATCCGGCAAGATGGACGTAGCCTGGACCACTGACACGGCAGCCGCCTTCGACGCCACCAAAAACGCGCTCGCCGACGCCACTCTGCTCGTGCACCCGAGGGCCGATGCCCGGGTCGCGCTCACCACCGACGCCTCCGACCACGCGGTCGGGGCCGTGTTCGAGCAGTGGGTCAATGGCGCGTGGCAGCCACTTGCCTTCTACAGCCGCCAACTGCGCCCCCCGGAGGTCAAATACTCCACTTTCGACCGTGAGATTCTCGCACTCCACCTGTCGGTCCGCCATTTCAGGTTCCTCCTGGAAGGCCGCCCCTTCACCGCGTATGTGGACCACAAGCCACTCACATACGCGATGGCCAAGCACACCGAACCCTGGTCTGCTAGGCAGCAACGCCAGCTCGCGGCCGTCTCCGAGTTTACTACGGACATTCAGCACGTCTCCGGTAGAGACAACATGGTCGCCGACTGCCTTTCCCGTCCCGCCGTCTGTGCGAATCACCTCGCGGTCAACTACGCACAACTAGCAGCGGCCCAGCTCACGGAACCAGACCTCCTCTCGGCGGCTACCAGCCTGCCAGGGCTACGCCTAGCCAAGGTCGCGCAAGGGCCCGAAGCCACGGCAGTCACGTGCGACGTCTCACTCGGCCATCCCTGAGACCTGGCGCCGCCGCGTCTTCGACGCGCTCCACGGGCTCTCTCACCCGGGTTCCCGCGCTTCCGTCAAACTCCTCTCCAGGCGCTTCGTCTGGCGCGGCCTTAGCAGAAATGTTCAGACTTGGGCCACCTCCTGCCTCGCCTGCCAACGGGCTAAGGTACAGCTGCACACCAAAGCACCCCTGGGAGACTTCGATGTACCCAGCCGCCACTTCGACCACGTACACGTCGACATCGTCAGTCCCCTGCCACCATCGCAAGGCCAAACTTATCTCCTCACGATGGTCGACCGCTACACACGCTGGCCTGAGGCAGTGCCGCTGACCTTCACCACCACAGCCGACATCGCCAGGGCGTTCGTTAACACCTGGGTTGCGAGGTTCGGCGTACCGGCCGACATAACCTCCGACAGAGGCGCCCAGTTCACCTCCGAACTCTGGACAGCCACAGCACGCAACCTCGGGGTGACGCTCCACCGCACCACGGCGTACCACCCGCAGGCCAACGGACTTTGTGAACGCTTCCACAGGTCACTCAAGGCCTCACTCCGCGCCGGCCTGCAGGACAGTACCTGGACTGACCGCCTACCGTGGGTGCTACTCGGCCTACGCACCGCGGTCAAGGAAGACCTCCAGTCCTCGGCAGCGGAGTTAGTCTACGGACAACCGCTGCGCGTCCCAGGCGAATTCCTTCCGGAGCCTACCAAGTCTTGGTCGGCCGAACAGCAGCGGCTCGACTCTTTCTCTTCCGCTCAGCAGTTCGCCCCACTTCCGGTCAACCGACACGGCGAACTCGCACATCACGTCCCGCCAAATTTACAGCAGGCGCGCTTCGTCTTCGTGCGACACGACGCGCACCGTGGGCCCCTGCGACCCCCGTACGACGGTCCGTACGAGGTACTACAAACCGGGGACAAGGTATTCAAGCTGCGACTCGGCGACAGGGTCGAGACAGTCTCCATCGACCGGCTCAAACCAGCACACACAGAACCAGGGGAACAGGTCCCCGTGGCCCAGCTCCCAGCCAGAGGCCGTCCCCCCGGCAAGCCAGCACAGCCGGCGGCGAACCGCCCGACCCAACCAACCAGACCGGCGACCACTCAGAGCCGCTGCGGCAGAACCATTAGACCACCGTCACGACTCGTCCACTCCTCCTAAGCGGATTCTGGGGGGAACTCTGTGGCGACACGCCACCACTGGACATAATCCGCTCACGGCGGCACAGACATTCTAAGCAGAAGCCCCCAGCCGGGGGCCCTTTCCTCCAGCAACTTGTTTCCCGCAGGGACAGGCTGCCGGGAGCACTTCCTGTCTGGGAAGTATTTAAGTGGATGTGCGGGCTTTTCTAGTTCCTGTTTACCATGTGGTCAGAATAAAGCAGTTGTGTTTTCAATAGCTCTGTCTCGACTCCCACGTTTGCCGCGGTATCTCAACAACACCCTTAAAGTCGTAAAATGTCCCAAGGTGCTTCACAGGAACGTAATCAGACAAAAATTGACACCGAGCCAAAGAAGGAGACATCAGAACAGGTGATCAGAAGACTGGTCAAAAAGGAAGGTTTTACGGAGAGGCTTAAAGGAGGAGAGAGTGGTAGAGAGGCGGGGAGGTTTAGGGAGGGAATTTCAGAGCTTAGGAGGTAGATGGCACTGCTGCCAATGGCGGGGCAATGGAAGTGGCGGGGGGGTGCGGCTGGTGGGACGGGGGGCTGGTGGGGATGCACTAGAGGCCAGAATCAGTACTTATAGTTACATATAATGGTTTAGAAATTGTTGACCATTCATTGATGCGCTGCATGCATATTGATGGTTAGGTTGATGATTGCAATTGTTCCTTTTCTTAGTTTATTCTGAGGTTTTTGAATAAAATTCCTAGAGAGAGAGACACAGATACTCAGTGAAGGGGAAGATGTAAAGTTGATACACAAATGAGTCAACACAGGAAATACATGAAAGTCAGACAAAGGAGGGGAGTATCTTCTTCAGTTTGGTTCAAATACATATCTGATAGCTGGACAAAGTGTCTAGAGAATCCTTTGATTGAGTGATGGAAAATTGGATTCTGCCTCTGAAAAGCTGAAGGAATGCACAAGTGAATTAATGATTCTGAGTTGTATTTCTTTGTTTGACAGTTGCAAGTTTAGTTAACCAGCCAAATTCTCATTTTGTCCTATGTTTTAACCTGAGCTGCTGATCCAGCTGTTATGTAACCATTCCTAAACCAGATCAGGATTGAACATGTTGAAAGCACCCTTGAATAGGCCTCTGTGACTAACTGTAACATGGCAGATGTGGTTTAGTGATTGAAGGTAGCTGACTAGTGAGAGGATTAAGCCCATCAGTGATCATCCATCCTCTGCTCATTACCTGAAATGTTACCTCATCCAGTATTATTTTTAGGATATAATTTTTGTCTCCGTTAACCTTGGTTTTGGTAAGAAAAAAAAACACATGAGCAGGTGGTAAATTAGAGTTTTACATGTGTTGGATTTTTTAACTAATAATATTTCTATTTCAAGATATAAGGGGCTAACTCCCAAGGGGAACAGCATTCATTACAGCAATAAACTAACAGCCTGGAATCAGTCCATTAGAATTGACCTCAAGAGTTAAGGCTCACACAATAATGTTAATTAGTTAGCCATCCCGAGGGAGGAACCTCAAACTAACCTACCCATCGGGAAAGTGAGGGGATTGGGTGCAAGACTAGTTTTAAACCCCGCCAGATTTTATCTCCACTGAAGTCAATCAGCAATATTGGGCGGGGTGTAAACCTGGTGTTCCACACAATCTCATGGGTTTCCTGCCCAGCGAGTTAGGGTAAAATTACCCCCATTACTCAAACATCCCGCTGCATTGTGAGAGATGCCTCCTCAAAACACCCGACTGTCTAAGGAGGATCATTCAATTTAATTTGCACAGCGGAAACTATCGGCAGACAGAATTCTGGAAGCCCCTGGCCCCTTTTGAAGAGTAGGCCCTCGTCCCAAGGTTGCGGCTTTGATTCACACCTATTTCTGAGCCCTTTAATGAAAACAGACAGTCCTTTGAATGGCCGGCGCGCTCTGCGACTGACAACTCTGTGGGTGGAGACTTCATGATAGACTTTAACTAGTGGCTGCTAACTGGTAGAGCATGCTGGTGCCAGTGGGAGGCCTGGCCTTTTCTGAGCTGGACCTTGTTACCATGCCATTAATGGGCAATGTCGGGCAACACAGAGGCCGACCTGGGCAGCAGCGAGGGTGGTCCCGGAATGGTTGTGAGCCCAGGGGGGCAGCGAGGTTGGTCATGGAGTGGTGGGGAGCCCAGGGGACAGTGAGGGTGGACATGGAGTTGTGAGGAACCTAGGGGGACAGTGAGGGCAGTCCCGGAATGGTTGTGAACCCAGGAGGGCAGCAAGGGTGGTCACGGAGCGGCGGGGAGCCCAGGGGGACAGTGAGGGTGGTCATGGAGCAGTGTAGATCCCAGGAGGACAGTGAGGGTGGTCACGGAGTGGTGGAGATCCCAGGGGGGACAGCGAGGGCAGTCACAGAGCAGTGGGGAGCCCAGAGCGGCAGCGAGGGTGGTCACGGAGTGGTGGGGAGCCCAGGGGGACAGCGAGGGTGGTCATGGAGCGGTGGGGAGCCCAGAGCGGCAGCGAGGGCGGTCACGGAGCGGTGGGGAGCCCAGGGGGACAGCGAGGGTGGTCACGGAGCGGTGAGGAGCCCAGGGGGACAGCGAGGGCGGTCACAGAGTGGTGGGGAGCCCAGAGCGGCAGCGAGGGTGGTCACAGAGTGGTGGGGAGCCCAGGGAGACAGCGAGGGTGGTCATGGAGCAGTGGGGAGCCCAGGGGGACAGCGAGGGTGGTCACAAAGTGGTGGGGAGCCTAGGGGGACAGCAAGGGTGGTCATGGAGCAGTGGTGAGTCCAGTAGGGTAGCGAGAGATGTCACGGAGTGGTGGGGAGCCCAGAGGGACAGTGAGGGTGATCACGGAGCGGTGCGGAGCCCAGGGGGACAGCAAGGGAGGTCACGGAGTGGTGGGGAGCCCATGAGGGCAGCAAGGGTGGTCACAGAGCGATGGGCAGCCCAGAGCAGCAGCGAGGGTGGTCACAGAGTGGTGGGGAGCCCAGGGGGACAGCAAGGGTGGTCATGGAGTGGTGGGGAGCCCAGGGGGACAGCGAGGGCGGTCATGGAGTGGTGGGGAGCCCAGAGCGGCAGCGAGTGTGGTCACGGAGTGGTGGGGAGCCCAGGGGGACAGCAAGGGCAGTCCTAGAGCGGTGGAAGCCCAGGAGGACAGCAAGGATGGTCACGGCGCGGTGGGAAGCCCAGGGGGACAGTGAGGGTGGTCACAGAGTGGTGAGGAGCCCAAAATGGCAGCGAGGGAGGTCACAGAGCGGTGGGGAGTCCAGGAGGACAGCAAGGATGGTCACGGTGTGGTGGGAAGCCCAGGGGGACAGCGAGGGTGGTTACGGAGTGGTTGGGAGCCCAGGGGTACAGTGAGGGTGATCATGGAGCAGTGGGGAGTCCAGGAGGGTAGCGAGGGATGTCACGGAGTGGTGGGGAGCCCAGGGGGTCAGTGAGGGTGATCACGGAGCGGTGGGGAGCCCAGGGGGACAGTGAGGGTGATCACGGAGCGGTGGGGTGTCCAGGGGGACAGCAAGGGTGATCACGGAGCAGTGGGGAGCCCAGGAGGACAGCGAGGGCGGTCACGGAGTGGTGGGGAGCCCAGGGGGACAGCAAGGGTGGTTACGGAGCAGTGGTGAGTCCAGGAGGGCAGCGAGGGAGGTCACCGAGTGATGGGGAGCCCTGAGCAGAAGCGAGGGTGATCACAGAGTGGTGGGGATCTTGGAGGGGCTGCGAGGGCGGCCACAGAGCGGTGGGGACCTTGGAGGAGCTGCGAGGGCAGTCACAGAGCAGTGGGGAGCCTAGAGCTCATAGGGCACATGATGTTCATTTTCAGGAGTGACTGATGACACTGGACCCAAGAAAAGATCTAAGTTTAAAAACTCTCAAGTGCTGAATACAGCACTCCGAGACCAAAGGCCATTTAAACAATATGCAATTTAAGATGCACTAAACAGTAATAAACAGTGATAGCTTAAAATGCTGACAAGAGCCCAGAATGATTTAGACAACAAAATCGAACTAGTTCATTTGGCCATAGAAGAAAAAGCAATTAGAGTTACAGTGACATAATTAGGAAGAAGAGACAAAAAGATAACATCATAGAGTGGAGGTAGGGCCACGCAGACCGGACGAGGAGAGCGAATGAGAGAGAATGAGACTGTCCCCAAGGGTCTCCGGCTGTGGCTTCCTGCCGCTGGTTTTCAATCTTATCGGCTACCGGGCGGGAAACGGAACCAAAAAATGATAATGAGATCCTTCCGTTAAGATCGGCAGAACCTCAGCGCCCTGGCCTTGCCGTGTTCTTCGGCCATTTTCATCTTCCTCCGTACCCTCCTTTCCACCCCAAAAATATCAAGGCTTGAATCTCAGAGAAAATCCAGCGTAAAAAAAAATTGTGACATGCATTTTGTTGAGCGATTCAGTCACTTGTGCTCACCCTTTATTTTCGTCTTCCAATTCTCTTTGCTCCTTTCCTGCAGCCATTAGCTTATGCTCAAGTATAATTTCAGCGATCCAGCCTTGCCTAAATGGCCAATCTTCATATGTAGTGTTTCAGTTTTTGCTGGGATTTTCCCCCCAAGTTCCAGTGTTTATTTTAACCATTTTTTGGTTCCAGAAATAATTAGTATTTTACGGGTACTTTCCATAGCCTTACAATTACATTCTGACCAAACAATAGTGCAGGTACCTTACCAACAGGATTGAGTAGTGTCTTTGATCTGCTCAGTGACTGTCACAAGACCAGGGCAATGAACAATGGTTTCCACTGCAGCATAGAGCAGGAGAAAATTCACAGCCAATGTTAATGGACGATGAGTGGCTTGGGCATTTGCATTCCCTGTATGAGTGCAAGTGCTCCATGAGGATGAGATATGCAGGTGCATTTTCCTTTTAAATAAACTGCCCTTGAAGACCAACAGAACCCCTTGTAGCTGGAAATGTGATTTGGCAGAGTGGTTGTGAGTTCAGATGGTACTTGGGTCTTTGCAGAAGTGAGTTACTCTGACACTCTCTAACTCACAAAGAGCATGAGAGGTGAGGAGGTGAGTGGAACCTTTATCATTGGGACAGGATGGGGATTGGGTACAGGGCCTTAACTTACCTTGACTTATCTTTGACCCTCTTCCTACAACGTATGGAAGTTCTTCGGGCAGTGAAGATTTATATTGACTGAGTCAACAACCTCCCCCCATATGGCCTTAACCAACCTCATACAGGATTCCTGGCCTCAGTCCCAGGACTCATTCCCTTCTGGAACTTACTTAGGCCAGTAAAAGTTACATGGATGTACCTGTGAATTCCTGCTGCTGACTCCACCATCCAAGGATACTACTCCTTCAGGCTTTATTCCACTTGAGACTATTCTGCTCTAAAAGAGTCAAGGCCCTCTAATTAGCACTCAATTTCCCTCCCTCCCTGAAGGGATGAGCCAACTACTGCTCCTAACCCACACTGTAAAATAATTAGGACCCTCAGAGGAAAACATTATGGTGTGGCGACACGCCACCACTGGACATAATCCGCTCATGGCGGCACAGACAGTCTAAGCAGAAGCCCCCAGCCGGGGGCCCTTTCCTCCAGCAACTGGTTTCCCGCAGGGACAGGCTGCCGGGAGCACTTCCTGTCTGGGAAGTATTTAAGTGGATGCGCGGGCTTTTCTAGTTCCTGTTTGTCATGTGGTTGGAATAAAGCAGTTGTGTTTTCAATAGCTCTGGTCTCGACTCCCACGTTTGCCGCGGTATCTCAATACTGGTGACCCCGACGCTCAGGACGAATCCTAAGCTAGCATGGCGGATACAAACGCAGTCACGGTTAAATTACCAGACTTTTGGGAGAACCTCGCCGAAGCCTGGTTCTTTCAAGCTGAGTCCAGATTCCGGCTGAAAGGCATTACAGTCGACGCCACGAAGTACGACTACCTCGTCGCCTCGCTCACCTACGCTACAGTCCACAAGGTTTGGGCAGCGCTGCAGAGTCCACCAACGGAGGGCAAGTACGAACATCTGAAGGCTGCGCTACTAAAAAAAATTCAAACGTCCTCTTACCAGCGCCACTGCCAACTCCTGGACCTCCCCGGCCTTGGTGATGCTTCACCATCAGACCTGCTTTCCCACATGCTGTCCCTCTCAGACGACAAAAATCCCGGCGCCCTTTTCCGCACGCTTTTCATTCGGCAGCTCCCCGCCAGCATCCGCCCGCTCATTGTGGAGTCTGACTCCACGGACCTGAATGATATAGCCGAAAAGGCCGACCGGCTGCTCTCTGCACAGGCCGCTCGCGACGTCGCGCCCGACCTCACGGCAACGACCACGTGGTCTTCCCGGGCCGCTAGGCCCGACCGCCCTACCACTCCGGGTCACTGCTACTACCACACCCGTTTTGGCGCTAGGGCTCAACGCTGCACGCCACCGTGTTCCTTCAAAACCCCCCCGCACCGGCCCCCGCGATGGCCGCGGGGCAGAAGGAGCCCCTACTGTACGTCACTGACGACAGAACCAACCGCCGATTTCTGTGCGACACAGGGGCCCAGCACAGCATCACCCCCGCCTCCGCCCTCGAGATCCAACGCGGCACACGGGGTATCACACTGGCTGCAGCCAACGGCTCTGAAATCCGCACATATGGCACCCGCATGGTCACGCTCGACCTCGCGGGCCACCGCTACCGCTGGGAGTTCCTCACAGCCAAGGTCCTCTGCCCACTATTCGGCGCTGACTTCCTACGCGCCCACGGCCTCCTTGTCGACATTCCGAGGCACCGCCTCGTCGACATCAACACTATGGCCCCCATCCCCGGCGCCTTTACCCCGGCCCGTTCGGCCGGCCTGACGACCTACTGCCTCGCCGGAGCCACGGACGACTACTCGGCACTCCTAGCTGAGTTTCCCGCCCTCACTAACCCGACCTTTTCGGCCAAAGCCGCCAAGCACGGTGTGGAACACTATATCCCCACCACCGGCCCCCCAGTTTCTGCCCACGCCCGCAGACTCAACCCGGCCAAGCTGGAAATCGCGCGGGCCGAGTTCACCAACATGGAACAACTCGGCATCATCCGCCGCTCCAGCAGCCCTTGGGCCTCGCCCCTCCACATCGCCCCCAAGCCCGGCGGAGGCTGGCGCCCTTGCGGGGACTACCGCTGCCTCAACGACTCCACCACCCCCGATCGATACCCGGTGCCACACATCCAGGACTTCTCGGCCCGACTGGCCGGACGAACCGTCTTTTCCAAAGTCGACCTGGTGCGCGGTTACCACCAAGTCCCCGTACACCCCGCGGACATCCCCAAAACGGCCGTCATCACCCCATTCGGCCTGTTCGAGTTCCTGAGGATGCCCTTCGGCCTCAAGAATGCAGCAAAGGCTTTCCAGCGCCTTATGCAGTCAGTCCTCCGTGACCTGAACCTCCTATTCGTCTATCTAGACGACATTCTTGTGGCCAGCTCCTCCAAACAGGAACACCTCGAACACCTTCGCATCCTGTTCGGGCGCCTAGCCCAACACGGGCTCATCCTCAGCCCGGCGAAGTGCCAATTCGGCCTAACCGAGATCGATTTTCTCGGTCACCACATCACCCCTGCTGGGGCCGCCCCCCTGCCCAACAAGGTGCAGGCCGTCCAGCAATTCCCCCGCCCCACAACCATCAAGGGCCTCCAGGAGTTCCTCGGGATGGTGAACTTCTACAACAGGTTCATCCCCAGAGCCGCATCCCTCAGGAAGCCCCTATACGACTCCCTCCGAGGAAAATCCGGCAAGATGGACGTAGCCTGGACCACTGACACGGCAGCCGCCTTCGACGCCACCAAAAACGCGCTCGCCAACGCCACTCTGCTCGCGCACCCGAGGGCCGATGCCCGGGTCGCGCTCACCACCAACGCCTCCGACCACGCGGTCGGGGCCGTGTTCGAGCAGTGGGTCAATGGCGCGTGGCAGCCACTTGCCTTCTACAGCCACCAACTGCGCCCCCCGGAGGTCAAATACTCCACTTTCGACCGCGAGCTTCTCGCACTCCACCTGTCGGTCCGCCATTTCAGGTTCCTCCTGGAAGGCCGCCCCTTCACCGCGTATGTGGACCACAAGCCACTCACATACGCGATGGCCAAGCACACCGAACCCTGGTCCGCTAGGCAGCAACGCCAGCTCGCGGCCGTCTCCGACTTTACTACGGACATTCAGCACGTCTCCGGTAGAGACAACGTGGTCGCCGACTGCCTTTCCCGTCCCGCCGTCTGTGCGAATCACCACGCGGTCGACTACGCACAACTAGCAGCGGCCCAGCTCACGGACCCAGACCTCCTCTCGGCGGCTACCAGCCTGCCAGGGCTACGCCTAGCCAAGGTCGCGCACGGGCCCGAAGCCACGGCAGTCACGTGCGACGTCTCACTCGGCCAACCCAGGCCGGTCGTCCCTGAGACCTGGCGCCGCCGTGTCTTCGATGCGCTCCACGGGCTCTCTCACCCGTCAAACTCCTCTCCAAGCGCTTCGTCTGGCGCGGCCTCAGCAGAGATGTTCGGACTTGGGCCACCTCCTGCCTCGCCTGCCAATGGGCTAAGGTACAGCTGCACACCAAAGCACCCCTGGGAGACTTCGAGGTACCCAGCCGCCGCTTCGACCACGTACACGTCGACATCGTTGGTCCCCTGCCGCCATCGCAAGGCCAAACTTATCTCCTCACGATGGTCGACCGCTACACACGCTGGCCTGAGGCAGTGCCGCTGACCTCCACCACCACAGCCGACATCGCCAGGGCGTTCGTTAACACCTGGTTTGCGAGGTTCGGCGTACCGGCCGACATAACCTCCGACAGAGGCGCCCAGTTCACCTCCGAACTCTGGACGGCCACAGCACGCAACCGCGGGGTGACGCTCCACCACACCACGGTCAAGGAAGACCTCCAGTCCTCGGCAGCCGAGTTAGTCTACGGACAACCGCTGCGCGTCCCAGGCGAATTCCTTCCGGAGCCTACCAAGCCTTGGTCGGCCGAACAGCAGCGGCTCGACTCTTTCTCTTCCGCTCAGCAGTTCACCCCACTTCCGGTCAACCGACACGGCGAACTCGCACCTCACTTCCCGCCAAATTTACAGCAGGCGCGCTTCGTCTTCGTGCGACACGACGCGCACCGCGGGCCCCTGCGACCCCCGTACGATGGTCCGTACGAGGTACTACAAACCGGGGACAAGGTCTTCAAGCTGCGACTCGGCGACAGGGTCGAGACAGTCTCCATCGACCGGCTCAAACCAGCACACACAGAACCAGGGGAACAGGTCCCCATGGCCCAGCCTCCAACTAGAGGCCGTCCCCCCAGCAAGCCAGCACAGCCGGCGGCGAACAGCCCGACCCAACCAACCAGACCGGCGACCACTCAGAGCCGCTGCGGCAGAACCATTAGACCACCGTCACAACTCGTCCACTCCTCCTAAGCGGATTCTGGGGGGAGCTCTGTGGCGACACGCCACCACTGGACATAATCCGCTCACGGCGGCACAGACAGTCTAAGCAGAAGCCCCCAGCCGGGGGCCCTTTCCTCCAGCAACTGGTTTCCCGCAGGGACAGACTGCCGGGAGCACTTCCTGTCTGGGAAGTATTTAAGTGGATGCGCGGGCTTTTCTAGTTCCTGTTTGTCATGTGGTTGGAATAAAGCAGTTGTGTTTTCAATAGCTCTGGTCTCGACTCCCACGTTTGCCGCGGTATCTCAACAATGGCTTAGCAGCAGAATCATGTGGGTGAGCAGCAATCCTACCCTGCTTCTAACCCACCAATCAGAGAATAATCCAGCCCCAAGAGTCAAAGGGGAATTTGATCTTGGAGACATCATGGCCGAGAAATTAGATCACACCTGAAAAGCGGGCATTACCCAGCCAAATTTATGTGTCCATCACAGCAGAGGCAGATCTCATCCTCACCCAATATCCACACAATCAAATGTTCCAAAGGGGGCCAGTGGATAGTGATCATCAACACAAATGCTTGCTGAGTTCCCGTTCCCTAGTCCAGGGGCACTGAGTTCAATGGTAGCACCCCAACTGCTGCTGTGTCCACACTCTGTTGTCCTGTGGAGCCGGAATGAATCAGAAAGTTGTCCTGCCTGGATGAACAAGGCATTCCCACAGCCAATCAGAGGGAGCTGGTGAGTGAACAGCTTAGAAAATCCAGCTTCTCTTTTCATTTGCAGTCCTTAATCATTAACTTGTTTCGACATCAATTCTATATAGGCCAGAAAAGAAAGGAGCATTTCATCTCCATGTCATTTATGTAGCTTTCACATGTGATGTCAAGTAACAGCACTGGGCCTTGTCCTACTTTCCTCATGATAATTTTCTGCTTGGCTAACTGAAGGCAGCATCAAAACTCTTGTGCAATGCCTGTTGTCTTCCCCGGTACTTTCTCTGCCTTTTTCCCCCAATTCTTTTTAGCACCAGAAGTCAACTCAATCGCAGCAATATATTTAAGTCTGTAGTCGTTCTAAAATGTCTGTGATTTTTGTTGCTGCTCTTGTTGAAAAGTAGGCCAGAATAGAGGAACATCACAGTTTAATCACTCTTTTTTAAACTGCACTCTTCCTGTCGAGTGTGGCCGTGTCCTACTTTGATCGACTGGCTGTTGATTTGACTGAGTTCCAACAAATTGCATTCCTAATGGAGTGTATCCTATCAACAATATTATCAGCTGGATTTTCCTTTGATTTACTGCTTGTCTCTAGGATGTTTTTCAGGGGCAGTAACATGGGGCACTAATGGTCACTGCATCAACTCTCTGTTGATAGATAGCTCTATGATTCTCCTCCAGGAAGAATGCTACAACCCTTTACTGCCTGGAGCCCATGCCACAGTTTTTAAATGGACTCAAGTGGGTGTGGCTAACCATTCTTCTCCATTTGCTTCAACGTCCGCCCAAACCAGACCTTAGGGGGCGATTTTAACCTTGCCCGCTGGCGGAAACCAGGCATGTCAGCAGTTCAAATTGCCTCAATTACTTGCCCATCCTGGGACCACCAGGATCAGTCATTTGCAATTTTAACCTGCTCTCCTGAGCAGGTGCCAAGGACACCTGCCTGAAGTGCTTCCTCCTGGCCCAACAAGGTATCCAGTAAATTACCTACCCCCACCCACCCCCCCGCCATGATCTGTCTACTCCCCTGACCACCATCAGACCCTCTCGATCACCATCAGACTCCCAGACTATCATCGGACCCCTCAACCACCATCTGCTCCCCCAGCCACCATCAGACCCTCTCGACCACCATTGGACACTCTCGACCACCATCAGACCTCCCAGACTAACATCGGACCCCTCGACCACCATCTACTCCCCTGACCACCATCAGACCCTCTCGACCACCATCAGACCTCCCAAGCTATCATCGGACCCCTCAACCACCATCTGCTCCCCCGACCACCATCAGACCCTCTCGACCACCATCGGACCCTCTCGACCACCATCAGACATCTCAGGCTATCATCGGACCCCTCGACCACCATCTACTCCCCCAATCACCATCAGACCCTCTCAACCACCATCGAACCTCCCATAATGCCATCGGACCCTTCGACCACCATCTACTCCCCCGACCACCATCAGACCCTCTCCACCACCATCAGACCTCCCAGACTACAATCGGACCACTTGACCACCATCTGCTCCCCCAACCACCTTCAGACTCCCAGACTACCATTGAACCCCCCAGAGTGCCATTGTACCCCCAACCACCACCGGACCCCACCCTGTGATGAAATAAGCAATATACCTCTTCAGAAAAATACACCATTCTATAAAAGAATTCAGACTTTATGAAAACATGACAAACTGGGCTTGAAAATCTAAAAGCCTCAACAATGGAAAAGCTGTGAACAGCATTCAGGCTATTGAGATAAGATAAGTTGCTGATACTGAATCAATAACCTTATTCAAACAGGAGGTTGGAGGTTTCTGAAAGTCTGAAGCCTTAGAAAGAACACAATGGTATACCCTGTTAGGGTGTCTTAAGCCAACACTTCGGAAAGAATCACATAAAATTAAAGAAACATATGCCTTCGTAAAAATGACATCAAATGAAACACGGGAGACATGAGTTTGTGTTATAACCACCTGAGGTGACTTAAGAATTGAACAGAAGTCTTTGGTAAGAATGACATCAAATAGATGCACCTGCTCCACACTTTTTTATGATAAGCTTTGAACACCTAAGGTTGAGACATAATTCTTAATGCTACAAGCTGATCTAACTGTAAAAATAGCAGGGGTCAACAAAAAAATTACTAGAGATAATTAGCTTACATCAGCAGAAAAGGAAATACCACTGAAAAAGGGTATAAAAATTGATCTTTCAAATGGGAAGATAAATTCGCTGTAAAGGGGCAAAGCGATTCTCTGTCTTCAGAGGCAAGCTCTGTAAGTCTTCAACTCTTTGTATCTCGGGGATCAAGGTATTGTATTTGATTTTGGTGGATATCCTGGAATAAACTAAGAACTGTAAAACTAGCGAAGTTAAGATTTGTGAATAAGGATCTCTGATAATAGAATTGTAAGTTTTTTGTTTCTGGAACTGTTAATGTTGCGATTGAATCACCAGCTGTAAGTCACATGTCGGTTCTTTAAAAAATCTATATATTTTTAGAATTGTCTCACATAGTACTTCTGTATCAAACTCGCAAACTCAAAATCTCTGTACGCTCTTTGGTGAGGAGCTGCAGAATTCTGAGGGAGTTTTCTGGACCCTCATAATATCCAGAACGTTACAGTCTAGCTAAACTTATTAAAAGTGCTATCTGGAGGATGGTAACATCATTAGGTTGTTCCTTTCCTTTAGGGAGAGGTAGTCTGGACCTTTAGAACCAATTAAGCGTCTTTAGGATTCGGCTACCTCAAACTTTAGTTGAAAGTGAACGTCTGGGGAATACACCTGATCTGGGGTAGCCCTAAAGGGGCTAGGACTAGTATTATCCCTTCAGTTGACACCCAACGTGTGTGTTAACGAGTTGATACAGAACCTATACTTATATTTAAATCTATATCCATCTTGTAGATTGTTAAGTAAAGAAGGAGTGTTTTACTGACAGTGGTATTAAGACCCAGATTTAAGTCTCTAGAGATGACAAGTCCCTGATCAGGCCTTGTAGAACTTAAATCAGAACTCCCTCAATATACCATTGAGGTCTAGAAATGTCTTATAAAGTTCATTTTAAACCCTAACCGAGGTTAGGTCCTGATGAAATGGCAAACTCTGTAGGAATTGGCCAAGTCTTTTTATTAGGAAATTCAAGCGATTGCTTCATTAGGGGAAATAATCCTACCCTGTATCTCCACAAAACCAAGTGATAATTTTTGAAATAGAAGGCTTTGATGCCAATGGAGCCGTTATAACTCATGGCACGATTGATGTTGATTCCCAGAACCAGTGGATACAGAATATCCAGTGGGATAATCAAACACATACTCCAAATCCAATAAATTCCTTAATGATAAGGTGCACACCCGCACAATTGGGAGGCCTAATGAATGGTGCCCAACAAGGTGATGGCAACCATGGCCAAATGGTAGGACCTGGAGCAGCCTATACTCCTGGGGCCATGGATTCCAGTTACGGTGGCAAGCTCATGATGAAATAAAAGACCAGAATCTTTGAGAAAACTACAGACAGCTTAGAATCCATTATAATCAATGCCGACAGGCACGAGCTTAATCTTATCTAAATGCTGGAGGCGCAATGATTACTGGTCCCGTAAGCCAACCCCAGCAATCACACATTGCACCCCTAGGTCAAGTAAACCTGAACTCTATCTACACAATGTGTGGTAGACCGGGAAACACCAGCCAGGAAAAAACGTGCTGGATTCTAACTAACCTCGATAATTTGGAAACCTGTTGCCAAGATTGGAATGCCCATCACATGAGGCAACTACTACAAATTATACGAAGTTCAGATTTAATTCCCCCATTAAACCAGTGTAACCACTGGGTTCAAATATACGCCTGTAAGGATTCCGGGGGCTTCTTTAAACTGGTTTAAGGTAATCTACCTGGCTAGCAGTCTTTTTGCTGCTGCACTCTAAACCAATTTTAAAAATGTGGTTTCGAATCACTACCCCTCCTTTAGTTCTGAGTGGAGGAACTTATAATTAATTGATATTAAAACGGAACACGTGGTTTGGATGAGAGAAAAACATCAAGCTTTATTAACTAAAAGAAACTACAATCACAATATCAAACTATCCCACACGAACACAGTAAAATTGTAAAACTATAGATCAAGGGGGGTACACACGGCAAAAATGAGGGATACAATGGCTACAATGTATTTAAACAATCTTAGCAATTCCCTTAAATCACCATCCCCCCTTAACTCCTGCTAGGTTGCCTTGTGTGGAGTCAGAAACTCTGCCGACATGTGGTCCAGCGAAGAGAGAGAGAGAGAGAGAGAGAGAGCTCACCTTATGGTCCCAGGCAGTCAAGAGAGAGTCAAGAGCCAAGAGTCAAGAGTCAAGAGAGCGAGCTGGCTGCTCAGCCCTTTTTTTATACCTGGTGAGCCCCTCACATCCTGCCTTGCAAGGGCTGTGTGCAAAATTAACCCCAAAGCTGTGATAGGCTAACTCAAAGTGGTTAGATTGAGTTAATGTGATTTTCAGATCTCCCTTTGCTGAAACAAAAGGGAGATACATCTGCTCTATTGTCCAGTACTGGGTGATTTAAAATCCTTTCAAATGTTAACGCTTCCCATTTAAGATACAAAAAGTCTCTTCTGCAGTTTAGATGTCCTTTGGATCCACTCGACATACAAACAAATGCTAAAAGCATTCAATTGCTTTGTAAACAAAGCATTGTCCTTTGTCTTCATTGAACCTTACTTCCAGACACAGAAAGCTGCATTCCAAACCTCTTTTGTCATTCGGCCATGTGGTGTGACAGCCATTTTATCCCTGGAAATTTAAAAAGCACATTGCCCAGGGATACTTTAATCAAAAACATGAATCTTCAGAACTGTAAATCATTGCAAATTCTTACAGTCTGCCCTTGGATACTTCCAGCTTGCTTGTAGTATCCTCTTGAAGAAATGAGCAATGATTTCTGACCCCCCACAAACAACCATCCCCTGTATTTACCTAATAGCTATCTGCCACTGATCCCCGTCCCATCTATTCCCCTTAAATTCAAGAAAAAAACCCATGGTACGGTAGGCATCTTACAGATACTTCAGTTTTCACTAAGGGGTCTCATACCCCTACACGCTTGTAAAATTATACAGTGTAAACCAAATTTACAATCACCTTTTTTTTTACATCATAAGTTATTACAAAATGTTGCAATCTTAGTTACACAATGTACTCAAAAATTATCGCAAGCACGGAGAGGGTCCTACGCCTCTGCTCAACTTGGAGTTGTCACAAACTGGTCCCAAGCACAGAGAGGACCTCAAGCCTCTGCTCAACTTGGGGCTGCAACACAAAATACAAAAAATCATTAAACAACATGCTTAAATGAACCCCGGTCATCACGTGCCGATGATGGGTCGCGAAATTCGAGTGGGTATTGCTCCTCCCACTCGGGCAGTAAAAGTCCCTTCCACCCCCCTTTGATCAGCTTAAACTTTAAAACAGGCAGAATGGATTTAGTGACCAGCCTGCTCCGCCAGCCCCGAGCCGTTCCCTTGTCCTTTTGTGGAGGCGGGGTACCCCTCACGTTTAAAATGACCTTCCACAGACCGAGACCGGGGAGTATGGGATCTCATGACTCCCAGTCCCTCCACCTCCCGTCTTCCCTCGACTGGCTGCAGAAAATGATGAGTGCCTGTGTGGCGGCACTCTCTGGCCCCACACTGATCCGGCCACCCACTCATCCTTCCCAGCCACAAATTCTCTACTTTGCCCGTGGGCCCCCGAGTGAGTTCCTCCCTCCCCCGACCGCACCCACGTGACTCTTGGGTCTCCCCCTCCTCTATTAAATAATTCCCGGGCCATCACCACCCACCCCCGGGGAATGCGTCCCTATGACCAGGCGCCCGCGCTTCCCCATCGTGACTCCTCAACAGTGAGGTCTCCCGCACGTGAACTTCGGTCAGGATAGTGCTGGGTTGGGGGCCGTGCCCCACCCAGCTGGGGCCATCTCCTCCCCATAGGAGGAGTAGGCAAGTTCCTCCGGACTCTGTCCGGTTTTTCCCGAAGATCGCTGCGGGGTCTCCTGGATTCGTCCAGTGGCGAGGTGATCCCCAACATTCCGTATCTTCATTCGATGTCCAGCTTGGGCTGGGCGAACATGGCTGCTTCATTTTCCAATCTCCTGTAAAAACTTAAAAGGGACATGCAGCCAGGTCTCACTGACCTGCTGCCTTAGGTGGAGACATGGTCGGGTCCCTCGACCTCGGACCAAAATACAAACATTTGGCACACATGTAAACTTAAACTCTTTGCACTGTAACCTAAAACTAGTTAAGTCAACAAAACTTAAAATACACCTTAAAAGCACGCTATATACACACACATAGCTATAATACAAATGCCGCCCATCTCCGGACGGCCAGTCTAATCTCTGGCACTGTCACAGATTGCTGCTGGCTGCAGCGAAGCTGGACTGCCTCCTGTCTCTGGTTCCCCACAGCTTATGGCTGTTGAGTGGGGGCCTCTGTTCTCTGGCTTCTCTCTGGCTTGGGAAACTGCCCCACTCCACTGTAAAGTGGGTGACCATGCTTTCTTAGGCTGGGGCACCCGCTGAAACCTTCTGAGGGGTGTCTCTCTGGGGGAAACTTTGGCTGGCAGACCCTGAGCTTGGGTCACAGCCCCAGCTGGCTGGGAACCTTCTCCCCCATGTCCAAATAGCCCGCACTGTATAATGTACCTGGCAGCCTGCCGGTGCAAATCTCTCTCTGGGTTTGTCTGCTATTTCCTGCCCACACAAGCCGCAGTGCTTGCCTGTGAACTCAAACATGCTGTGGGCTGAGGATCCCTCTTCTCAGGCTCATTCCTCACGGGCGGACCGTACCTCCGTTGTTGGAGGGGGTACACTGGTCCTGGTCCCCGCCTGCCTAGCAGGACCTGCTGGTGTTCTCCTACCACCCCATTGTCCACCCCTCCTCGCTGCCATGCTCCTCAAAACTCGGAGCTGTGGGCTGCTGTCTTCGGATCTCTAATTCCCAATCCAGCACCGTTCTGGGTGCTGCCTGTGGGATAGTTCTACTTGGGCTGCCAGTAAAGTCCAGCTGACCTGCCTTCAGGCTGATCGTGCAAATCATCCCCTTAAAGGCATTTAATGCCATGTTAAGGCTTTCTATCTCTGCCCTACAGGGGCCATGATCTGCTTCCTCAAACCTTAGGGCGCAGGCCAGCTTATAAGCTGCCTTAGGTTCCCTAAACCTTTCCTCCTGCTCTCTCTTCACAACCTTCCTAACCCAGCCACCTATACCCCAATAGGTCGGCTTACACACTGCCACTACCTTCCGCAGGGCTACCCACATACTGAAAGCAAGAAAGACAATAACTGATGCTTTCTCTAGATCCAGGCCACTTATCATATCAAAACTGCCTCCACTCCTACCTGGCTCGCCATTGTAAGGGTTCCGGGGGCTTCCTTTAAACTGGTTTAAGGTAATCTACCTGGCCAGCAGTCTTTTTGCTGCTGCACTCTAAACCAATTTACAAACAGCGGTTTCTAATCGCTACCCCTCCTTTAGTTCTGAGTGGAGGAACTTATAATTAATGATATTAAAACGGAACACGTGGTTTGGATGAGAGAAAAACATCAAGCTTTATTAACTAAAAGAAACTACAATCACAATATCAAACTATCCCACACGAACACAGTAAAATTGTAAAACTATATATCAAGGGGGGTACACATGGCAAAAACGAGGGATACAATGGCTACAATGTATTTAAACAATCTTAGCAATTCCCTTAAATCACCATCCCCCCTTAACTCCTGCTAGGTTGCCTTGTGTGGAGTCAGAAACTCTGCCGACATGTGGTCCAGCGAAGAGAGAGGGAGAGAGAGAGAGAGCTCACCTTATGGTCCCAGGAATTCAAGAGAGAGTCAAGAGCCAAGAGTCAAGAGTCAAGAGAGCGAGCTGGCTGCTCAGCCCTTTTTTTATACCTGGTGAGCCCCTCACATCCTGCCTTGCAAGGGCTGTGTGCAAAATTAACCCCAAAGCTGTGATATGCTAACTCAAAGTGGTTAGATTGAGTTAATGTGATTTTCAGAGCTCCCTTTGCTGAAACAAAAGGGAGATACATCTGCTCTATTGTCCAGTACTGGGTGATTTAAAATCCTTTCAAATGTTAACGCTTCCCATTTAAGATACAAGAAGGCTCTTCTGCAGTTTAGATGTCCTTTGGATCCACTCGACATACAAACAAATGCTAATAGCATTCAATTGCTTTGTAAACAAAGCATTGTCCTTTGTCTTCATTGAACCTTACTTCCAGACACAGAAAGCTGCATTCCAAACCTCTTTTGTCATTCGGCCATGTGGTGTGACAGCCATTTTATCCCTGGAAATTTAAAAAGCACATTGCCCAGGGATACTTTAATCAAAAACATGAATCTTCAGAACTGTAAATCATTGCGAATTCTTACACGCCTATGTTCTCACAGCAACTCAGGGAGGGCATGTAATGGGCTCCATCAAGGAAATACTCACTAATACAGCCACAACTATAGGGCTGGTAGCTGCCTACAGATTAGGAAAAGTACTTACACAGGATAACTGGGACATTGTCCATGGTTGCCTGGCCAATCAATACCAAAATACAGCCCTCAAACTTGCCTGTGAGGATGCTCTAAATGATTATCGAGATAACCAACAAAGATGGGATAATGTCAATCGCATTATCCAATTAAATCATGACCTCTTAGGTCTACCCCAAGCTAAACCTATAATGAGGTCAGAAACTAAGGATACAAAAACCGGAGAAGATACCTTTGGTATTCAGAAACAAGGACAGTATAGACCCATGTCTCAAGTCCACCCTGCCCAGACACAAACTCATGGCTCAGGACCCCCAAGAGGGTGTTCCAGAAGGTTTACACCCCCAACTCGCCCACAATATGAGAAATATTTCTCCCTGGAAAGATGGGATAGACGAGAGGCTAGACCTTGAAAGGAAAGTGAAGGACCGTGGACTCCTTATGGGGACAGCTTTTACACTGGCCAAAACTATCAGAGAGCCATGGGAGAATACCGGGAAAACCAAAATAGGGATCAAAAAGATTCCCGGCAGAACCAACGTCCACCCCAACAGAAGGATCGTCAAGATAATAAACGGTCTGACAAACCCCCTACGAGATTTAGAAAACATGATACCCCGAAGAGGGAGGAACAAAAATCAGTTAAAATCATTAAAGACAAAGCAGCAAATGAAACTCAGGATCCTGAGGATCAAAAATCCCAGGATTGAAGGCCTGGTACCCAGCCAGGGCCTCTTGAATTCCCCTATGCCCTAGCAACCTTGCCCACAAACACACAAGTGAAGGCCCTGTTTGATACAGGAGCTGATTACACTGTAATAGATCCTGCAATTATAAAAAACTAAGTGGACAGATTTGGGGAGCCCAATTTGTAAAAGACCATTAGGGGGATTCACACAAGTCAAAACTAAAATAATTAATTTTTACAAAATACCTATTACTATATATGGAATCACGGTGACCCTAGATGTAGGACTGGTACCACAATTGGCCTGTTCCCTCATTATAGGACAACCAGACATGAAACATTACCTTAAAATCTCAACCAGATCTGTAGAAGCATCCACAGACCAGGATGACAGGGAAAAACATGTTCGGACACAGCTTGATCGAAATTGTCTAGAGGGGGGAGGCAAAGATATCCTCGAGCAACTCATTAATAGATACTACCCTTACCTACAGTGGCATCTAAATCAATGTGGAAAGATAGACATCAAACCCCACCCACTTGACGCTGGCTGGCACAAACCTAAAAAACAGTGGCCTATTCAAGACCACAAAGGAGAAATAGATCTCCTAACAATGCTCAAAGAACTAACAGAACAAGGTGTCTTAATCAAAATGGCAACTAGAACTAATTCACCATTGTTTGGTGTTGCTAAACCAGATGGGAGGTGAAGATTAGTGGTCGATTATACAGCCTTAAATAGGGTAAAGGCACCACATACTGCACAACAGCAGAATTCCACAGCCCTCCTCTCTGGAATCACGAGGGAAAAATATAAATCTTGTATTGATCTAGCAAACGGCTTCTGGTCACATCCAATCGAAAAAGCTGATTGGCCAAAAACAACAATGACTGGACCCGATGGTTATCAGTATTGCTGGACCAGATTGCCCCAGGTATTTCAAAACAGTCCCGTTGTGGCGACACGCCACCACTGGACATAATCCGCTCACGGCGGCACAGACAGTCTAAGCAGAAGCCCCCAGCCGGGGACCCTTTCCTCCAGCAACTTGTTTCCTGCAGGGACAGGCTGCCGGGAGCACTTCCTGTCTGGGAAGTATTTAAGTGGATGCGCGGGCTTTTCTAGTTCCTGTTTTGCCATGAGGATGAAATAAAAAGCTGTACTGTTTCACTGGCTCTGGTCTCGACTCCCACGTTTGCCGCGGTATCTCAACACTGGTGACCCCGATGCTCAGGACGAATCCTAAGCTAGCATGGCGGATACAAACGCAGTCACGGTTAAATTACCAGACTTTTGGGAGAACCTCGCCGAAGCCTGGTTCGTTCAAGCTGAGTCCAGATTCCGGCTGAAAGGCATTACAGTCGACGCCACGAAGTACGACTACCTCGTCGCCTCGCTCACCTACGCTACAGTCCCCAAGGTTTGGGCAGCGCTGCAGAATCCACCAATGGATGGCAAGTACGAACATCTGAAGGCTGCGCTACTTAAAAAATTTCAAACGTCCTCTTACCAGCGCCACTGCCAACTCCTGGACAACCCCGGCCTTGGTGACGCTTCACCATCAGACCTGCTTTCCCACATGCTGTCCCTCTCAGACGAAAAAAATCCCGGCGCCCTTTTTCGCACGCTTTTCATTCGGCAGCTCCCCGCCAGCATCCGCCCGCTCATTGTGGAGTCTGACTCCACGGACCTGAATGATATAGCCGAAAAGGCCGACCGGCTGCTCTCTGCAAAGGCCGCTCACGACGTCGCGCCCGACCTCACGGCAGCGACCACGCGGTCTTCCCGGGCCGCTAGGCCCGACCGCCCTATCACTCTGGGTCACTGCTACTACCACACCCGTTTTGGCGCTAGGGCTCAACGCTGCACGCCACCGTGTACCTTCAAACCCCCCCCCGCACCGGCCCCCGCGATGGCCGCGGGGCAGAAGGAGCCCCTACTGTACGTCACTGAAGACAGAACCAATCGCCGATTTCTGTGCGACACAGGGGCCCAGCACAGCTCTGAAATCCGCACATATGGCATCCGCATGGTCACGCTCGGCCTCGCGGGCCGCCGCTACCGCTAGGAGTTCCTCACAGCCAAGGTCCTCTGCCCACTCATCGGCGCCGACTTCCTACGTGCCCACGGCCTCCTTGTCGACATTCCGAGGCACCGCCTCGTCGACATCAACACTATGGCCCCCATCCCCGGCGTCTTTACCCCGGCCCGTTCGGCCGGCCCGACGACCTACTGCCTCGCCAGAGCCACGGACGACTACTCGGCACTCCTAGCTGAGTTTCCCGCCCTCACTAACCCGACCTTTTTGGCCAAAGCCGCCAAGCACGGTGTGGAACACTATATCCCCACCACCGGCCCCCCAGTTTCTGCCCACGCCCGCAGACTCAACCCGGCCAAGCTGGAAATCGTGCGGGCCGAGTTCACCACCATGGAACAACTCGGCATCATCCGCCGCTCCAGCAGCCCTTGGGCCTCGCCCCTCCACATCTCCCCCAAGCCCGGCGGAGGCTGGCGCCCTTGCGGGGACTACCGCCGCCTCAACGACGCCACCACCCCCGATCGATACCCGGTGCCACACATCCAGGACTTCTCGGCCCGACTGGCCGGACTAACCGTCTTTTCCAAAGTCGACCTGGTGCGCGGTTACCACCAAGTCCCTGTACACCCCGCGGACATCCCCAAAACGGCCGTCATCACCCCATTCGGCCTGTTCGAGTTCCTGAGGATGCCCTTCGGCCTCAAGAATGCAGCACAGGCTTTCCAGCGCCTTATGGACTCAGTCCTCCGGGACCTGAACTTCCTATTCGTCTATCTAGGCGACATTCTCGTGGCCAGCTCCTCCAAACAGGAACACCTCGAACACCTTCGCATCCTGTTCGGGTGCCTAGCCCAACACGGGCTCATCCTCAGCCCGGCGAAGTGCCAATTCGGCCTAACCGAGATCGATTTTCTCGGTCACCACATCACCCCTGCTGGGGCCGTCCCCCTGCCCAACAAGGTGCAGGCCGTCCAGCAATTCCCCCGCCCCACAATCATCAAGGGCCTCCAGGAGTTCCTCGGGATGGTGAACTTCTACAACAGGTTCATCCCCAGAGCCGCAGCCCTCATGAAGCCCCTATACGACTCCCTCCGAGGAAAATCCGGCAAGATGGACGTAGCCTGGACCACTGACACGGCAGCCGCCTTCGACGCCACCAAAAACGCGCTCGCCGACGCCACTCTGCTCGCGCACCCGAGGGCCGATGCCCAGGTCGCGCTCACCACAGACGCCTCCGACCACGCGGTCGGGCCCGTGTTCGAGCAGTGGGTCAATGGCGCGTGGCAGCCACTTGCCTTCTACAGCCACCAACTGCGCCCCCCGGAGGTCAAATACTACACTTTCGACCGCGAGCTTCTCGCACTCCACCTGTCGGTCCGCCATTTCAGGTTCCTCCTGGAAGGCCGCCCCTTCACCGCGTATGTGGACCACAAGCCACTCACATACGCGATGGCCAAGCACACCGAACCCTGGTCCGCTAGGCAGCAACGCCAGCTCGTGGCCGTCTCCGACTTTACTACGGACATTCAGCACGTCTCCGGTAGAGACAACGTGGTCGCCGACTGCCTTTCCCGTCCCGCCGTCTGTGCGAATCACCTCGCGGTCGACTACGCACAACTAGCAGCGGCCCAGCTCACGGACCCAGACCTCCTCTCGGCGGCTACCAGCCTGCCAGGGCTACACCTAGCCAAGGTCGTGCACGGGCCCGAAGCCACGGCAGTCACGTGCGACGTCTCACTCGGACAACCCAGGCCGATCGTCCCTTAGACCTGGCGCCGCCGCGTGTTCGACGCGCTCCACGGGCTCTCTCACCCGGGTTCCCGCGCATCCGTCAAACTCCTCTCCAAGCGCTTCATCTGGCGCGGCCTCAGCAGAGATGTTCGGACTTGGGCCACCTCCTGCCTCGCCTGCCAACGGGCTAAGGTATAGCTGCACACTAACGCACCCCTGGGAGACTTCGAGGTACCCAGCCGCCGCTTCGACCACGTACACGTCGACATCGTCGGTCCCCTGCCGCCATCGCAAGGCCAAACTTATCTCCTCACGATGGTCGACCGCTACACACGCTGGCCTGAGGCAGTGCCACTGACCTCCACCACCACAGCTGAGATCGCCAGGGCGTTCGTTAACACCTGGGTTGCGAGGTTCGGCGTACCGGCCGACATAACCTCCGACAGAGGCGCCCAGTTCGCCTCCGAACTCTGGACGGCCACAGCACGCAACCTCGGGGTGACGCTCCACCGCACCACGGCGTACCACCCGCAGGCCAACGGACTTTGTGAACGCTTCCACAGGTCACTCAAGGCCTCACTCCGCGCCGGCCTGCAGGACAGTACCTGGACTGACCGCCTACCGTGGGTGCTACTCGGCCTACGCACCGCGGTCAAGGAAGACCTCCAGTCCTCGGCAGCGGAGTTAGTCTACGGACAACCACTGCGCGTCCCAGGCGAATTCCTTCCAGAGCCTACCAAGCCTTGGTCGGCCGAACAGCAGCGGCTCGACTCTTTCTCTTCCGCTCAGCAGTTCGCCCCACTTCCGGTCAACCGACACGGCGAACTCGCACCTCACGTCCCGCCAAATTTACAGCAGGCGCGCTTCGTCTTCGTGTGACACGACGCGCACCGCGGGCCCCTGCGACCCCCGTACGACGGTCCGTACGAGGTACTACAAACCGGGGACAAGGTCTTCAAGCTGCGGCTTGGCGACAGGGTCGAGACAGTCTCCATCGACCGGCTCAAACCAGCACACACAGAACCAGGGGAACAGGTCCCCGTGGCCCAGCCTCCAACTAGAGGCCGTCCCCCCGGCAAGCCAGCTCAGCCGGCGGCGAACCGCCCGACCCAACCAACCAGACCGGCGACCACTCAGAGCCTCTGCGGCAGAACCATTAGACCACCGTCACGACTCGTCCACTCCTCCTAAGCAGATTCTGGGGGGAGCTCTGTGGCGACACGCCACCACTGGACATAATCCGCTCACGGTGGCACAGACAGTCTAAGCAGAAGCCCCCAGCTGGGGTCCCTTTCCTCCAGCAACTTGTTTCCCGCAGGGACTGGCTGCCGGGAGCACTTCCTGTCTGGGAAGTATTTAAGTGGATGCGCGGGCTTTTCTAGTTCCTGTTTTGCCATGAGGCTGAAATAAAAAGCTGTACTGTTTCACTGGCTCTGGTCTCGACTCCCACGTTTGCCGCGGTATCTCAACACCGTTCTCTTTTCAGCCCACATCATTGACCTTTTAAAAGAACTACCTAACTTCAATTCTTATGTGGACGATATATATCTGTCACATGACAATCTCCAAGCGCACTTGAAAGCCATTGATAGTGTTTTATCCAGAATTGCAACTGCTGGGTACTTAATCAACATTTTTCTCTCTCCCAGCTGTCTCCCATTCTGCCCGCGCATTTCACACCTAATCTAGAGCTGTATTTTGTCTCCACTAGTCCTATCACCATCTCGTTTCATTTTGAATACCTCATAATGTCTCTTCTTCTCTTTTTTTCTCTCCCAGCCCGGCCTCTTAATCTATTTCATTCCCTGTGCCTCTTTAGTCTTGATAAAGGGTTTTGACCCGAAACGTTGACTCTAATTTCTCTCCACGGATGTTGCCTGGCCTGCTGAGTTTTTCCAGCATTTTCTGTTGTTATTATAAAAAAGAGTCAACTAGTTAGGGAAGAGGTAGATTTTCTGGGCCTGCGAATAACTGGAAATGGTAAAGGAATAACTCAATCATATAAAGAACGATTAGCCACCATTCAATATCCTAAAACTCTGAAAAATCTGCAAGCAAGTTTAGGACTCCTGAATTTTGCTCGATCCTTTACACCAATCTTTGCCGAGCTCACAGCACCCCTGTATGCTAGAGTGGGTGAACCAGCAAAAGGACCATTCATATTTTCACCAGACGATTACTCAAAATTGCAACAATTATGCCGAGAGGTACAAAAAGCCATAGACCTGGAATTGAGGGACATACAAGTTCCCCTCAATATTCATCTCAGGTCATCAACTAAAGTGGCAGTTGCAGTTTTCTATAATGAAAAGAGCATAGTGCCCATTCAGTTCCATTCTTGTACCTCCTTCCGACATTGGAAAAGTTATATTAAAAAAGAAAGGGTCATGGCTATGGTAGTACAATGCCTCATCAAGGCACGAACCCTTCAAGGGAAATACCCCATTACTATCTATACTGAGATTCCCGATTTAAGATCAGTATTGAGGATGGCCTCTGATGAAAAAAGAGCCACCCAGATCCGATATGATAAATGGGTATTGTTCTTGACTGATCCTACACTCATTTTTAAATTCATCACCCCAGAAATGGATAGAGCATTTCTCCATCAAGGAGGATGACGATACAGAGGAGGGAATCAGACAAATACCTATGAGAGCGCTTACAGAATACCATCAATCATTTACTGTAATGAATCTTCGATGATGATTAAAAAGGGACATCCCAGCAATCCTCAGCTGGGATGGGGATAGTAGTAGGGATTTTTCAAGATTCCTATTCTTTTTATCCAGAAGAATTACTGTCCATACCCCTTGGCCATAAGACAGCACAATATGCTGAAGCTGCAGCATTACGGTATGCTTTAGAAAAGGCAGACCTTATTAAACCCACACTAATCTGTACGGATAGTGACTACTGTAAAAGAGGATATAACCAAGATCTAGTTTTCTGGGAACAGACAAATTTTACCAATCATAAGGGTAAATCCATAAAACATAAATCATTGTGGGAAGACATTCTCCGTTCGAGAATGGAGAAACAGAATTGTCAGGTGATTCATGTAAACGGGCATACCACTGGGACAGTGCACTCAAAAGGAAACAGTCTTGCAGACGAACAAGCGAAACGTTCGGTCTGCGTGGCAACCCCTCGAGAGGGGTCTGCCAATATTAGTGTAATCACTAGGGCAGAACGGGCAGCTAATCAGGATGAGGAACTGATTCAGCTATTAGACCCAACAAAAGAGAATCCACCAGGATATCCACCAAAGTACTTTTACTCGGAAACCCCTACGGGTATTGTGCTAGTTAAGTTGCCCAAGGGAAACCGAGAAGCACCCCCGAGACACAAACGAGAACAGTTTGTAAAAGAAGCTCATGAGGGCATAGGTCAAGCACATTGTGGTGCCAGAACAACATTCTGCAAATTGACCCCCTTATATTGGTGGCCAGGCATGCTTAAGGTCTGGAAAACATATGTGACAAATTGTGAGCCATGCTATTTAACCAATAAATCAGCACTAATTAAGCCACCACCATTGGCTCCTGTGAAAGCTGATGAGCCAATGGGAAAATTCTTTATTTACTTTATTGGACCACTTCCCCTGTCTTTGGGATACAGACATGTTCTCATTTGTGTAGATGGATGCACTTCCTTCTGCTGGCTGGTCCCCACAAAAACTGTTTCGGAAAACACACTCACTAATGCTATTACTGACATAATTACTGTAGCTGGTGCACCCAAAATCTTACACTCCGATCAAGGCAGAGCCTTTGTCTCCAAGGTCTTCAAGGACTATTGTGAACTAAGGGGGATTGGGTTAGCGCACAGCACGCTATGTCATCCGCATTCAGCGGGGCTGGTGGAACGTAAAAACCAGGACGTAAAAAAGCTATTGGTCAAACTGTTGAGAATCAGGGGAAATAAGTGGACCACATCATTCCAGAGGTGCAGCTATCACTTAATAATCTGCCCGCATCTGCATCAGGGACAGTGTCCCCTAAAACTCCATATTATCTGATGTATGGGATTGAGATGCATACACCGCTTACCCATAGTTCTTTTATTGCCTCTACACTCTCTGAGTCCTTGACCCAACAGCGACAGTTAGATTTTAAAAAAGAAGTAACAGAGGAGATTCATCAAATTGATCAGAGGTTAAGGGAGGCAAATAGGCAGAAAAAACTGACAAACAAAGCATGGCAACCCCTAGTAGGAGAATGGGTACAGGAAAAGAAGTTTGAGCAAAAACCTGGTTTTAGACCGAAGTGCAAAAAACCTGTTCAAATACATTCTGTTATTAACAAAAGAACAGTTAAAATACATATTAATCAGCCGAATGGCAAGCATATTCTTAAAACTGTCTCCATAGACAATCTCAAAAGATGTCCTGCGGGATACCAAAATGGAGGAACAATACAAGGCACACTGTCTTTCAAGACCCAGCTTGGAGCATGACACAGGAAATGGATGTGATCGAATTACTGATGACGGTCAGTCAGACGGTGTCACCGACTCCTCCACACGATGCTTGGCATCGCCTCAGGAATTGGATTCACGAAAAGCAACAACCGAAACAAGGAAAGATCAACGATTTACTTCAATGAAGGTGGAAGACACTGCAGATGAAGAAGGAATCAACTGAGCGCCTGGCAAGGCCTTTACGAAAACAAGAATCTGTCCACATGCCGGATCGAAGGAACAGCGTGTCAAGCTTCAGATAGTTCCAAATGACATCTCCTTAACTCGTATGAATAACTCACCTCTACGGAACGTATATCTGCCGATTGGACATTCTAAGTACATGTTGTTTCGCTAATTGCATGACAATGTACCCATCATCCTTTTAAATTGTGTTCAATTTAAAATAAAGCAAAACATTGTCCTAGGATGAATTAAAGGGAATTTTCATTTAGCATATGATTGTGAATCTCGTGAAATTAATGTGCGTCTGTCTTGATGCTCCAGTTCATTTTTTGGTCAAGGGGGAGGGGGTGGGAATAAGCTATATATCTCTTCAGAAAAATACACCATTCTATAAAAGAATTCTGACTTTATTAAAACATGACAAACTGGGCTTGAAAATCTAAAAGCCTCAACAATGGAAAAGCTGTGAACAGCATTCAGGCTATTGAGATAAGATAAGTTGTTGACACTGAATCAATAACCTTATTGAAACAGGAGGTTGGAGCTTCCTGAAAGTCTGAAGCCTTGGAAAGAACACCTGTTAAGGTGTCTTAAACCAACACTTCGGAAAGAATCACATAAAATTAAAGAAACATGCCTTCATAAAAATGACATCAAATGGAACACAGGAGACATGAGTCTGTGTTACAACCAGCTGAGGTGACTTAAGAATTGAACAGAAGTCTTTGGTAAGAATGACATCAAATAGATGCGCCTGCTCCACACCGTTTTTTATGATAAGCTTTGAACACCTAAGTGTAGAGACATAATTCTTAATGCTACAAGCTGATCTAACTGTAAAAATAGCAGGGGTCAACAGAAAAATTACTAGAGATAATTAGCTTACATCATAGGATCAAAACTTCAAAGGAAATACCACCGAGAAAGGGTATAAAAATTGATCTTTCAAATGGGAAGATAAATTTGCTGCAAAGGGGCAAAGCGATTCTCAGACTTCAGAGGCAAGCTCTGTAAGTCTTCAACTCTTTGTGTCTCGGGGATCAAGGTATTGTATTTGATTTTGGTGGATATCCTGGAATAAACTAAGAACTGTAAAACTAGCAAAGTTAAGATTTGAGAATAAGGATCTCTGATAATAGAATTGTAAGTTTTTTGTTTTTGGAGCTGTTAATGTTGCAATTGAATCACCAACTGTAAATTATATGTCGGTTCTTTTATAAATCTATATATTTTTAGAATTGTCTCACATAGTACTTCTGTATCAAACTCGTGAACACAATCTCTGTACGCTCTTTGGTGAGGAGTTGCAGAATTCTGAGGGAGTTTTCCGGACCCTCATAATATCTGGAACATTACAATCTAGCTAAACTTATTAAAAGTGCTATCGGGAGGACTGTAACAACTTCAGGTTGTTCTTTTCCTTTAGGGAGAGATAGTCTGGACCTTTAGAACTAATTAAGCATCTTTAGGATTTGGCTACCTCAAACTTTAGTTGATAGTGAATGTCTGGGGAATATGCCTGATCTGGGGTAGCCCTAAAGGGGCTAGGACTAGTAATTACCCCTTCAACCCCACCCCCTCACACCAACCAACATCTGCTCCCCTGACCATCATCGGACCCCCCAACCCCCATCTACTCCCCCGACCTGTTCTTCCGGGTTTCCCGACCTCAAAACAGCTCCCCCACTCCCCGCAAATAAGGCGCCTCTGGGCTAAAACCCAGGCCTCTGTTTCTGTCTGTATATTAATACCGAATATCCACAAAGCCGTCATTATCCTTTCAGCATACACCAATCCACCATGCTAATCCTGATGATTCAAAGCCATATATCAGATGAATATCTTGCATCTGTGTTCACTATGGAGAAGGACGATGTAGGCTTAGAAATCAGGCAGGGGGATTGTGATATACTTGAACAAATTAGTATTGAGATGGAGGAGGTACCAGCGGTTTAGCAGGCTTAAAAGTGGATAAATCCCCAAGCCCAGACGAGATGTATCCCAGGCTGCTGTGTGAGGCAAGGGAGGAGATTGCAGGGGCTCTGACACAAATTTTCAGAAACTCTCTGGCCACAGGGGAGGTGCCAGCTGTAGTGTATGTAACGTTCCACCTTTAAGAGAACTATTTTAAGGGTTGCACTACTTTATCTTGGCTACTGTATACTGTAATACCGGTGGTGACCACACCGGTATATAAGTGCTGTGTATTTATTGGGCAGATCCGCCCTGACCTTCAACCAGTAAAGTCCTGTTAAAGTTTATTCTTGTGGTCTGTGTAGTAATTCGCAATATAACACACAGACTTAACAGTGGCGATGAGTTCGATCTTACCCTGCGGCAGAGATACATCCAAGGCAGTTAACGGGCGTCGAGAAGAGGAATCCGCCCTCGTCATTCTGCTGAGAGAAGACTCGAGTCTGCAGAGCAAGGAAGAAGGAAGAATTCTGACACGAAGCCTTCCATCAGCAACAGGCAGTGATTGTCCCTTATATCACGGTGGTGGGTGAGCCGATCAGCGACGAAAAGCAAGTCGGCCACGTTGACTGTGAGTAGGGGAGAAATTTAAAAAAAACGGAGGATAAGGGCGGAGAACTCGACCATGGCCGGGGGAAAAAGAGCCGGACAGAAGTCGGGGCCAGAGGCGCTGAGACTGGGGCAGCGTAAGGCACGGAAGCCGCGGTGCAGGCAAACGCAGCCGGTGTGAGAGACCGGGCTGCAAGCGGGCTGGGAGATGCAACGGCGTCGAGAGCAAGCTCGACCGCAACCGGTAAACAAGGCCGGGCAGCTACCGAGGCGGCGAGGCGCAGCGACCAAGAACCGCTTGCGCGGGGGAAAATAAAACAAATAAAAGAAAACCGCGGAGAACTCAGCCGCAGCCGGGGGGGAAAGGACCGGACTGCAAGAGGGGCTGGGAGGCGCGATTGAAAACCACTGGGGAGGGCGAACGCAGCAATACGGCAATCGCTGTCACAGCCAGCGGGAGAGCCAGAGCCCGAGCGAGCGGGAGTGATAGACCGAGCGAGCGAGGGAGAACGAGACCGAGCGAGCGAGGGAGACCGTGTGAGCGCGGGAAACCACCATTTTCAGAGGCGGGGAAGAAGACAAGCGCAGGAAACCACCATTTTCGTGAGGCGGGGAAGAAGGCAAGTGCGGGAAACCGCCATGTTTTTTTTTTGAAAAAAAAATTTAAAGAAAAATTTCGTTGTTGTCTCTCAAAAAGAGTGCAAAGATGCCTGAGCGTGGTAACATCAACGATTTCGATTCTGAGGTGGAAGATTGGGCCACGTGTGTAGAACGCATAGAGATATATTGTAAGTCAAATAACATATCAAATGATGATAAAGCAATAACCTTACTAAACTCAATGGGTGCGAAGACATACGGGCTATTGAAGCATCTTCTATCACCAGCTAAACCGGCGGATCAGACTTTCGCTAATATTGTTGCTGTCCTGAAGGATCATTTGAACCCCACACCGCAGATGTTAGCGGAACAATTTAAATTTTATGTGAGAACGCAACTGAAAGAGGAAAGCAACGCGGAGTACTTGGTTGAACTGCGTAGGCTAGCAAAATACTGTCAGTTTGGGGAAAATCTGACAGAGGCACTGAGAGACAAGTTCGTGTGTGGGATGTCGAAGGAAGGAACACAAAAGCAACTGCTCGAAGAGAATGATCTTACACTTGATAAGGCTGTCACTATTGCAGCATCGCACGAAGCCGCAGCGAGAGGCACTGCGGAAATGCAGCTGAAGGCAGCGGTACTCAGCGTAGATCAAATGGCTTCGGGTACAATGAAATGTTATCGTTGTGGGAAGACAAAACACCATCAGAACCAATGCTGGTTTAAAAACCAGGAATGTAGAAAATGTGGCAAGCTTGGTCACATAGCTAAAGTATGCCGGTCAGGAAAGAAGACCAGCAACAATAAGTCACCGCAGAAGAAGTACAGAAAGGTACATAAGGTGACTGTGAAGAGTTCAGATGAACAGAATTCGGATTCAGGCTCCAACAGCAAGGAACTGGGTAGTCTGAGAATTCACAATGTGAGTAAGGAAACTGACCGACAAACTATCTGGGTCACACTGCAGATTGCAAAAGTCCAAGTGAAGATGGAATTGGACACCGGATCGGCGTTGACGGTCATGAATAAGCAAGATTACAAAAAGTTATTCAAACATATTCCCCTACGGGATAAGAAGATAGTATTGCAGACATACACGGGGCAAAAAGTATACCCCATCGGAAAGATAAAAGTCAAGGTGTTACACAAGGGCAAAGAACACCAAGGAATGGACATATATGTACTACCCGAGGGAGGTCCACCACTTCTGGGACGGGAGTGGATCAGGAAAATAAATATGGACTGGCACTCCCTAAACACGATAACGGTAGATTCCGGAAAGAAAGATGTCAAACCTGAACGATTGTCCAGAATATTGGATGAGGCTGAAGAGGTATTCCAACAGGGACTGGGAATACTGAGAGGAATTAAGGCGAAAATCAAGATTGCAGAACATGCAACCCCAAAATTTTTCAAAGCCAGATCGGTACCTTATGCGATACGACCTGCTGTGGAGGCTGAACTGGAAGAGCTTGAACGTTCAGGGGTACTGTCTAAGGTGGACTGGAGTGAGTGGGCCACGCCCATTGTTCCCGTCATGAAGCATTCATCGAGTAACAAGCCAGGGGAACCGGGAAAGGCCCGCATCTGCGGAGACTTCAAGATCACAGTTAATCCGATGCATCACACGGTACAATATCTGCTTCCGCAGATTGAGGATATCTTTGCTTCATTGGCTGGTGGGAAACACTTCACCAAGATAGACCTGGCGAAAGCGTACTTACAGATGGAAGTTGAGGAAGAGTCGCGCCAGTATCTCACAATCAACACGCACAGAGGCTTGTATCGATATAATAGACTGGTTTTTGGAGTGGCTTCGGCTCCAGCAATTTGGCAGAGGGCCATGGAGCAGGTCTTACAGGGAATTCCAAGCACTCAGTGTTACTTGGACGATATCCTGATTACAGGAGAGGATGAGGAGGAACACCTCGCAAATTTGAAACTGGTGCTCACCAGGTTGAAGGAATATGGCCTTCAAGTTAATCGCCAGAAATGTGAGTTCTTCCAGAAACGGATCTCATACTGTGGTCATGTCATTGACCAAGAGGGGCTGCACAAGTCACCTGACAAGATCGAAGCTGTTGTGAAGACCCCCGCTCCGGAAAATGTATCCCAGTTGAGGTCGTTTCTGGGGTTGATTAACTATTACCATAAGTTTCTGCCAAATCTATCCACGGTGCTGCACCCGCTGAATGCTCTGTTGCGGAAAGAAGTACCATGGAAGTGGAGCGAGGACTGTAAGAAGGCCTTTCACAAAAGCAAGGCATTGATCACCTCTGAGGAAGTGTTGGCTCACTTCAACCCAACGCTACCTCTTCGTCTAGCTTGTGATGCTTCCCCTTATGGTATTGGAGCAGTACTCTCACACAAGTTGCCAAATGGCTCGGAAAGGCCAGTCGCATTCGCATCCAGATCATTGACCTCCGCTGAGCGCAACTATGCTCAGATAGATAGGGAGGCTCTCAGCCTTGTGTGGGGAGTAAAGAAATTCAACCATTACCTGCAGGGCAAGAAGTTTACACTGCTGACAGACCACCAGCCGTTGGTATCCATATTCAACCCTAACAAGGCCGTTTCCACGATGACAGCGCAAAGGCTACAGAGGTGGTCCATTTTCCTAGGGGCACACCAATATGACATCGAATACAAAGGGTCCAAACAGCATGGGAATGCTGACGGGTTATCGCGCCTACCGTTGCCAATGGTAGAAGCGGCGCCTACAGTGGACCCAGTGGAGATGTTCCACTCAACCATAGTGGAATGTCTACCAGTAACCAATTCTACGATAAAAAAGGAAACAAGCAATGACCCGACTCTCTCACGAGTCTACGATTTAACGGTGAAGGGATGGCCAGCACATGGGGAACCAATGTTGCCAGCATTTTCGCAAAGAAGAGAACAGCTGTCAGTGTGCCGAGGAACTTTGATGTGTGGATCCAGAGTGGTGATTCCACCCAAACTCCAGCATAAAGTGCTAAAGGAGCTTCACGAGGGGCATCTGAGTGGAGTGAAAATGAAGAACCTAGCCAGAGCGTTTGTGTGGTGGCCAGGTATCGATGGAGACATCGAAGAAATGACCAAGAGCTGTCTAGGATGCCAGAAGGACCAAAACGCCCCACCACAAGCTCCTCTGCATCCTTGGGAGTGGCCCTCATCTCCATGGCAAAGGGTACATATCGACTTTGCTGGTCCATTTATGGACTCAATGTTTTTAATCGCGGTGGATGCACACTCCAAGTGGCCGGAGGTAATAAAGATGTCCTCCACCACCACGGAAAAAACCATCACAGTATTAAGGACCATATTTGCCAGGAATGGGCTGCCGGAACAGATCTGTTCTGATAATGGACCGCAATTTGTGTCCGAAGAATTCAAGAAGTTCTTAAAAAGCAATGGGGTTAAGCACTACACGTCCGCCCCATACCATCCCGCCACCAATGGATTAGCTGAAAGGTTTGTCCAGACCTTCAAGAAGGCCATAAAGGCCATGGGTAATGAAGACATAAATCTACAACATAAGGTAGATAACTTCTTGTTGGCGTACAGGAATGCAACACATGCGGTCACAAACCAAACTCCCGCCATGATGTTTTTCAATAGAAGACTAAGATGCCGGCTGGATTTGATCAAGCCAAACATCAGAAGGGACGTAGAGAACCGGCAATTTCAAGGCATGAATGAAAAGCCAACTAGAACCTTCCAGATAGGTCAACAAGTTTTGGCACGGGACTACCGTACAGAGAAATGGCAGCCTGGAACTATTTGCAAACGGCTAGGACCGCTGATGTATACCGTGGACATTGGGGAAAGCATAATAAGGCGCCATGTTGACCAGTTCATAGAGTCATCCGAAAAGGGCCAATCTACTCCACAACTCTATATGCCTAATGTTGAAGCAGAGATACCCATGACCTCTACCTCTGATCCGGTAATACTGGAATCAGATGAACCTGACACTGGCCTGCAAGCAGAATCGACCTTGCCAGAAGAACCTACTACACCACCAAAAACTACTACACCACCGAGGCGTTATCCGGACCGAGTCAGGAAGCCTCCAGAGAGACTGAATCTGTGAACTGTTTACATGAAGTTGTGTATTGTTGAGATACCGCGACAAACGTGGGAGTCGAGACCAGAACTATTGAAAACTCAACTGCTTTATTCCAACCACATGACAAACAGGAACTAGAAAAGCCCGCGCATCCACTTAAATACTTCCCAGACAGGAAGTGCTCCCGGCAGCCTGTCCCTGCGGGAAACAAGTTGCTGGAGGAAAGGGCCCCCGGCTGGGGGCTTCTGCTTAGACTGTCTGTGCCGCTGTGAGCGGATTATGTCCAGTGGTGGCGTGTCACCACAGAGCTCCCCCCAGAATCTGCTTAGGAGGAGTGGACGAGTCGTGACGGTGGTCTAATGGTTCTGCCGCAGCGGCTCTGAGTGGTCGCCGGTCTGGTTGGTTGGGTCGGGTGGTTCCCCGCCGGCTGTGCTGGCTTGCCGGGGGGACGGCCTCTAGTTGGAGGCTGGGCCACGGGGACCTGTTCCCCTGGTTCAGTGTGTGCTGGTTTGAGCCGGTCGATGGAGACTGTCTCGACCCTGTCGCCGAGTCGCAGCTTGAAGACCTTGTCCCCGGTTTGTAGTACCTCGTACGGACCATCGTACGGGGGTCGCAGGGGCCCGCGGTGTGCGTCGTGTCGCACGAAGACGAAGCGCGCCTGCTGTAAATTTGGCGGGACGTGAGGTGCGAGTTCGCCGTGTCGGTTGACCAGAAGTGGGGCGAACTGCTGAGCGGAAGAGAAAGAGTCGAGCCGCTGCTGTTCGGCCGACCAAGGCTTGGTAGGCTCCGGAAGGAATTCACCTGGGACGCGCAGCGGTTGTCCGTAGACTAACTCCGCTGCTGAGGACTGGAGGTCTTCCTTGACCGCGGTGCGTAGGCCGAGTAGCACCCATGGTAGGCGGTCAGTCCAGGTACTGTCCTGCAGGCCGGCGCAGAGTGAGGCCTTGAGTGACCTGTGGAAGCGTTCACAAAGTCCGTTGGCCTGCGGGTGGTACGCCGTGGTGCGGTGGAGTGTCACCCCGAGGTTGCATGCTGTGGCCGTCCAGAGTTCGGAGGTGAACTGGGCGCCTCTGTCGGAGGTTATGTCGGCCGGTACGCCGAACCTCGCAACCCAGGTGTTAACGAACGCCCTGGCGATGTCGGCTGTGGTGGTGGAGGTCAGCGGCACTGCCTCAGGCCAGCGTGTGTAGCGGTCGACCATCGTGAGGAGATAAGTTTGGCCTTGCGATGGCGGCAGGGGACCGACGATGTCGATGTGTACGTGGTCGAAGCGGCGGCTGGGTACCTCGAAGTCTCCCAGGGTTGCTTTGGTGTGCAGCTGTCCCTTAGCCCATTGGCAGGCGAGGCAGGAGGTGGCCCAAGTCCGAACATCTCTGCTGAGGCCGCGCCAGACGAAGCGCTTGGAGAGGAGTTTGACGGATGCGCGGGAACCCGGGTGAGAGAGCCCGTGGAGCGCGTCGAAGACGCAGCGGCGCCAGGTCTCATGGACGACCGGCCTGGGTTGTCCGAGTGAGACGTCGCACGTGACTGCTGTGGCTTCGGGCCCGTGCGCGACCTTGGCTAGGCGTAGCCCTGGCAGGCTGGTAGCCGCCGAGAGGAGGTCTGGGTCCGTGAGCTGGGCCGCTGCTAGTTGTGCGTAGTCAACCGTGTGATGATTCGCACAGATGGCGGGACGGGAAAGGCAGTCGGCGACCACGTTGTCTCTACCGGAGACTTGCTGAATGTCCGTAGTAAACTCGGAGACGGCCGCGAGCTGGCGTTGCTGCCAAGCGGACCAGGGTTCGGTGTGCTTGGCCATCGCGTATGTGAGTGGCTTGTGGTCCACATACGCGGTGAAGGGGCGGCCTTCCAGGAGGAACCTGAAATGGCGGACCGACAGGTGGAGTGCGAGAAGCTCGCGGTCGAAAGTGGATTATTTGACTTCCGGGGGGCGCAGTTGGCGGCTGCAGAAGGCAAGTGGCTGCCACGTGCCTTTGACCCACTGCTCGAACACGGCCCCGACCGCGTGGTCGGATGCGTCGGTGTTGAGCGCGACCCGGGCATCAGCACTTGGGTGCGCGAGCAGAGTGGCGTCGGCGAGCGCGTTTTTGGTGGCGTCGAAGGCGGCTGCCGTGTCAGTGGTCCAGGTTACGTCCATCTTGCCGGATTTTCCTCAGAGGGAGTTGTATAGAGGCTTCATGAGGGCTGCGGCTCTGGGGATGAGCCTGTTGTAGAAGTTCACCATCCCGAGGAACTCCTGGAGGCCCTTGATGGTTGTGGGGCGGGGGAATTGCTGGACGGCCTGCACCTTGTTGGGCAGGGGGACGGCCCCAGCAGGGCTGATGTGGTGACCGAGAAAATCAATCTCGGTTAGGCCGAATTGGCACTTCGCCGGGCTGAGGATGAGCCCGTGTTGGGCTAGGCGCCCGAAAAGGATGCGAAGGTGTTCAAGGTGTTCCTGTTTGGAGGAGCTGGCCACGAGAATGTTGTCTAGATAGACGAATAGGAAGTTCAGGTCCCGGAGGACTGAGTCCATAAGGCGCTGGAAAGCCTGTGCTGCATTCTTGAGGCAGAAGGGCATCCTCAGGAACTCGAACAGGCCGAATGGGGTGATGACGGCCGTTTTGGCGATGTCCGCGGGGTGTACGGGGACTTGGTGGTAACCGCGCACCAGGTCGACTTTGGAAAAGACGGTTCGTCCGGCCAGTCGGGCCGAGAAGTCCTGGATGTGTGGCACCGGGTATCGATCGGGGGTGGTGGCGTCGTTGAGGCGGCGGTAGTCCCCGCAAGGGCGCCAGCCTCCGCCGGGCTTGGGGGCGATGTGGAGGGGCGAGGCCCAAGGGCTGCTGGAGCGGCGGATGCTGCCGAGTTGTTCCATGTTGGTGAACTCGGCCCGCGCGATTTCCAGCTTGGCCGGGTTGAGTCTGCGGGCGTGGGCAGAAACTGGGGGGCCCGTGGTGGGGATATAGTGTTCCACACCGTGCTTGGCGGCTTTGGCCGAAAAGGTCGGGTTAGTGAGGGCGGGAAACTCAGCCAGGAGTGCCGAGCAGTCGTCCGTGGCTCTGGCGCGGCAGTAGGTCATCAGGCCGGCCGAACGGGCCGGGGTAAAGGCGCCGGGGATGGGGGCCATAGTGTTGATGTCGACGAGGCGGTGCCTCGGAATGTCGACAAGGAGGCCGTGGGCGCGTAGGAAGTCGGCGCCGGTGAGTGGGCAGAGGACCTTGGCTGTGAGGAACTCCCAGCTGTAGCGGCGGCCCGCGAGGTCGAGCGTGACCATGCGGGTGCCATATGTGCGGATTTCAGAGCCGTTGGCTGCAGCCAATGTGATACCCCGTGTGCCGCGTTGGATCTCGAGGGTGGAGGCGGAGGTGATGCTGTGCTGGGCTCCTGTGTCGCACAGAAATCGGCGGTTGGTTCTGTCGTCAGTGACGTACAGTAGGGGCTCCTTCTGCCCCGTGGCCATCGCGGTGGCCGGTGCGGGGGGGGGTTTGAAGGAACACGTTGGCGTGCAGCGTTGAGCCCTAGCGCCAAAACGGGTGTGGTAGTAGCAGTGACCTGGAGTGGTAGGGCGGTCGGGCCTAGCGGCCCGGGAAGACCGCGTGGTCGTTGCCGTGAGGTCGGGCGCGACGTCGCGAGCGGCCTGTGCAGAGAGCAGCCAGTCGGCCTTTTCGGCTATATCATTCAGGTCCGTGGAGTCAGACTCCACAATGAGCGGGCGGATGCTGGCGGGGAGCTGCCGAGTGAAAAGCGTGCGAAAAAGGGCGCCGGGATTTTTGTCGTCTGAGAGGGACAGCATGTGGGAAAGCAGGTCTGATGGTGAAGCGTCACCAAGGCCAGGGAGGTCCAGGAGTTGGCAGTGGCGCTGGTAAGAGGACGTTTGAAATTTTTTAAGTAGCGCAGCCTTCAGATGTTCGTACTTGCCCTCCGTTGGTGGATTCAGCAGCGCTGCCCAAACCTTGTGGACTGTAGCGTAGGTGAGCGAGGCGACGAGGTAGTCGTACTTCGTGGTGTCGACTGTAATGCCTTTCAGCCGGAATCTGGACTCAGCTTGAACGAACCAGGCTTCGGCGAGGTTCTCCCAAAAGTCTGGTAATTTAACCGTGACTGCGTTTGTATCCGCCATGCTAGCTTAGGATTCGTCCTGAGCGTCGGGGTCACCAGTGTTGAGATACCGCGGCAATCGTGGGAGTCGAGACCAGGACTATTGAAAACTCAACTGCTTTATTCCAACCACATGACAAACAGGAACTAGAAAAGCCCGCGCATCCACTTAAATACTTCCCAGACAGGAAGTGCTCCCGGCAGCCTGTCCCTGCGGGAAACAAGTTGCTGGAGGAAAGGGCCCCCGGCTGGGGGCTTCTGCTTAGACTGTCTGTGCCGCCGTGAGCGGATTATGTCCAGTGGTGGCGTGTCGCCACAGTATATATGTTATGATGTTATGTTTAATGGGAATATATACTGTTAACCTAAAAAGGGAGGATTGTAGTGTATGTAACGTTCCACCTTTAAGAGAACTATTTTAAGGGTTGCACTACTTTATCTTGGCTACTGTATACTGTAATACCGGTGGTGACCACACCGGTATATAAGTGCTGTGTAAGGATTTATTGGGCAGATCCGCCCTGACCTTCAACCAGTAAAGTCCTGTTAAAGTTTACTCTTGTGGTCTGTGTAGTAATTCGCAATATAACACACAGACTTAACACCAGCGGACTGGAAGAAAGGGAAAATAGAATATGAGAGTAAGCTAACAGGGAACATAAAAACTGACTGTAAAAGCTTTTATAGATATGTGAAGAGAAAAAGATTAGTGAAGTCAAGCGTAGGTCCCTTGCAGTCAGAATCGGGGGAATTTATAATGGGAAACAAGGAAATGGCAGGCCAACTAAATGCATACTTTGGTTCTGTCTTCACAAAGGAGGACACAAATAACCTCCCAGAGATGCCGGGGAACATTGGGTCTGATGAAAGCGAGGAACTGAAAGAAATCAGTACTTGTAGGAAAATGGTGTTAGGAAAATTGATGGGACTGTAGGCCGATAAATCCCCAGGGCCTGATGGTCTACATCCCAGGGTACTTAAGGAAGTGGCCCTAGAGATAGTAGATGCACTACTGATCATCTTCCAGAACTCGATAGACTCTGGAACGGTACCCATGGATTGGAGGGTAGCTAATGTTACCCCACTATTCAAAAAAGGTGGTAGAGAAAAAGCGGGGAATTATAGACCAGTAAGCCTGACATCGGTAGTTGGGAAAACGCTAGAGTCTATTATAAAAGATGTAATAGCAGAGCACTTGGAAAGCAGTGACAGGATCGGACAAAGTCAACATGGATTTACAAAAGGTAAATCATGCTTGACTAATCTACTGGAATTTTTTGAGGATGTAACTGGTAAAATAGATAAGGGAGAACCAGTGGATGTGGTGTATTTGGACTTTCAGAAGGCTTTCGATAAGGTCCCACACAAGAGATTAGCGTGCAAAATTAAGGCACATGGAATTGGGGGCAAGGTATTGACTTGGATAGAGAACTGGTTGGCGGACAGAAAGCAAAGAGTTGGAATAAACGGGTCATTTTCCGAGTGGCAGGCAGTGACTAGTGGGGTACCACAAGGATCGGTCCTAGGACCCCAGCTGTTCACAATATATATTAATGATCTGGATGAGGGAATTGGATGTAATATCTCCAAATTTGCAGACGACACAAAGCTGGGCAGGAGGGTAAGCTGTGAGGAGGATGTCGGGAAACTCCAGTACGATTTGGACAGGTTGGGTGATTGGGCAGAAACATGGCAAATGCACTATAATGTGGATAAATATGAGGTTATCCACTTTGGTGGCAAAAACAGGAAGGCAGATTATTATTTGAATGGCAATAGATTGGGAGAAGGGGAAGTGCAAAGAGACCTGGGTGTCCTTGTGCACCAGTCGCTGAAGGTAAGCATGCAGGTGCAGCAGGCGGTTAAGAAGGCAAATGGTATGTTGGCCTTTGTAGCAAGAGGGTTCGAGTACAGGAACAAGGATGTCTTGTTACAGTTGTACAGGGCATTGGTGAGACCGCACCTTGAGTATTGTGTGCAGTTTTGGTCACTATACCTGAGGAAGGACGCTCTTGCCATGGAGGGAGTGCAGCGAAGATTCACCAGGCTGATACCTGGGATGGCAGGAATGACGTATGAGGAGAGATTGTGTCGATTGGGTTTATACTCACTGGAGTTTAGAAGATTGAGAGGGGATCTCATCGAAACCTATAAAATTCTGTCAGGTCTGGACAGACTAGATGCAGGAAGGATGTTTCTGATGGCCGGGGAGTCCAGAACCAGGGGTCATAGTCTAAGGATAAGGGGTAAGCCATTTAGGACTGAAATGAGGAGTAATTTCTTCACCCAGAGAGTGGTGAACCTGTGGAATTCTCTGCCACAGAGGGTGGTCGAGGCCAGTTCATTAAATATATTCACGAAAGAGTTGGATATGTTTCTTGAGGCTGAAGGGATCAAGGGATATGGGGAAAAGGCGGGGACAGGGTACTGAGTTTGGATGATCAGCCATGATCACATTAAATGGTGGAGCAGGCTCGAAGGGCCGAATGGCCTACTCCTGCTCCTATCTTCTATGTTTCTATGTTTCTATGTTTCTAATGTAGTACCATTATTCAAGAAGGTTAGTAGGGATAAACCAGAGAATTACAAGCCAGTGTGCCTAACATCAGTGGTAGGGAAATTATTGGAAAAAATTCTGAGGGACAGAATAAGTCTCCATTTGGAGAGGCAAGGATTAATCAAGAATAGTCAGCATGGCTTTGTCAGGGGGAGATCATGTCCAACCAATTCGATTGAATTTTTTGAGGGGATGACTAGGTGTGTGGATGAGGAAGTGCAGTTGATGTAGACTACATGGACTTCAGTAAGGCTTTTGACAAAGTCCCACATGGGAGACAAGTCAAGAAGGTAAGAGCCCATGGGATACAGGGCAATTTAGAACATTGGATCCAAAATTGGCTTTGTGGCAGGAGGCAGCGAGTGATGGTCGAAGGTTGTTTTTGTGACTGGAAGCCTGTGTCCAGTGGTGTACCGCAGGGATCGGTGCTGGGTCCCTTGCTGTTTGTAGTGTGCATTAATGATTTAGATATGAATGTAGGAGGTATGATCAGTAAGTTTGCAGATGACACGATAATTGGTGGAGTGGTAAATAGTGAGGAGGGAAGCCTCAGGCTACAGGACGATATAGACGGGTTGGACAGATGGGTAGAACAGTGGCAAATGGAATTTAACCCTGAAAAGTGTGAGGTGATGCATTTTGGGAGGACTAACAAGGCAAAGGAATGCACAATGAGTGGTAGGACCCTAGAAAGGACAGAAGATCAGAGGGACCTTGGTGTGCATGTACATAGATCCCTGAAGGCAGCAGGACAGGTAGATAAGGTGGTTAAGAAGGCATATGGGATACTTGCCTTCATTAGCCGAAGCATAGAATATAAGAGCAGGGCAGTTATGATGGAGCTGTACAAAATGCTAGTTAGGCCACAGCTGGAATACTGTGTGCAGTTCTGGTCACCACACTATAGGAAGGATGTGATTGCATTAGGGAGGGTGCAGAGGAGATTCACCAGGATGTTACCTGGGCTGGAGCGTTTCAGATATGAAGAGAGACTGGACAGGCTGGGGTTGTTTTCCTTAGAGCAGAGAAGGCTGAAGAGGGACCTGATTGAGGGGCATAGATAGGATAGTTAGAAAGGAACTTTTTCCCTTAGTAGAGGGGTCAGTAACCAGGGGGCATAGTTTCAAGGTAAGGGGCAGGAGGTTTAGAGGGGATTTGAGAAAAACTTTTTCTCCCAGTGGGTGGTTGGAATCTGGAACCCACTGCCTGAAAGGGTGGTAGAGGCAGGAACCCTCACAACATTCAAGAAGCATTTAGATGAATACTTGAAACGCTATAGCATAGAAGGCTATGGACCAAGTGCTGGAAAATGGGATTAGAATAGACAGGGCTTGCTGGCCAGCGCAGACACGATGGACCAAAGGACCTCTTTCTGTGCTGTATAACTCTATGACTATAGAGGTCCAGCTAAACCTCGTGGAGCCCTGCAAAACAGACTTATGAGGTACTCCATAATTATTGCAGCTTGCCAAGTGCTACATAACATTGAAAGCCTTGCTACTTCTGAAAACTTAATGGAATGGTGATGAAGTCGGTGGGAAGGGAAGTATCTGCATCCTAGAGCATGAGGAGGGTGTACAAAATGGAGAGGATGTGGAACAGGACAGCTATCAGGCAGAGAAAGCTGGACACAACTGAAATAACAGTTGACGCATCAAATAACATCCCTGCTTATTTCCTTCATAAGACAGAGGTCTACATTCCCCTTGCGACTCCTAGCAAAAAGTTGCAAGATTATACAGAAATGAGTTTGAAACTCAATGTGCGCAAGTTTTTTAAAAATATTTCACTTGAGCCTTGGAGAGGCCTGAGGTGACTCTCGCCTCCGTGATGCCCCAGAGGGACCATCAGTCATCAGCCTTTCTCCAGCAGTGGTAAGGGGTTCCAGGTCCTCCTTTAACTCGCTATTGCCCTTTAATGGCTACACCAACACTCTATTTCCATCCTACACATTGGTGGTAACCCAACAAATTAGCAATTTTACTGCTCCCTAACCTGCCCTGCTTTATCGAATGAGGACTCGGGCAGACAGTTCAGTTGGTTAGATGGCGGTGTTGTATTGGCGGGCAGTGGAGGGGAGTCCCATCCTACCCATCACCCATCGACAGGAAACTGCAGCCCGATATTTTGAAAGTGAGTAAGTTGTCTAATCATTTGTATTCCATGTTTTTATATCTAAATTTCAAGTTTTTTCTCCAATTGCACATGAAATTCAATAAAAAGTAAATTTAAGTAGATTCCAAGAAGTTGTCTAGAGATTTCCTTTTCTCACCCTCTCCTCTTCTGTGATGAATGTGCAGGAAAACTGCTTAAATTTTCTTCATGTTTGCTTCTGAAAAGTCCCTTGAAACCAGCACTTTGTTGGCTAATGAAATTCTGTCGATAAACCAAGGAGCCACTTGCAGCACATATTGATTCAACAGAGTGGAGAACTACCTGAAAGGTTAAAGGTCACAATATTGACTGTCTATGCCTGGATACACTGCTCAGTTTTGCATTAAGAGAGATTGGAAGAACATCAGCTATTAATAGTTCAATGCTACCACATTACACAGCGAGAATCTCAAAGGCAATTTATTGAAAACATTTCCAAATCCCATGGTAGACTGGAGAATGCAATTGTTTCTATTCCTTTTGTCCATCTGCCTCCCAATCCTGTCTACATTTAATAAATGTCATGGAAGCCTGAACAGCTTCTTCTGGGAGTTGGCCTGTTTCCACTGTTTGGTGAATCTCAAAACCAATCTTGATTTAATGGGAGCTTTCTACTCACGGAGGGGGCGAGGGGGAATTAATTAGCACATAACCCGAGAATAGGAAGCAGAGATTCATTGTGAGCCTTGACCAACAGTGTGGAACATTACACCGGATATACAAAGTCATTGAGACAGACCTATATCCAAGCCTTCCAGGCAGCTGGTGTGACAGTGATGCAATATATTTCTGACAACTGTTGCTCTATATTTAGATTGATGAAAAATAAGGACGATACATGTGTGTTGATGGGAGGAAAGAGATTAACAAATTAGTACCCAGTAATCAAAAACAATCTCACTTACAACTTACCTGTAATGACATTTTAATACGAAAAAAGCAAAATAGGAGGTATTCAAAAATATACATGTTACAAGTAAATTAGTTAAAGATTTAAATCACTATAGAGCATCCTGCATGATAGGTGGGACTATAAGAATGCACACTACTAAGGGTAGCTCTACAGAACTATAGATGTTTACAGCACAGAAGGAGACCATTAGCATAAATATCTGTGCAAATCTTTGCTAGAGTAATCCAAAAATAATCCCACTGCCCCACTCTCTCTCCCCATAGCCCAATATCAATCCCAAACTAATCCCAATGCCCCACTCTCTCCCCATAGCTCTGTGTCAATCCAACACTAATCCCACTTCCCCGCTCGCTCCCTATAGCCCTGTATCAATCTAAAACTAATGCCAGTGCCCTGCTCTCTCCCCATAGCTCTGTATCAATCCCAAACTAATCCCACTGTCCTGCTCACTCCCCATAGCCCTGTATCAATCCCAAACTAATCCCACTGCCCCGCTCTCTCTCCCCATATTCCGGTATCAATCCAACACTAATCCCACTGCCCTGCTCTCTCTCCCCATAGCCCTGTATCAATCTCAAACTAATCGCACTGCCCCGCTCTCTCTCTCCATAGTCCTGTATCAATCTAAAACTCATCCCACTGCCCACTCTCTCCCCATAGCCCTGTATCAATCCAAAACTAATCCCACTGCCCTGCTCTCGCCCCATAGCCCTGTATCAATCCAAAACTAATCCCATTGCCCCGCTCTCGCCCCATAGCCCTTTATCAATCCAACACTAATCTCACTGCCCCACTCTCTCCCTATAGCCCTGTATCAATCCAAAACTAATCCCACTGCCCCACTCACTCCCTATAGCCCTGTATCGATCCAAAAATAATCACACTGCCCTGCTCTCTCCCCACAGCCCTGTACCAATCCCAAACTAATCCCACTGCCCCGCTCTCTGCCAATAGCCCTGTATCAGTCCCAAACTAATCCCACTGCCCCGCTCTCTCTCCCCATAGTCTTGTATCAATATAAAACTAATCCCACTGCCGTGCTCTCTCCCCATAGCCCTGTTTCAATCCCAAACGAATCACACTGCCCCGCTCTCTCTCCCCATAGCCCGGTATCAATCCAACACTAATCACACTGCCCCGCTCTCTCCTCATAGCCCGGTACCGATCCAACATTAATCCCACTGCCCCGCTCTCTCTCCCCATAGCCCTGTATCAATCCCAAACTAATCCCACTGCCTCGCTCTCTCTCCCCATAGCCCTCTATCAATCTAAAACTAATCCCACTGCCCCGCTCTCTCCCCTTAGCCCTGTATGAATCCAAAACAAATCCCACTGCCCTGCTCTCTCCCCATAGCCCTGTATCAATCCAAAACTGATCCCACTATCCTGCTCTCTCCCCATAGCCCTGTATCAATCCCAACCTAATCATTCATAAATCTCAGCAAAGGTATATTCCAGTGAGAAAGAAATGCTCCACGAGAAGGATGCACCATCCGCGTCTAAGGAAGTTAAGGATGGTATCAAATTGAAAGAAAAGGCATACAATGTTGCAAAGATTAGTGGTAGGCCAGAGGATTGGGAAATTTTTAGAAACCAGCAAAGGATAACTAAAAAAATTATAAAGAGGGAGAAGATAGAGTATGAGAGTAAACTGCCAATTAATATAAAAACAGACAGTAAGAGCTTCTACAGGTATGTAAAAAGGAAGAGAGTAGCTAAAGTAAATTTTGGTCTCTTAGAGGATGAGACTGGGGTATTAATAATGGGAAATAGAGAAATGGCAGAGACTCTAAACAATCATTTTGGATTATCATGGTAGAAGACACTAAAAACATTCCAATAATAATAGATAATCAAGGGGCTATAGGGAGGGAGGAACTTAAAACAATCTCTATCACTAGAGAAGAAGTACTAGGTAAACTAATGGGGCTAAAGGCCAACAAGTCCCCTGGACCTGATACCTGATGGCCTGCATCCTAGGGTCTTAAAAGAAATGGCTGCAGAAATAGGGAATGCGTTGGTTGTAATCTACCAAAATTCCCTGTACTCTGGAGAGGTCCCAGCAGATTGGAACACCGCAAATGTAATGCCACAATTCAAGAAAGGAGGGAAGCAGAAAGCAGGAAACTATAGGTCGGTTAGCCTAGCATCTGTCATTGGGAAAATGCTGGAATCCATTATTAACATAGAAACCTAGAAGATAGGTGCAGGAGTAGGCCATTCGGCCCCTTGAGTCTGCTCTGCCATTCAATGAGATCATGGCTGATCATCTAAACTCAGTACCCTGTCCCTGCCTTCTCCCAATACACCTTGATCCCTTTAGCCTTAAGAAATATATCTAACTCCTTCTTGAATATATTTAATGAATTGGCCTCCACTGCCTTCTGCGGTAAAGAATTCCACAGGTTCACCACTCTCTGCGTGAAGAAATCCCTCCTCATCTCTGTCCTAAATGGCTTACCTCGTATCTTTAGACTGTGACCCCTGGTTCTGGACTCCCCCGCCATCGGGAACATCCTTCCTGCATCTAGTCTGTCTAGTCCTGTTAGAATTTTATAAGTTTCAATGAGATCCCCTCTCAATCTTCTAAACTCCAGCCCAATCGACCCAAAAGGCATTTGACAAGGTGCCACACAAAAGATTATTGCTTAAGATAAAAAATCACGGGATTGGGGGTAATATTCTAACATGGATAGAGGATTGGCTATCTAACAGAAGGCAGAGAGTTGGGATAAATGGTTCATTCTCAGACTGGCAATCAGTAACCAGTGGTGTTCCGCAGGGGTCAGTGCTGGGTCCCCAACTCTTCACAATCTATATTAACGATTTGGAGGAGGGGACCGAGTGTAACATATCAAAGTTTGCAGATGATACTAAGATGGGAGGGAAAGTAGTGAGTGAGGAGGACATAAAAAACCTGCAAAGGGACATAGACAGGCTAAGTAAGTGGGCAGAGATTTGGCAGATGGAATACAATACTGGAAAGTGTGAGGCTATGCACTTTGGCAGGAAAAATTGTAGAGCAAGTTATTATCTTAATGGCAAGAAACTGGAAAGTACTGAAGTACAAAGGGATCTGGGGGTCCTGGTGCACAAAACTCAAAAGGTTAGTATGCAGGTGCAGCAAGTGATTAAGAAGGCCAATGGAATGTTGGCTTTCATTGCTAGGGGGATAGAATATAAAAATAGGGAGGTATTGCTTCAGTTGTACAAGGTATTGGTGAGACCGCACCTGGAATACTGCATACAGTTTTGGTGTCCATACTTAAGAAAGGACATACTTGCTCTCGAGTCAGTACAAAGAAGGTTCACTCGGTTAATCCCGGGGATGAGGGGATTGACATATGAGGAGAGGTTGAGTAGATTGGGACTCTACTCATTGGAGTTCAGAAGAATGAGAGGCGATCTTATTGAAACATATAAGGTTGTGAAGGGGTTGGATCGGGTGGATGCGGGGAGGATGTTCCCGATGATGAGTGAAACTAGAACTAGGGGGCATAGTCTTAGAATAAGGGGCTGCTCTTTCAAAACTGAGATGAGGAGGAACTACTTCACTCAGAGGGTGGTAGGTCCATGGAATATGCAGCCCCAAAAAGCTTTCGAAGCTACATCATTACATAAATTTAAAACAGAAATAGACAGTTTCCTAGAAGAAAAGGGAATTAAGGGTTACGGGGAGCGGGCAGGAATTTGGACATGAGTCTAGATCGGATCGGTCATGGCCCTGTGGGTAGCGGAGCGGGCCCAGGGACCGTGTAGCCTGATCCTGCTCCTGTTTCGTGTGTCTAATTCTGTTAGATTCAGGAGATAGTCCTGTGATAGTGGATTGGCGGTTAGGATCAGATCAGCCATGATCTTATTGAATGGTGGAGCAGGCTCGAGGGCCCGATTGGCCTACTCCTGCTCCTATTTCTTATGTTCTTATGTTCTTATCTCTCCTCATATGTCATTCCTGCCATCCCAGGTATCAGTCTGGTGAATCTTCGCTGCACTCCCTCCATGGTAAGAGCATCCTCCCTCAGATAAGGAGGTAATAGCAGGACATTTAGAAAATCATAAGACAATCAAGCAGAGTCAACATGGTTTTATGAAAGTGAAATCATGTTTGACAAATTTGCTAGAGTTCTTTGAGGATGTACCAAACAGGGTGGATAAAGGGGAACCAGCAGATGTAGTTTATTTGGATTTCCAGAAGGCATTCGATAAGGTGCCACATAAAAGGTTACTGCACAAGATAAGAGCGCACGGAGTTGGGGTAATATATTAGCATGGATAAGGGATTGGCTAACTAACAGAAAACAGAGAGTCGGGATAAATGGTGACATGAATCTTGTCATTCATGTGGAAATGACATGTAATATTACTGGGCAGCCTGCTGGTGGCGCTGTCCAGGGAGAGTATAAATACTCGGGCATGGGCCCAGCTTGCTCAGGACATTCTTTAACAGGAACTAGTGATGGACACAACTAGATTTCCATGTTGAAAAACAGTTGATTAAAGCCTTGTTTAATACTCAGACCATGTGCCTCGTAGTTTTCTTACGTCAATTTAATCAACTGCAACCCGCTCCACGCTCTGAATGATTTGGGAACAGACACCTACGTTTCAAACTGTAGAAGGGAACTCAGACATAGTAATCAATCCATCATGAGGAAATTACTCAGACCCGCCCATCTCGACCTGGACCCATATTCACTTACATCTGCTAAGGTATGGAAACACTGGTATCGTACCTTCAGTAACTTCCTCGAGGAGTGTGGTGAGAATGTTCCTAATATGTTACGAATGATTGCCAATTATGTATCCCCTCATGTGTTTGACTTTTTGACTTTATTGAAGACTGTGTAGACTATGACTCCATATCCAAACACTATAGCAACTATATGTTAAGGCCCAAAACAAAATTTTTGCTTGGCACCTACTGGCCACAACTTGACAACAACCCGGCATATCACTTGATGAATTCCTTCAAGAACTTCACAGCCTCAGCAAAGATTGTAACCTCAAAGCTGCCTCAGCTGAGTAGTACCGGGAGGAATTAACTCGTGACTCTTTTATTAACGGAATTGCTTCTTCCCTCATACGCCAGCGTCTGTTGGAGAATAAAACCCTCGGGTTACAAGCTGCCTATAACCAGGCATATTCTCTGGACTTAGCTCAAATAAATTCAGTTATCTATTTTTTACCATATGCATGAACTGTTGCTACAACTTTTAGTGACTCCCCCGGTAAGCCTCAGGCGGAAGCCCTCACTGATGATGACCCTACCCTAGCGGCATCTTGGCAATCTAAAAAGAAGTGTTTCTTCTGTGGAGGTGCATTCCACTATAGGAAATTTTGTCCTGCTCGTAATGCAACCGCATTCATTGCAGCAAGAAAGGTGACTTTTCTAAAGTATGCCGGTCAAGAGCCTCTACTAGTGTTGCAGCTGCTATCTATAAAACTGCTCCTCCCCCAAGAGCCACTACTAGTGTTATAGCTGCTATCTATAAAACTGCTCCTCCCCCAAGAGCCACTACTAGTGTTACAGCTGTTTGTCCCCCCAAAGCCTGTCTCATGCAGCCACGAGGGTTTCGGTAAATGGACACATTTTGAGTGCATTAATTGACTCATGTAGCTCTGACAGCTTCATCAGTGAGCGGGCTGTCAGTAAGTTAAAACTGCGTATTTACCCCTCGGACAGGGAAATTGTAATGGCTCTGACAACACTGACCATCAACTCTTCTGGCTTTTGTCTTGTTCACCTTATCCTCAATGGCCGCACTTATTTTTCCACCCAGCTCGGGGTGCTCAAAAACCTATGCAGTGATGTGCTCCTGGGACAGGATTTCCAGAAACAACACAAAAGACTCACTTTTGAGTTTGGAGGGCCAAAGCCGGAGCTTACTATTTCCAAAGTACTGTTTTGTGCGCTTTCGGCGGCTTCACTCGATGAGCCGTCCTTGTTTGCCAATCTTTCCCCCCCAATGTAAGCCAAGATGATCTATCCTTTGTCGAGGCAGAAATCTCTCGCCTTCTAGCTGACGATATCACTGAGCCATGTTTATCTTCCTGGCGGGCTCAAGTCATCGTTGTTAAAAATCCTCTGAAGCAACACAAGAAATGCCTTTGCATCGATTACTTGCTAACTATTAACCAGTATACCGACCTGGATGCCTACCCACTACCACGCATCGATGACATGGTCAATAACCTTGCCAGCTACAGGGTATTTTCAACTTTTGACTTAAAGAGCGCATACCATCAAGTACCGTTAAAGGACTCTGACAAAAAGTATACGACCTTTGAGGCCAATGGTCGGCTTTACCAGTTTTGTCGCCTTCCATTTGGGGTCACCAATGGGGTGGCCATCTTTCAATGGGCAATGGACAGCCTAGTCAAACAGGAGAACTTAATGGACACTTTTCCATATCTGGATAATATCACCATTGCAGGTCATGACCAGAAGGAGCATGATGCCAAACTCCAGAAATTTCTTGACGTTCTCCGTCATCGCAACTTAACCTTAAATGAGTCTAAACCTGTGAAATCAGTACCATCAGTCAACATCCTTGGCTAATGGGTGGGCAATGGTGTCATCAAACCGGATCCGGAGCGACTTTGTCCACTTCAGGAGCTCCCTCCTCATACGAATCTCGGCTTTCTTCGTCGGGCCCTCGGCATGCTTGCAAGTGGATACCCCACTTTTCCGACAAGATCCAGCCCCTGCTTCACGTGAAGATATTCCCGTTGGATGCGATGGCTATTTCAGCTTTCGAGCTCCTCAAGCAACAATTGGAAAAAGCCATGCTTCATTCCATCGTTGAAAATCTCCCTTTCGTGGTCAAGTGCGATGCATCAGAGGTGGTGATCTCGGCTACCTTGAATTAAGGTGGTCGACCCGTTGCATTTCTGTCCATAACTTTGCAGGGTAGCGAGCTCCATTATCCTCCTGTCGAGACAGAGGCTAAGGCTATCATCAAAGCAGTACGTAAATGGAGTCATTTTCTCGCTCGTCACCATTTCACACTCATGACTGATCAGCGCTTTGTCGCCTTTATGCTGGATAACCGGAAACGCACTAAGGTCAAGAATAACAAAATACAGCTCTGGAGGATGGAATTGGCTGCCTTTGGCTACACCATACATTATCAACCCGGCAAAGAACTGTGGCCCCAGATACACTCACGCGTGCATTCTGCTCTTCCATGTCAACTTCGACTCTTACGGATCTTCATACTGACTTGTGCCATCCTGGTGTTACCCGTATGTTGCACTTTGTCCGATCTAAAAATCTCCCATTTTCTACAGAAGACGTGAAAAGAACATGCTCCACTTGTAGAATTTGCGCAGAATTGAAACTGCAATTCTTCCGTCTGTCGGTTGGCTCGCTCATATACACTACACAGCCTATGCAGCAACTCAGCATTGACTTTAAAGGGCTATTGCCTTCCTCAACGCAAAACACCTACTTGCTTACTATGGTGGATGAATATTCATGCTTTCCCTTTGCTTTTCCCTGTCCCAATATGCTTACTTCCACAGTGATCAAATGCCTCGATCAAGTCTTTTCCCTTTGCGGTATGGCCAATTTCATCCACTCTGATCGGGGTCCCTCCTTCATGTCAAGCGAACTCAAAAGTTATCTTTCCCAATGGGGAATCGCCACAAGTAAAATGACACCGTATCATCCTATTGGAAATGGACAGGTTGAGAGTTACAACGCCATCGTTTGGAACGCTGTTCGTCTTGCACTGAGGTCACACAACCTATCAGACCAGCAGTGGGAAACTATGCTCCCTGACGCGTTGCATTCCATCAGGTCTCTTCTTTCTACATCCACCAACGCTACTCCTCACGAACGATTCTTCGGGTTCCAGCGTCGCTCCACTCATGGGGTGTCCCTACCATCATGGTTGGCAGCTCCTGGCCCCATGCTGCTCCGAAGATTCATCCAATCCTCCAAGAGTGATCCCCTCATCAATGATGTGGAACTGACAGATGTCAATCCCACGTACGTGCACGTGCGGTACCCTGATGGCCGGGAATCCACAGTGTCACTTCGGGATCTGGCTCCATGCCCAACCGGTCCCATGGACCTAATCAATAGTGGGATCCGTATTAATGATGCTGATACACTGCGCTCCTCTGAGGATGACACCCTACCCGGGACGTCAAGGGATCTGCCAGCTGTTTCGCCGGATCAACCCGGGGAACAGAGCACTCCCTGCGGATGGCCACCCGAAGCCAGGACGCCAGTCAGTCACCGACTACTGAGCAAGGTGAAACCAGCTCTGCACCGGTGGGGGCCCGTACCCGGAGCCACGATCTCCCCAGTCCCCCTCAAGTCGATCAAGGCGACACGGACTCTGCCGGCCCGCCGGTACGAAGCAAGCGACCCAGGGACCAAAACACGGTCTGAGGAGACATGTCTTCCGGCCTCCAAAGGAGATCCAAACGACTGCGTCTATTCTTCGCCCGATTAATTCAGTAGAAGGAAGCCGCCGGACTTCCAATCTTTCAGGCGGGAAGAATGACATGAATCTTGTCATTCATGTGGAAATGACTTATGTAATAATACTGGGTGGCCTGCTGGTGGCACTGTCCAGGGAGAGTATAAATACTCGGGCATGGGCCCAACTTGCTCAGGACATTCTTTAGCAAGAACTAGTGAAGGATACAACTTGATCTCCATGTTGAAAAACAGTAGATTAAAGCCTTGTTTAATACTCAGACCAAGTGCCTAGTAGTTTTCTTACGTCAAATGGGTCATTTTCCGGTTGCCAATCAGTAACTAATGGGATGCCACAGGGATCAGTGCTGGGGTCTCAACTATTTACAATCTATATTAATGACTTGGATGAAGGGACCGAGTGTACTGTAGCCAAATTTGCTGATGATACAAAGATAGGTGGGTCAGAAAGTTGTGAGGACACAAAGAGTCTGCAAAGGGATATAGATAGGTTAAGTGAGTGGGCAAAAATTTGGCAGTTGGAGTATAATGTGGGAAAATGTGAGGTTATCCACTTTGGAAGGAAGAATGAAAAAGCAAATTATTATTGAAATGGTGTGAGACTTCAAAATGCTACGGTACAAAGGAATCTGGGGGTCCTAGTACATGAGACACAAAAAGTTAGCATGCAAGTAAAGCAAGTAATTAGGAAGGCTAATGGAATGTTGGCCTTTATTGCAAGGGGTATGGAGTATAAAAGTAGGGAAATTTTGATGCAATTTTACAGGGCACTGGTGAGACCGCACCTGGAGTACTCCATACAGTTTTGGTCTCCATATTTAAGGAAGGATATACTTGCATTGGAGGCAGTGCAGAGAAGGTTGATTCCTGGGATGAAGGGTTTGACGGATGACAAAAGGTTGAGAAGGTTGGGCCTATACTCATTGGAGTTTAGAAGAATGAGAGCTGATCTTATTGAAACATATAAGATTCTGAAGGGAATTGACAGGGTGAATGCTGAGAGGATGTTTCCACTAGTGGGGGCATCTAGAACTAGGGGGAATATTTACAAATTAAGGGGTCGCCCGTTTAAGATGGAGATGAGGAGGAATTTCTTCTCTCAGAGGGTCGTGAATCTTTGAAATTCTCTACACCAGAGAGCTGTGGAGGCGGAGTCATTGAATATATTCAAGGCGGAGATTGACAGATATTTGAACTACAAGGGAGTCAAGGGGTATGGGGAGAGCGCGGGAAATTGGTGTTGAGGCCAAGATTGGATCAGCCATGATCTTATTGAATGTGGAGCAGGCTCGAGGGGCCAATTGGCTGACTCCTTCTCCTGCTCCTTATGCTCTTACGTTCTAATCTCACTGCTCCATTCTCACCCCTTAGCCCCGTATCAATCCAAAAATAATTGCACTGCCCCGCTCCTTCCCCATAGCCCTGTATCAATCCCAAACTAATCTCACTGCCCCATTCTCTCCCCATAGCCCTGTACCAATTCAAAAATAATCGCAATGCCCCAGTCCCTCCCCATAGCCCTGTATCAATCCAAAACTAATCCCAGTGCTCCACTCTCTCCCCATAGCCCTGTTTCAATCCCAAATTAATCCCACTGCCTGCTCTCTCCCCATAGCCCTATATCAATCCCAAACTAATCCCACTGCCCTGCTCTCTCCCGATAGCCCTGTATCAATCTAAAATTAATCCCACTGCCGCGCTTTCTGCTCATAGCCCTGTATCAATCCAAAACTAATCATACTGCCTCGCTCTCTCCCCATCGCACTGTATCAATCCCAGACTAATTCGACTGCCCTGCACTCTCCCCATAGCCCTTTATCAATCCAACACTAATCCTACTGGCCCGCTCTCTCAAATAGCCCTCAATCAATCCAAAAGTAATCCCACAGCCCCGCTCTCCCCATTGCCATGTATCAATCTAAAACAAATCCCACTGCCCAACTCTCCTCATAGCCCTGTATCAATCCCAAACTAATCTCACTGCCCTGCACTCTCCCCATCACCCTGTATTAATCCCACAATGATCCCACTGCCCCGCTCTCTCCCCATTGCCCTGTAGCAATCCTACACTAATCCCACTGCCCCGCTCTCACCTCATAGCCCTGTATCAATCCCACACTAACCCCACTGCCCTGCACTCTCCCCATAGCAATGTATCAATCACAAACTATTTCCAATGCCCTGCTCATTCCCCATAGCCCTGTAACAACCCAACAATCCCACACTAATCTCACTGCACTGCACTCTCCCCATAGCCCTGTTTCAATCCTACACTAATCTCACTGCCCGCTCTATCTCCCCATAGCTCTGTATCAATGCCAAACTAATCCCATTGCGCCGCTCATTCCTCATAGCCCTATATCAATCCCACACTAATCACACTGCCCTGCACTCTCCCCATAGACCTGTATCAATCACACTAATCCCAATGCCCTCCACTCTACCCATAGCCCTGTATCAATTCAAAACTGATACCCCTGCCCTGCTCTCTCTCCCCGTAGCCCTGTGTCAATCCCGCACTAATCCCACTGCCCCGCTCTCTCCCCATAGACCTGTATCAATCCTACACTAATCTCACTGCCCTACACTCTCTCCCCATAGCTCTGTATCAATCTCACACTAATCTCACTGCCCTGCACTCTCCGCATAGCCCTGTATCAATCCCAAACTAATCCCACTGCCCTGCTCTCTCCCCATAGCCCTGTATCAAGCCCACACTAATCCCACTGCCCTGCTCTCTCCCCATAGCCCTGTATCAATCCTACACTCATCTCACTGCACTGCACTCTCCCCATAGCCATGTATCAATCCCAAACTATTTCCATTGCCCTGCTCATTCCCCATAGCCCTGTATCAATCCCACACTAATCTCACTGCCCTGCAATCTCCCCATTGCCCTGTATCAATCCCATACTAATCCCTCTGCCCTGCTAATTCCCCATAGCCCTATTTCAATCCCACACTAATCTCACTGCCCTGCACTCTCCCCATAGCCCTGTACCAATCCCACAGTAATCCCACTGCCCTGCTATCTCCCCATAGCCCTGTATCAATCCAAAACTAATCCCATTGCCAGGCTCATTCCCCATAGCCCCGTATCAATCTCACACTAATCCCCCTGCCCCGCTCTCTCCCCATAGCCCTGTATCAATCCCACACTAATCTCACTGCCCTGCACTCTCCCCATAGCACTGTATCAATCACACTAATCCCACTGCCCTGCACAGTACACATAGACCTGTATCAATTCAAAACTGATCCCCCTGCCCCGCTCTCTCTCCCCATAGCCTGGTATCAATCCTACACTATTCTCACTGCCCCGCTCTCCCTCCCCATAGCGATGTATCAATCCCAAGCTAATCCCATTGCCCCGCTCATTCCACATAGCCCGATATCAATCCCACACTAATTCCCCTGCCCCGCTCTCTCCCCACAGCCCTGTATCAATCCCACACTAATCTCACCGCCCTGCACTTTCCCCATAGCCTTGTATCAATCCCAAACAAATCCCACTGCCCTGCTCTATCCACATAGCCCTGTATCATTCCTACACTAATCTCACTGCCCCGCTCTCCCTCCCCATAGCCCTGTATCAATCCCAAATTTATCCCATTTCCCCGCTCAGTCCCCATTCCCCTGTATCAATCCCACAGAAATCCCCCTAACCTGCACTCTCCCCATAGCAATGTATCAATCACAAACTATTTCCAATGCCCTGCTCATTCCCCATAGCCCTGTAACAACCCAACAATCCCACACTAATCTCACTGCACTGCACTCTCCCCATAGCCCTGTTTCAATCCTACACTAATCTCACTGCCCGCTCTATCTCCCCATAGCTCTGTATCAATGCCAAACTAATCCCATTGCGCCGCTCATTCCTCATAGCCCTATATCAATCCCACACTAATCACACTGCCCTGCACTCTCCCCATAGACCTGTATCAATCACACTAATCCCAATGCCCTCCACTCTACCCATAGCCCTGTATCAATTCAAAACTGATACCCCTGCCCTGCTCTCTCTCCCCGTAGCCCTGTGTCAATCCCGCACTAATCCCACTGCCCCGCTCTCTCCCCATAGACCTGTATCAATCCTACACTAATCTCACTGCCCTACACTCTCTCCCCATAGCCCTGTATCAATCTCACACTAATCTCACTGCCCTGCACTCTCCGCATAGCCCTGTATCAATCCCAAACTAATCCCACTGCCCTGCTCTCTCCCCATAGCCCTGTATCAAGCCCACACTAATCCCACTGCCCTGCTCTCTCCCCATAGCCCTGTATCAATCCTACACTCATCTCACTGCACTGCACTCTCCCCATAGCCATGTATCAATCCCAAACTATTTCCATTGCCCTGCTCATTCCCCATAGCCCTGTATCAATCCCACACTAATCTCACTGCCCTGCAATCTCCCCATTGCCCTGTATCAATCCCATACTAATCCCTCTGCCCTGCTAATTCCCCATAGCCCTATTTCAATCCCACACTAATCTCACTGCCCTGCACTCTCCCCATAGCCCTGTACCAATCCCACAGTAATCCCACTGCCCTGCTATCTCCCCATAGCCCTGTATCAATCCAAAACTAATCCCATTGCCAGGCTCATTCCCCATAGCCCCGTATCAATCTCACACTAATCCCCCTGCCCCGCTCTCTCCCCATAGCCCTGTATCAATCCCACACTAATCTCACTGCCCTGCACTCTCCCCATAGCACTGTATCAATCACACTAATCCCACTGCCCTGCACAGTACACATAGACCTGTATCAATTCAAAACTGATCCCCCTGCCCCGCTCTCTCTCCCCATAGCCTGGTATCAATCCTACACTATTCTCACTGCCCCGCTCTCCCTCCCCATAGCGATGTATCAATCCCAAGCTAATCCCATTGCCCCGCTCATTCCACATAGCCCGATATCAATCCCACACTAATTCCCCTGCCCCGCTCTCTCCCCACAGCCCTGTATCAATCCCACACTAATCTCACCGCCCTGCACTTTCCCCATAGCCTTGTATCAATCCCAAACAAATCCCACTGCCCTGCTCTATCCACATAGCCCTGTATCATTCCTACACTAATCTCACTGCCCCGCTCTCCCTCCCCATAGCCCTGTATCAATCCCAAATTTATCCCATTTCCCCGCTCAGTCCCCATTCCCCTGTATCAATCCCACAGAAATCCCCCTAACCTGCACTCTCCCCATAGCAATGTATCAATCACAAACTATTTCCAATGCCCTGCTCATTCCCCATAGCCCTGTAACAACCCAACAATCCCACACTAATCTCACTGCACTGCACTCTCCCCATAGCCCTGTTTCAATCCTACACTAATCTCACTGCCCGCTCTATCTCCCCGTAGCTCTGTATCAATGCCAAACTAATCCCATTGCGCCGCTCATTCCTCATAGCCCTATATCAATCCCACACTAATCACACTGCCCTGCACTCTCCCCATAGACCTGTATCAATCACACTAATCCCAATGCCCTCCACTCTACCCATAGCCCTGTATCAATTCAAAACTGATACCCCTGCCCTGCTCTCTCTCCCCGTAGCCCTGTGTCAATCCCGCACTAATCCCACTGCCCCGCTCTCTCCCCATAGACCTGTATCAATCCTACACTAATCTCACTGCCCTACACTCTCTCCCCATAGCCCTGTATCAATCTCACACTAATCTCACTGCCCTGCACTCTCCGCATAGCCCTGTATCAATCCCAAACTAATCCCACTGCCCTGCTCTCTCCCCATAGCCCTGTATCAAGCCCACACTAATCCCACTGCCCTGCTCTCTCCCCATAGCCCTGTATCAATCCTACACTCATCTCACTGCACTGCACTCTCCCCATAGCCATGTATCAATCCCAAACTATTTCCATTGCCCTGCTCATTCCCCATAGCCCTGTATCAATCCCACACTAATCTCACTGCCCTGCAATCTCCCCATTGCCCTGTATCAATCCCATACTAATCCCTCTGCCCTACTAATTCCCCATAGCCCTATTTCAATCCCACACTAATCTCACTGCCCTGCACTCTCCCCATAGCCCTGTACCAATCCCACAGTAATCCCACTGCCCTGCTATCTCCCCATAGCCCTGTATCAATCCAAAACTAATCCCATTGCCAGGCTCATTCCCCATAGCCCCGTATCAATCTCACACTAATCCCCCTGCCCCGCTCTCTCCCCATAGCCCTGTATCAATCCCACACTAATCTCACTGCCCTGCACTCTCCCCATAGCACTGTATCAATCACACTAATCCCACTGCCCTGCACAGTACACATAGACCTGTATCAATTCAAAACTGATCCCCCTGCCCCGCTCTCTCTCCCCATAGCCTGGTATCAATCCTACACTATTCTCACTGCCCCGCTCTCCCTCCCCATAGCGATTTATCAATCCCAAGCTAATCCCATTGCCCCGCTCATTCCACATAGCCCGATATCAATCCCACACTAATTCCCCTGCCCCGCTCTCTCCCCACAGCCCTGTATCAATCCCACACTAATCTCACCGCCCTGCACTTTCCCCATAGCCTTGTATCAATCCCAAACAAATCCCACTGCCCTGCTCTATCCACATAGCCCTGTATCATTCCTACACTAATCTCACTGCCCCGCTCTCCCTCCCCATAGCCCTGTATCAATCCCAAATTTATCCCATTTCCCCGCTCAGTCCCCATTCCCCTGTATCAATCCCACAGAAATCCCCCTAACCTGTACTCTACCCATAGCCCTGTATCAATTCAAAACGTATCCCCCTGCCCCGCTCACTCACCCCATAGCCCTGTATCAATCCCGCACTAATCCCACCGCCCTGCACTTTCCCATTAGCCCTGTGTCAATGCCACACTAATCCCACTGCCCTGCACTCTCCCCATAGCCCTGTGTCAACCCCACACTAATCCCACTGCCCCGCTCTCTCCCCATAGCCCTGTATCAATCCCACACTAATCCAACTGCCCTGCTCTCTCCCATAGCCCTGTATCAATCCAACACTAATCTCACTGCCCCGCTCTCCCTCCCCATAGCGATGTATCAATCCCAAGCTAATCCCATTGCCCTGCTCATTCCACATAGCCATGCACTGCTCTCTCCCCACAGCCATGTATCAATCCCACACTAATCTCACTGCCCTGCACTTTCCCCATAGCCATGTATCAATCCCAAACAAATCCCACTGCCCTGCTCTATCCCCATAGCCCTGTGTCAATCCCACACTAATCCCACTACCCTGCTCTCTCCCCATAGCCATGTATCAATTCCACAATAATCCCACTGCCCTGCACTCTCCCCATAGCCCTATGCCAATCCTACACTAATCCCACTGCCCCGCTCTCTCCCCATAGCCCTGCATCAAATCCACACTAATCCCAATGCCCTGCACACTCTCCCCATAGTCATGTTTCAATCCCAAACTATTTCCATTGCCCTGCTCATTCCCCACAGCCCTGTATCAATCCCCCACTAATTCCACTGCCCTGCATTCTCCAGATAGCCCTTTATCAATCCCATACTAATCCCACTACCCCGCTCTCTCGCCATTGCCGTGTATCAATCTAAAAGTAATCCCACTGCCTCACTCTCCTCATAGTTTAAGGAGTTTTCCTTGAGAGATGTCTCTGAGGTTTCTCTCTCTAGAGGCCTCCCTCTCTTGCACAGTAAAACCTGGAGTGGTTCGACCCACTCGCCCCTTAGATTCTATACTCTGGACTTTGGGGCAGGAACTACAATGTAGAGAAAACTCTTGTAGACCAAGTTTGATGAAACAAAATGAAATTTTATTGCATAATGAAAAAATATCAAATCAAATGCAAGCAGATAAGAGAGTACATGGGAGTGTAAAACACAAACAAATCATAACAGCACCATACTAACTAAGGCAAATACAGGCATCTTATACTCTACAAAGATCATCATGAAATAAGGAAAACACACGGAACATCGAGGGACAACAACTCATGTTAATTGTAACCTTAAATCAACCCCTTATTAAACGTATCTAGATCTGATTGTGAAGGGCCAGGAACATGCTCACCAATCCCACTAGGAAGTGCAAGGTTTTGAACCAGTCTGTGTTTGATCCTTTCAGGCGTTCCGTCTCCACGTGGAACGTGGAGCTTCAGCCAGCTGCGCGACACCTCTCTCCTGAGGTGGGGGTCGGGGGCAGCTGGACACCGGCTGGTTCTGGCTGCCGGCGGGGTTGGGGATCGTCAGCTCGACCCCGGTCAGAGGAGCCTTGGGCTGGCTCCCATCGTTTCTTCAGTTCATTTTTGTCTCTTCCCGAGCTGGCGTGGCTGGAAGGTTTCTTCTCTTGGGGTTTTATTTGTTTGTTCCTTCTCCCAAGTTGGGTCGATGGCCTCTCATTCCAGCAACGGCCCGGGGATGGTCGATGATCTCCCGATGTTTTTCCCCGGGGCGGGACGCCAGCTTTGAACGGCCTTCCTGATGTTGGCTTAATTCTTCTTCCTCCTCCAATGGTGGAGAGGAGTTTGCTGATCTTCTCCCGAAGCAACTCCTCTTCACCCACTGCCACTCAGTCGTGTGTCTCTGAGTGTAGCTGTCTCCAACTGTCTCCGCAACTACAACTCCGGTGTCTCCTTCAGTGTGTCTGTACAACTCCAACTCCTCCAGTTATACCTTTCTTCAGGATTCTCCACTTCCCGCCCAAAATCAGGTTAGTCTTTGTTTAACTTTTGGCGGGCTAGGAGCACAGCGGGGTAGTTATTATATTTTTTAATGCTTTCGATGGCTGGTAAAGGCCCATCTCTGGTCTGGAATGACCTTCATTGTTTTTAATGTCCTGCTGATCTTGTTATCTAGTCCTTGGTGTTGTTCTCTAGTCCTTGGTGTTGTTCTCATGAATATGAAATTATCCCCTTTTGTCTGGGTCAACATTTAGATGGCCTCTGTCTCCAGGCCGATCTTGACTGGAGCTGCATCTAATCCATATGTATATGTGTGAGTCTGGTTTCATTCTCTCAGAAACGGCTTCCAGGTTAAATCCACAAAGCTGTCTGAGGATTCGCAGGAACCATTTTAAAATGTCCCAATAAGCCGGTCACATGGTATGGTGGCCATTTTTTATGCCCCTTTTCTCTGGGCTTCTTTTAAAACAGTCTTTAAAATCATGGCCTCTTCTGCCATTTGACCCTTTTTAATACAAAGTCCAATTTTGCGAATCCTACACTCCCCCCTGATGATACTGTAACTTGCTTGAAGTATCATAATTCTGGGTGAGCAAAATTTTCTGACTTTCCACAATCTAACCATCCCCAGTATTTACCTATCCATGACCCCACGACACATGCATTTCCCATTTCAGAAAAATCTAGTGCACATCAAGCATCTATAGATGGCAATACCTTGGAGTTAAAAATCTAACAACTTACTTCCAGGCGTGGAGGGGGTCCTTATACCCCTACATCACCTAGTGCATACACATTACCTCCTTAATAATAACAACACATCTAATAAGACTTCAATAATAAAATAAAATACACATGAAAATCAGAATGCACATGAATACATATCAAAATAATACAGAGGAGGGAGGGAAAACTTTAACTTTATACAAAGCAGCAAAATCTAAACGGGTGTCTCTTCTTCTACCCGCACATAATGCTGCCTCCTTTCCCCTCTATTCTCATACTTTTGTGAATGTTTAACCTTTTTACAGTGTACAGACAGTAAATAAACTACAATGACAATCTGGCACACTACAAGAATTTGGGAGGCTATCCTAATCCAGGAAGGGACTTCTATATTAGTGAACAGGTCCCACCACGGTGGGGTCACTATATCCAATATGTCTGCACCTATCTCTAAAGTCTTCTGCTCCAGTGTGTAGAAGTGTTCTGTGAAAAAACAATGGCTCCTAATATCTTGGTGAGGTGTTCAGGGAGAGGGGGAATGATATATCCAAAATGTGCAACGAATCACTTCAGATCGGTGAAATTCTCTTTAACAATGATGTGAAACGTGGAAGGTTCAGGAATGGGGATGATTCGCTCTTGGGCCACTTGAACTTCTGCCCTGGGCTTGAAACAGAAGCTGCTGTCACTAACCGAACACCAACCGTGCTGTCCATGCTGGTAGTGGGGCGCTACAGTGGTGACACAGTATGTCCCACCTCCTATATATGCCACCTGCGGGGGCACATGGCCTTGTGCCATTGCCTCCATGGTGCAATTTATAGGCTTCGCGCCAGCAGTTCTGAACCCGCACTGTGGTTTTGAATGGGCATTCAAGTGCTGGGGACACAGGATGATGTGTGCTGCCTGGCTCCGGCACCCCGAGAGGTCAGTACCCGTTATTGCATGCTCCCATCGAATGACGTAAGGTGGGACCGCTGTGTAGCGAATGTGCGCACCCCCCTGAATGACTCCAATGTTCTCCACCCTGTATACCGGGGCGGGTTTAGTTGTCTTTCCCATCACCGGCATTCTTACCACTATACCCATAATGGTGTGATTAGACCATCCACAGTCCACTGGGACTGGGTAGGCCTCTGAGGCTAGTCTGAGCTGGCATGGACTCAATGCATTCTCAAAAGGGTGGAGGGCTGCGAGGTGCTTGTTGCTGATCCAGGAGGGGACTAAACCTTGTTTCAAATCCTCCAGGTTGCTGCGGCCCTCGCCCAGTAACCACGCCCCGTATAGCACACAAGCTTCGTTCTGCGCAGCCTGATCAGCCGCATTCCGATCCTCCCTGATGAGAGCATTTACCATTCTGGCGTGTTTCTCCAGCTCAGCTATTATCTCTTTTAAGTGTAGTGTCATGGCCTGGTCCTCATGTAACTTAGAACTCCCTACCTTATTCTCATCAGTCAGTATCTTTCTCAACTGTGTTTTCAAACCATTGATTTGGGTTTGTAGCTCCACATCATCCAGTGTGTTGATGACGGAAGTTCCTGTGTTAAAGGCTGTGAAAATATCATTTACTGCACCCCTTCTTTGTCTCCCTACTCTGTCCAAGACATCATGTGGTGTGGTGTACAATTCGGCTCTGTCGACATCGGCAAAGTCGAATTCGTAAAATTGTTTAAACATATTTGTTAACAGGACCTGGTATAATTGCTCTGTTTCCTTGAGGCACCATGCTGGCAATCTTACCTCGGTGAGGTTTAAAATCACCGAAGCCACCGCGTAGTGTACCCCTTGGTACAGCACCTGACCTGTGGGTACCAGTACCAATCCATTCCCGGGTCCCTTTGTTGTGGTGGGGCACCCTTCCTTGAGGGCTTTAGCTACTGGAATTGTGGGCAGGGGCTTGCGGGGTCGGGTGATGAGCTCGGTGGCGTTTACTGAGATCTGAGAGTATGGGACTGTGCACGCCCGTGTGCTGACGTCCCACCTCATTCCTTGTCCAGCATCCTGCCACTGCCTTTGGAAAAAGATGGAGACGCCTGTGGGGCAAGTGCGTTCTGAACCCCACATACAGATGTAGATCCCCTCATCTGGTTCCCACCATTTGTCCCAACAGACACTCAACCCCCCCATGAGTTCCCATTATTGTCCGATGGGTGTTGTTACCCAAACTCTCCCATTCCACAGTGGAGTTCTTCACGGTGCTGCTCAACTTGCGCAGCCACCACCAACGATCCAAAGGTACATGTCCCAGACAGTTCAAGCAAATCTTCTTGCCCACGGTGACGCTGATTCTGGGTGCAATGATCCGCACCCTGGGGCACATCATTGTATGGGTTCTCTGTATGCGAACCCCGTCTGGCTGGAGTATTCAGTAGAGTTCGACCCCAGCCAGCCTGGCCATCTTCCTTCATGGAAGTAGGCAGCAGTCTCTTCAGCGTTCCGTGAGCCGGTTCCATCAGTCACGATGGGGCCTCTGTTTCCAGAGCACTCATAAATCGTGGAGTCCTTAGTGTGGCCCCGATAGGCCCAGCTCCACCCGATTGTCACGAACGCGATGAGGATCCCTCTCATCTTTCTCCTGGTTCCTGCAACAAATCACACAATATAGCCAGGCTCCCGAGAGATTCTGGCTTAGGTGACGGCTTGATCAGGCCTTTCTACCTTGATCCAAAACTACACACATACTGGGCAGATTTAAAACTACTTATACTCTAATCATTTTAATATTTACACGCCTTAAACTTAAACTTCAACTATGTACAGCGCCGCCCGTCCCCGGGCGGCTTGCCTAATCCCTGATTGGACTGCAGCTCGCCGCTCCCTGTGGCGGGGCTGCAGTGACCTGTGGCTTGGGTTCCCCGCAGCCTTTTGCTGTTAATCGGGGACTGCGTTTTGTCAAGGGTTTCTCAGGTCAGGGTTTACTGGGAGCGGGGGACTCGGGCCAAGGTTTTACTGGCTGAGGCGTTCGAGTCGACCTGCGAAAAAGTAATTTGGGCGTGGCTCCCTTAGCGAGGGGACCTTCGGGTGGGACCTTAGCTGTCACAGTCCGTGGCTCTTCCACGACTGTAGGATTCAGCTCCCTTCCCTCAGGCTCTGCCCCTTTGGGATTCGGGCAGGCCTGTGTAACGAGACAGGATTAATTAAAAATGTCCTAGTAAAGGATCCCCTTGGAATGAGTGACCATAACATGGTTGAATTCCATATTCAATTAGAGGGTGAGAAGGTTGGATCTCAAACAAGCGTGCTAAGCTTGAATAAAGGAGACTATGAAGGTATGAGAGCGGAATTGAGTAGAGTGGATTGGGAAAATAGATTAAAGGGTAAGACGATACATGATCAGTGGTGTACATTTAAGGAGTTATTTTATAACTTCCCAAAAAAATATATTCCACTGAGAAGAAAAGGGTCTAAAAGAAAAGACAGCCATCCGTGGCTAAGTAAAGAAATTAAGGATAGTATTCGACTAAAAACAAGGGCATATAAGGTAGCCAAATCTAGTGGGAGGATAGAGGATTGGGAAAACTTTAAAAGACAGCAAAAAATAACAAAAACATTGATTAAGAAAGGGAAGATAGATTATGAAAGTAAATTAGCAAAAAATATAAAAACAGATAGTAAGAGTTTTTATAGTTATATAAAAAGAAAAAGGGTGGCTAAAGTAAATGTTGGTCCCTTAGAGGATGAGACCGGGAAATTAATGGTGGGAAATATGGGGATGGCAAAAACACTGAATGAATATTTTATATCAATCTTTACAGTACAAGACACTAAGAATATCCCAACACTGGACAAACAGGGGGCTAAAGCGGGGGAGGAGCTGAACACGATCAAAATCACTAAGGAAGTGGTACTCGGTAAAATAATGGGACTCAAGGCGACTAAATCACCTGGACCTGATGGCTTACATCCTAGGGTCTTGAGGGAAGTGGCGGTAGGGATTGTGGGTGCATTGGTAATAATTTTCCAAAACTCCCTGGACTCAGCAAAGGTCCCGGCAGACTGGAAAACTGCTAATGTAACACCCTTATTTAAAAAGGGCAGTAGACAGAAGGCCGAAAACTATAGATCGGTTAGCCTACCATCTGTGGTAGGTAAAATTTTGGAGTCCATTATTAAGGAGACAGTAACAGGACATTTGGATAATCATAATTTAATAGGACAATGTCAGCATGGTTTTATGAAGGGGAAGTCATGTTTGACAAATTTGCTGGAGTTCTTTGAGGAAGTAACATATAGGGTGGATAAAGGGGAACCAGTGGACGTAGTGTATTTAGACTTCCAAAAGGCATTTGACAAGGTGCCACACAAAAGATTATTGCTTAAGATAAAAAATCACGGGATTAGGGGTAATATTCTGGCATGGATAGAGGATTGGCTATCTAACAGAAGGCAGAGAGTTGGGATAAATGGTTCATTCTCAGACTGGCAATCAGTAACTAGTGGTGTTCCGCAGGGGTCAGTGCTGGGTCCCCAACTCTTTACAATCTATATTAACGATTTGGAGGAGGGGACCGAGTGTAACATATCAAAGTTTGCAGATGATACTAAGATGGGAGGGAAAGTAGTGAGTGAGGAGGATATAAAAAACCTGCAAGGGGACATAGACAGGCTAAGTAAGTGGGCAGAGATTTGGCAGATGGAATACAATACTGGAAAGTGTGAGGTTATGCACTTTGGCAGGAAAAATCGTAGAGCAAGTTATTATCTTAATGGCAAGAAACTGGAAAGTACTGAAGTACAAAGGGATCTGGGGGTCCTGGTGCACGAAACTCAAAAGGTTAGTATGCAGGTGCAGCAAGTGATTAAGAAGGCCAATGGAATGTTGGCTTTCATTGCTAGGGGGATAGAATATAAAAATAGGGAGGTATTGCTTCAGTTGTACAAGGTATTGGTGAGACCGCACCTGGAATAATGCGTACAGTTTTGGTGTCCATACTTAAGAAAGGACATACTTGCTCTCGAGTCAGTACAAAGAAGGTTCACTCGGTTAATCCCGGGGATGAGGGGATTGACATATGAGGAGAGGCTGATTAGATTGGGACTCTACTCATTGGAGTTCAGAAGAATGAGAGGCGATCTTATTGAAACATATAAGATTGTGAAGGGGTTGGATCGGGTGGATGCGGGGAGGATGTTCCCGATGATGGGTGAAACTAGAACTAGGGGGCATAGTCTTAGAATAAGGGGCTGCTCTTTCAAAACTGAGATGAGGAGGAACTACTTCACTCAGAGGGTGGTAGGTCCATGGAATATGCTGCCCCAAAAAGCTGTAGAAGCTACATCATTACATAAATTTAAAACAGAAATAGACAGTTTCCTAGAAGTAAAGGGGATTAAGGGTTACGGGGAGCGGGCAGGAATTTGGACATGAGTCTAGGTTCAGATCGGTCATGGCCCTGTGGGTAGCGGAGCGGGCCCAGGGGCCATGTAGCCTGATCCTGCTCCTATTTCGTGTGTCTAATTCTGTTAAATTCAGGAGATGGTTCTGTGGTAGTGGATTGGCGGTTAGGATCAGATCAGCCATGATCTTATTGAATGGCGGAGCAGGCTCGAGGGGCCGATTGGCCTCCTCCTGCTCCTATTTTTTATGTTCTTATGTTCTTATGTTCTTATGTTCTCCCTTGGCGAGTGGACCTTCGGGTGGGACTTTAGCCCTCACAGCCCGTGGCTCTTCTATGACTGTGGGCTTCGGCTCCCTCCCCTCAGGCTCCGCCCCTTTGGGAATTGGGCCTGTGGCAGATGGCTCCTCCTCACCTGTCCCTACAGGTGGAGAATCTCTGCCCCCGGTTTCTACCTCCCCCACACTTGAGTCGAGGGCGGGACCTCCGTCCTCCGACTCCACCTCCTCCAGAATCGTGTCGAGGGCGGGACCTTGTTGTTCGGGCCCCTCCTTGTCCGAGTCCCAGGCCATCGGGGAAAGCTCCCCCCCGGTGCGTGGGACAGCTTCCCCTTCCAAGCAGGCTACAACGCCAGCTTGTGTGGTCTGTGACTCATCGCGCGCCTCAGGCTGAGGATCTTTACCCTCAGACCTGGCTTCGGTTGCTGATGCTCTTGAACCCGGTTTAAACAGTTTGCACCGCTTCATGTGAAACCATTTGCTGCGTCGGGACACCTCCACTGTACGAGTGACGTAGACCGGTGGATTTCCCACCGATTCCGGTCTATCCACCTGGTCTACGGCTCTCTCGCCAGCGCATAGGGTTAGACCCAAGAATTTTACTTCTCGCTGGCCAACCCGCGCCTTCGTAGGGTTTTCCTTAACACTCTCTATCTCCTTCACACTCATTCCCGCTCCCCAGAGACAATGATTTCTCAGGTCCATGTGGATCCCGTGGGCCACCAAGAAATCAGACCCCAGGACTCCCGTTCCACCTCCCACTTCATTAGTGTACACTTCCACGTGGTGCGGAGTGGTCCTAAACGAATGGAGAGGGGAAGGGAATGTGCGCCAGCCTGTTCTTCGCCCGTGAAGCCCGACAGAAGGTATGGGACCCCAGTGGACAGAGGCGAGGCGGTGGGGTTTACTGCGTGGATTACGGTGCACTATGCTCCCCTATCCAACAGATAGGTTCCCTTCACCTCCTCCACCTCCATCTCCACGAGGGGTCGCCTCCATACATCATATCGCAGCGCACACAGGTAGACGGGCTGCGCTGACTCTAGTCACTTGGGCACAGCGGTCGGGGTTTCGGGAGCGACAAGACCAGTGGTGACTGCTATTTTCCCCTGCGAAATCATCAGAGACCGCATTGTCTCTAAAATTGATTCAATCGCAGCGGGATCCATAACTGCACCAGCTCCTTGTGCTGGGGCAGGAGCTACGGCTTGGGTTTGGGCTGGTGCTGGGGTGGCGGTCTGGGCTTGGGCTTGGGCTGCGGGAAATCTCCCTTTATTATCCTTCCACGGATTTCTACAGTCTTTGCGCCAATGTCCATCCTTCCCACACCCGTAGCAATTGAGTTTGGCTTGGACAGGGCGATTCCCCTCCTGACGCCACTCCTTCTTGCTTGGGGCTGCGGGTTTTGCCTCATGCACCTTTCCTTTCTGGGGAGGTGTTTCCTGACCTCTTCAATTCTTGTACGCCACATTGAGCTGACGGAGCACCATCTCCTCCGTGACACCGGGACCTTGGGGATCAAACCAAGATCTGGCTAGGGCCCGTATCTGCGGCAAACTGTTGGTAACCAAGCAACGGAGCCAATGAACCCGCTGTTCGTCGTTCATTGCAACCCGGTCAGGCATGCCCGGACAGCTGTGTTGATACACTGGCCACAGCCCTTCTGCAAAAACCCGTGGGGGTTCTCCAGATAGCTGCACGGTCCCTTCCACACGGTCGAACGGACTACCGTCGTCCAATCCCATTACTTCTAAAACTTCCTCCCTGAGATCCGCATACCCTTTCCGTCCCCTCTTACTATCCTCTGAGAGGCACTGAAGGATTGTGCAATCCAGGGAGAAAAGCAACAGTTTCACCTGTTCCTGATCATCACTGTCATTAATGGCTGCTGTTTCCTTTATTTCCCTGAAATGAAGCGAGGGATCTCCCCTTACTGTGAGTCGTGCGAGGTGGCTCACCATGGAGCTTAATTGCGGGCCAGCATAGGGCACCACGAGCTGGTTCTGGTGGGGTCCGATACTGCCATCAGCAGCGTTGGGACCGAAACTCTGGTGCCGAGCGGGACACATTGGTGCCGGTCCCGGCTTTGCGACCAGTGGTTCTTCCTCACACTCCACCTCGGCTACCTTCTCATTCACTACCCCCTCCTTTTCCGGCCAAGTCTCACTATAGCTCGGCGGTGCTGAGGGTTCGGTGGCTGGTAGCACAATTACCTCAGCTGGAATCGTCTGTTTTGATTCCATTAAAAAGTCCATGTGACTAGCTTTCGGGCTGACGAGAAACACCATGCCTTTTGCCTTTACCAGGGCCGTTCTTAGGTCCTCTATGGTCTTTTGGCAGGGGCCGTGGTATGTGCTCTCAAACCCGTGCTCTAGGGCTGGCTTGTAAGCTGCCTTAACCTCCACTACTCTCTCCTCCTGCGCTCTCAGCTGTTGTGCGAGGCGGGCGTTTTTCTCCCGGATCCTCGTTTCATTAATCTTTGCCTCAGTAACCTGGCACTCCAGGTACTCTATCCTAGCCTGATGTTGACTAGCTACCACTTGGCGTTCCTGATTCAGCGCGTGAAGTGCTGTGATGAGTTTTTCCCTCCCATGGCCTTCTCCTCTATCTCTGCTGCCTGGGTTGTGATCTTGGCTGCCTGTGCTGCAACGACTCGGTCCAAGATCTGGACCTGCTTCTTGTAACACATCAGCCACACTGCCTTCTCCACTGACTTCTTATGCTCTTTGCTCTCTGTCCACCTGATGGCTGCGTCCACCGGACGCCCATCCAGCAAGAGATCGGAAATCCACTGTTTAGTGAGATTTACCTTGCCAAAGACATAATCCGCTATCCTCTCATCCATTGCATTTCGACCATTCAAACTTGGATCTAGTACATTGCAATCCTGCTGCCAGAGTCCTGACGTGGTCCCCATTTTCTGTAAGGGGTTTTCCTTGAGAGATGTCTCTGAGGATTCTCTCTCCAGAGGCCTCTCTCTCTTGCACAGTAAAATCTTGAGTGGTTCGACCCACTCGCCCCTTAGATTCTATACTCTGGACTTTGGGGCAGGAACTACAATGTAGAGAAAACTCTTGTAGACCAAGTTTAATGAAACAAAATGAAATTTTCTTGCATAAGGAAAAAATATCAAATCAAATGCAAGCAGATAAGAGAGTACATGGGAGGGAAAAACACAAACAAATCATAACGACACCATACTAACTAAGGCAAATACAGGCATCTTATACTCTACAAAGATCATCATGAAATAAGGAAAACACACGGAACATCGAGGGACAACAACTCATGTTAATTGTACCCTTAAATCCACCCCCTTATTAAACCTATCTAGATCTGATTGTGAAGGGCCAGAAACATGCTCACCAATCCCACTAGGAAGTGCAAGGTTTTGAACCAGTCTGCGTTTGATCCTTTCAGGCGTTCCGTCTCCACGTAGATCGTGGAGCCTCAGCGAGCTGCGCGACACCTCTCTCCTGAGGTGGGGGTCGGGGGCGGCTGGACACCGGCTGGTTCTGGCTGTCGGCGGGGTCGGGGATCATCGGCTCGACCCCGGTCAGGTGAGCCTTGGGCTGGCTCCCATCGTTTCTTCAGTTCGTTTTTGTCTCTTCCCGAGCTGGAGTGGCTGGAAGGTTTCTTCTCTTGGGGTTTTATTTTTTTGTTTCTTCTCCCAAGTTGGGCCGATGGCCTCTCGTTCCGGCAACGGCCCGGGGATGGTCGATGATCTCCCGATGTTTTTCCCCGGGGCGGGACGCCGGCTTCGAACAGCCTTCCTGATGTTGGCTTAATTCTTCTTCCTCCTCCGATGGTGGAGAGGAGTTTGCTGATCTTCTCCCGAAGCAACTCCTCTTCACTGTAGGGGGTTTCTCTTGCTCGTTCTGGTCTCCTGCCAGGCTTTGTGTAATAATTACCCTTGAGTGGTTCGACCCACTCTCCCCTACGGTTCTTGACGTTGGATTGAGCTGACGGAGCACCATCTCCTCCGTGACACCGGGACCTTGGGGATCAAACCAAGATCTGGCTAGGGCCCGTATCTGCGGCAAACTGTTGGTAACCAAGCAACGGAGCCAATGAACCCGCTGTTCGTCGTTCATTGCAACCCGGTCAGGCATGCCCGGACAGCTGTGTTGATACACTGGCCACAGCCCTTCTGCAAAAACCCGTGGGGGTTCTCCAGATAGCTGCACGGTCCCTTCCACACGGTCGAACGGACTACCGTCGTCCAATCCCATTACTTCTAAAACTTCCTCCCTGAGATCCGCATACCCTTTCCGTCCCCTCTTACTATCCTCTGAGAGGCACTGAAGGATTGTGCAATCCAGGGAGAAAAGCAACAGTTTCACCTGTTCCTGATCATCACTGTCATTAATGGCTGCTGTTTCCTTTATTTCCCTGAAATGAAGCGAGGGATCTCCCCTTACTGTGAGTCGTGCGAGGTGACTCACCATGGAGCTTAATTGCGGGCCAGCATAGGGCACCACGAGCTGGTTCTGGTGGGGTCCGATACTGCCATCAGCAGCGTTGGGACCGAACCTCTGGTGCCGAGCGGGACACATTGGTGCCGGTCCCGGCTTTGCGACCAGTGGTTCTTCCTCACACTCCACCTCGGCTACCTTCTCATTCACTACCCCCTCCTTTTCCGGCCAAGTCTCACTATAGCTCGGCGGTGCTGAGGGCTCGGTGGCTGGTAGCACAATTACCTCAGCTGGAATCGTCTGTTTTGATTCCATTAAAAAGTCCATGTGACTAGCTTTCGGGCTGACGAGACACACCATGCCTTTTGCCTTTACCAGGGCCGTTCTTAGGTCCTCTATGGTCTTTTGGCAGGGGCCGTGGTATGTGCTCTCAAACCCGTGCTCTAGGGCTGGCTTGTAAGCTGCCTTAACCTCCACTACTCTCTCCTCCTGCGCTCTTAGCTGTTGTGCGAGGCGGGCGTTTTTCTCCCGGATCCTCGTTTCATTAATCTTTGCCTCAGTAACCTGGCACTCCAGGTACTCTATCCTAGCCTGATGTTGACTAGCTACCACTTGGCGTTCCTGATTCAGCGCGTGAAGTGCTGTGATGAGTTTTTCCCTCCCATGGCCTTTTCCTCTATCTCTGCTGCCTGGGTTGTGATCTTGGCTGCCTGTGCTGCAATGACCCGGTCCAAGATCTGGACCTGCTTCTTGTAACACATCAGCCACACTGCCTTCTCCACTGACTTCTTATGCTCTTTGCTCTCTGTCCACCTGATGGCTGCGTCCACCGGACGCCCATCCAGCAAGAGATCGGAAATCCACTGCTTAGTGAGATTTACCTTGCCAAAGACATAATCTGCTATCCTCTCATCCATTGCATTTCGACCATTCAAACTTGGATCTACTACATTGCAATCCTGCTGCCAGAGTCCTGACGTGGTCCCCATTTTCTGTAAGGGGTTTTCCTTGAGAGATGTCTCTGAGGATTCTCTCTCTAGAGGCCTCTCTCTCTTGCACAGTAAAATCTTGAGTGGTTCGACCCACTCGCCCCTTAGATTCTGTACTCTGGACTTTGGGGCAGGAACTACAATGTAGAGAAAACTCTTGTAGACCAAGTTTAATGAAACAAAATGAAATTTTCTTGCATAAGGAAAAAATATCAAATCAAATGCAAGCAGATAAGAGAGTACATGGGAGGGAAAAACACAAACAAATCATAACGACACCATACTAACTAAGGCAAATACAGGCATCTTATACTCTACAAAGATCATCATGAAATAAGGAAAACACACGGAACATCGAGGGACAACAACTCATGTTAATTGTACCCTTAAATCCACCCCCTTATTAAACCTATCTAGATCTGATTGTGAAGGGCCAGAAACATGCTCACCAATCCCACTAGGAAGTGCAAGGTTTTGAACCAGTCTGCGTTTGATCCTTTCAGGCGTTCCGTCTCCACGTAGATCGTGGAGCCTCAGCGAGCTGCGCGACACCTCTCTCCTGAGGTGGGAGTCGGGGGCGGCTGGACACCGGCTGGTTCTGGCTGTCGGCGGGGTCAGGGATCATCGGCTCGACCCCGGTCAGAGGAGCCTTGGGCTGGCTCCCATCGTTTCTTCAGTTCGTTTTTGTCTCTTCCCGAGCTGGAGTGGCTGGAAGGTTTCTTCTCTTGGGGTTTTATTTTTTTGTTTCTTCTCCCAAGTTGGGCCGATGGCCTCTCGTTCCGGCAACGGCCCGGGGATGGTCGATGATCTCCCGATGTTTTTCCCCGGGGTGGGACGCCGGCTTCGAACAGCCTTCCTGATGTTGGCTTAATTCTTCTTCCTCCTCCGATGGTGGAGAGGAGTTTGCTGATCTTCTCCCGAAGCAACTCCTCTTCACTGTAGGGGGTTTCTCTTGCTCGTTCTGGTCTCCTGCCAGGCTTTGTGTAATAATTACCCTTGAGTGGTTCGACCCACTCTCCCCTATGGTTCTAGACCTTGGATTAGATGCAGAGAACTGTAGTGCAGAGAAAGGACTCAATAGACCAGGTTGAATAGCACGAAATGGATGCTTTTATTTTAAACAGTTTGAAGCATTACAAATTACATGTCATAGGCACAGATTAAAGTAACTACAATCATGCACAAACTTATGAACTTGACTCTATGGAAATGGGGAACACACGGCATGTCGTAAAAGGGGAAACACATTACGATTTAACCTTACTCCCTCCCCTAAATACCTAAACTAAGTTTCGACTTGAGGAACTCGGGATCATGCTCACCACTTTCAGAATCGCAAAAGGAGGGGTTCGCAGCCTTTCTGGCACAGCTTTCCGTCGTCACGTGGATTTGGAAACTTCTGGCGCAGCTTGTTTTTCTCTCTCTCTCAGGCGACGAGGCAGTGGACACAGCCTCGATGAGCGCTCGTCATGGCTGAAATTCACCAAGTCTGTTGTGGATTTGGGTTCATGGAACAGTCCCTGCCACCAATGTGATGTTGGAGAAATGGATGCACGTGTCGAGGCCTTGCCTGGCTAGGCTCAGAATGTCCTTTTTATCCGACCTGGATCGTCGGTTTTTCCCGAGGGTGTCTTCTCCTTCGGCCTGGGTCATCGATGATCTCCCGACAACAGCACCCGGGCCACCCTCGTCGTCTTCCCGTCGCGTCCGAGCCTTGTCTGGCTGAACACCGACCACGTTGTCTTTTCCCGAAGTTGTCCGTCTGAAGCGTCTTTATCGATTCCGAAGCTACCGAGGTGGAAGAGAGGGCAGGGCAGGCCAGGCTGATGGACTTTTCAAAATCCATATTTATACCCTTTTGGGCCAGCCTTATCTCCCGCCAGATCATAGTCCAGTCTTTGTAATATTTTGGCGGGCAGAAATCTCTGCAGGGGCGCTTTGTCTTGTAATGGGAGCCGGTGATAACTTAACTGGCCTTCCTGGCCGATAATGTCTTTTAATGTCTTTTACATTGTCACCGTGACTCGGTTCGCATATTGATCGGTCTGGAGATTTCCCTTGATGGCTGTTAAACAGTTTCTCCTTTGTACATTAAATGGGTATAAGTGTTCATGCATTGTCCGCCCATATCTTGATGGGCCCCATCCTGTTTGCCTGAAATCGTCCTGTACTTAGAATCCATTGAATATGTATGCTGTTTCCCTGAGTTTCGGTTTCCCGATACTGGCTTTCGCGGGCTTACTGTTTTCAATCCACAAGCCTGTCTGGCTTGCAGTAACAGAAATCAAATGGTCCAGAAACTGATCACGAGGCCCGGCGGCCATTTTGTATGCCCTTTTATCAAAGGTTTTTCTGTACAAGCTTACTTTGGTCAATAAACTGTCTTATTTTATCCTGTTTTCTTGCGTGATTATTGCTGAAAATTTCGAATCTTACAGGCCCCCCTGTGATACTGATAGCTTGCTAGAGGTATCAATGATCCTTGGTGAGCAAATTTTCCCTGATTCCCCACATCCAAACATTCCTGGCACTTAACTATCTATGACCCTCACGACACATGCAGTTCGCATTTCCGAAAAAACGAAAATTACCTTGTGCACATTTGGACAATCATAGGCAGCACTTCTTAAACTATAACACATTCATCTGTCAGATGTGCAGGGGTTGATACCCTCTTGCACCACCTGCATACACCTTTTATTAATCCAAAAACTTAAGAACGACTAATAACATAACAATATTCATATGCTTAAAACAAAAACACGCAAATGGCCAAAATCTAAAAATGGAGGGACGCCTAACCTTCAATACTAGCAACTTAAAGTGGGGTGTCTTCTTCCCCCATTCGCACATAGCATTCTCTCCATTCTCCTGTGTTCTCGTGCCTCTGGAGGCGTTTGCCTCTTTTGCAATGCACGAATAGCAAAAATATCACAATTAAAACCTGACACACTACTAGGATGTGGGATGCTATTCTAATCCAGGCTGGGACCTCTATGTTAGTGAACAAGTTCCACCATGGTAGGATGACTATGTCCAATATGTATTTTCCTATCTCTAAAGTCTTCTGCTCCAGTGTGTAAAAATGTTTCTGTGAAACTATAACGGCTTTTAAAGTCTTGGTGAGGTGTTCGGGAAGAGGGGGAATGACATAACCAAAATGCGCGACGAATCATTGCAAGTCCCTGAAATTCTCTTTGACAGTGAGGTGAACGGTGGAGGGTGCAGGAATGGGGACAATTCGTTGTTGTGCCACTTGAACCTCGGCCCTGGGTTTGAAACAGAAACTGCTATCACTGATCGAACACCACTCGTGTTGTCCGTAGTGGTAGTGAGGCACTGCAGTGGTGACGCAGTATGTCCCACCCCCGATATATGCTACCTGCGGGGGCACATGGTCCTCTGCCATTGCCTCCATGGTGCAATTTATCGGCTTCGCGCTAGCGGTTCTGAACCCGCACTGTGGTTTCAAAAAGGCATTCAAGTGCTGGGGACACAGGATGATATGTGCTCCCCGGCTCCGACACCCCGAGAGGTCGGTGCCTGTCATCGTACGCTCCCATCTGATGACGTAAGGCGGGACCACTGCGTAACGAATGTGTGCGCCCCCCTGAATGACTCCAATGTTCTCCACCCTGTATACCGGGGCGGGCTTTGCTGCGGGACCCAACACCGGCATTCTTACCACTATTCCCATGATAGTATGATTCGAACGTCCGCAGTCCACTGGGACTGGGTACGCTTCTGCAGCTAGTCTGAGCTGGCACGGGCTTAATGCATTCTCAAAAGGGTGGAGCGCTTGCAAGTGCTTGTTGCTGATCCAGGATGGGACCAAACCCTGTTTTAAATCTTCAAGATTACTGCGGCCCTCGCCCAGTAACCACGCCCCGTATAGCACACAGGCCTCGTTTTGCGCAGCTTGATCGGACGCATTCCGATCCTCCTTAATGAGCGCATTTACCGTTCTCGCGTGTTTCTCCAGCTCAGCTATTATTTCTTTAAAGTGTAGTGTCATGGCCTGGTCTTCATGTAACCCAGAACCCACTACCTTATTTTTGTCTGTCAGTATGTTCCTTAACTGGGCTTTTAAACCGTTGATCTGTGTCTGCAGCTCCACGTTATCTAGAGCGTTGACGACAGATGTCCCGGTATTAAAAGCAGTGAATATGTCATTTACTGTACCCCTTCTTTGCCTCCCGACTCGATCCAAAACTTCTGGTGGTGTGGTGTATAATTTGTCTTTGTCGATGTCGGCAAAGTCAAACTCGTAAAACTGTCTAAACATTCGGGTTAACAGGACCTGGTATAATTGTTCCATTTCTTTGGGACACCACTCCGGCAATCGTACCTCAGTGAGGTTTAAAATCACTGAGGCCACCGCGTAGTGTACCCCTTGGTACAGAACCTGACCGGTGGGTACCAATACTAAACCGTTCCCGGGTCCCTTGGTGGTGGTTGGGCACCCTCCTTTCTGGGCAAGTGCTACCGGAAGCATGGGCAGGGGCTTGCGTGGGCGGGTGATGAGTTCAGTGGCGTTTACCGGAATAGGGGAGTATGGGGCTCCGCACGCTCGAGTGCTGACATCCCATCTCATCCCCTTTCCTTCATCCTGCCACTGCCTCTGGAAGAAAATGGATACGCCCTTGGGGCAAACGCGTTTTGAACCCCACATACAGACATATATTCCTTCATCTGGTTCCCACCATTTGTCCCAACACACACGTAATTGTCCGTGAGTCCCCGTAATAGTCGCTCCCACTCGACCGTAGAGTTCTTCATGTCCTTTCCCAGCTTTCGCAGCCACCACCATCGCCTTAGTGGTACGTTCCCATTACACACCAGGCAGATCCACTTTCCCACGGTAACGCTGACTCTTGGTGCAAGGATCCTCGCCCGAGGGCACATTAACGAAGTCTCTTGGTAGGCAAAACCGAAATTGCTGGAGTATTCCGTAGAATTCGTCCCCAGCCAACCTGGCCATCTCCCCTGGTGGAAGTAGGTGGCGGTTTCCTCAACCTCTCGCTCCCCTGTCCCATCCGTTGCGATGGGGGCCGTGTCCCCGGAACACCCGAAGATGATGACGTCCTTGGTGCGGCCTCGGTAGGCCCACCCGCACCCGATCGCCACAAACACGATGAGAATCTTTTTCATCATATCCCAGGTTTCTGTAACCAATAAAATGATGTAGCCAGGCTCCCAATAGGTGCTGGCCTAATTAAATGGACGCGCGGGTTCCTGGACCCCGCTCCCAAACAAGCACACATACCGGGCAGACTTCAAAATTGTACTCGTGACATTTCTTAACACCGTAAACTTTATATTCCTTTAACTATCATCATAATTACCTAACTTAACTTATGTACAGCGCCGCCCTCCCCGGGCGACTTGCCTAATCCCTGATCGGACTGCAGCTCACCGCTCCCTGTGGCGGGGCTGCAGTGACCTGTGGCTCTGGACTGCAGCTCACCGCTCCCTGTGGCGGGGCTGCAGTGACCTGTATCTCTGGTTCCCCGCAGCCTTTTGCTGTTAAACGGGGACTGTGCTTTCTTAATGATTTCTGAAGTCGGTGTCTACTGGGAGTGGGTGACTCGGGCCAAGACTTTACAGGCTGAGGTGTTCAGGCCGACCTGCGAGAAGGTACTTTGGGCGTGGCTCCCTTAGCGAGTGGGCCTTCGGGCGGGACCTCAGCTCTCGCAGCCCGTGGCTCTTCCACGACAGTAGGCTTCGGCTCCCTTCCCTCAGGCTCCGCCCCTTTGGGATTTGGGCAGGCTCCCTTGAAGAGTGGACCTTTGGGTGGGACTTTGGCTCTCACAGCCCGTGGCTCTTCCACGACTGTGGGCTTCGGCTCCCTCCCCTCAGGCTCCGCCCCTTCGGGAATTGGATCTGTGGCAGACGGCTCCTCCCCACCTGTCCTTACAGGTGGAGGATCTCTGCCCCCAATTTCTACCTCCCCCATGCTCGAGTCGAGGGCAGAACCTCCGCCCTCCGACTCCTCCTCCTCCAGAATCGTGTCGAGGGCGGGACCTTGCAGTTCGGGTCCCTCCTCGTCCGAGTCCCAGGCCATCGGGGAAGCCTCCCAGGTGGGCGGGATGGCTCCTCCCCTCAAGCAGGCTGCAACGCCAGCTTGTGTGGTCTGTGATTCTTTACTTGCCTCAGGCTTATTGCTTTTCTCTCAGACCTGGCTTTCCCTGCTGGATCTTTTGCACCTGGCTTAAACAGTTTACACTGGTCATGAACCACTTTAAAAACCCTTAGCTGACCCTCTAAACTGCCAGCCCTCGCTGTTAACCTGGCGTTCTCCTCCCTTAAAACCCGCTGAACTAACTTAGCCTCCGCAACCTGGCACCGCAGGTATTCCTCCATTTTACAGGAGGTCTCTTCCTGTGCATGTCTTTCTAGAGGACACAGGTCGACAGGCTGCGCTGGCTCTAGTCAATTGGGCACATCGGTTGGGGCTGGGGGAGCAACAGTGCCGTTGGCGACTGTCACCTTCCCCTGCGAGGTCATCAGAGACCGCATAGTCTCCAAGATTGACTCAATCGTAGCGGGATCCACAACCGCACCACCTCCTGTTGTTGGGGCAGGGGCTACGGTTGGGTTCTGGGCTGGTGCTGGGGCAGCAGTCTGGGCTTGGGCTTGGACTGGTGCTGGGGCAACGGCCTGGGCTTGGGCTCGGGCTTGGGCTGCGGCGAATATTCTCTCTCTATTATCCTTCCATGGATTTCTACAGTCCTTGCGCCAATGACCCTCCTTCCCACACCCGTAACAACTGCTTTTGGCTTGGGGAGGGCGATTCCCCTCCTGATGCCATTCCTTTTTAGCAGAAGCTGCGGGCCTTGCCTCATGTACCTTTCCTTTTAAAACAGGCATTTTCCTACCCTTGTTGTTCCTGTAACTGATCGTGAGCTGATCAAGTAATAGTTCCTCCGTGGAGCGGGCGTTAGTGGGGTCAAACCATGCTTTGGCCTGCTCCCTCACTATTGGCAAGCAACCTGCTACCAGGCACCGGAGCCAATGAGCCCTTTGTTCATCATTTAGCGCGTTCCGTTCCGGTCCTCCCGGGCAGCTGCGCCGATACACGGGCCACAACCTTCCGGCGAAAACCCGTGGGGGTTCTCCCTCTAGCTGCACTGTCTTTTCTAAACGGAGGAACGGAGTTCCGTCACCCTCTCCTATAATCTCCAGGATCTTGTCCCGTAACAACTCATATTCCCTGTGCCCTCTCTTGCTCTCGTCAGGGAGACACTGGAGGAGCGAACTGTCCAGGGAGAACAGCAGCATCTTAGACTGTTCAGCCCCGTCGCAGTCATTAACTGCTGCGGTCTGCTCCAAGTCCCTAAAATGGATGGAGGGATCTCCTGACTCGGAGAGTTTTGGGATGTGACTTATCATTGCCCTCAGCTGTTGTGCGCTGTGGGGCATTATGATCTGATTCACAAGGGGTCCGTCCTCGCCATTGTCTTCATTTGGACCGAGCCTCCGGTGTCGAGTTGGACACATCGGCGCCGGCCCCGACTCTACTATCTGGTGTTGCTCTACCTCAAGAATCTCTTCATCTACCGTCTCCGTTTCCTTCCCCGGAGTCCAAGACTCATCATAAGCAGGAGGCGCAGAGTGTTCGGGGGTTGGTTCCTGAACTATCTCTTGTGGAATCGGTCTTTTGGATTCCTTGGCTAGCAATAGCTGGCTCGCTGGTGGGTTTATGAGACACACCAACACGTTTGCCTTGGCTAGGGCCGTTCTCAGGTCCTCTTGCTCCCGGCGGCAAGCGCTGTGGTCGGTGCTCTCAGATCTATCCTCCATGGCCATCTTATATGCTGCCCTGGCTCCCAGCAGTTTTTCCTCTTGGGTCTCTATTTGCTTAGCTAGACGGAAACACCTCTCTCTCATTCTACCTTCACAGGCCTTGGCTTCAATGACCTGACATTTTAAATACTCTACCCGGGTTTCGTGGCAGCGAGTTGTGGAGTGGCGTTCCTGATTCAGCGCGTTAAGCGATTCAATCAGTTTTTGACCTCCCGCAACCTTTTCCTCTACGTCTGTAAGCAACCCTTTGATCTGGGCTGTTTGTGCTGCAACGACTTGGTCCAAAAGCTGGACTTGCTTCTTGTAGCACATCAGCCAGACCGCCTTTTCTACAGATTTCTTATGCTCTTTAACCTCTGTCCACTTGATGGCTGCGTCGAGCGGGCGCCTATCCCTTAATAGGTCAGATATCCATTGTTTTGTGAGGTTGACTTTTCCAAAAACATAATCCGCTATTCTTTCATCCATCACATTTCGTTTATTCAGACCTTGATCTAACACACTACTTTCCTGCTGCCAAGGTCCTGCCACGGTCGCCATTTCTGTGGGGGGTTTCTCTTGCTCGTTCTGGTCTCCTGCCAGGCTTTGTGCAATAATTACCCTTGAGTGGTTCGACCCACTCTCCCCTACGGTTCTAGACCTTGGACTTAGATGCAGAGAACTGTAGTGCAGAGAAAGGACTCAATAGACCAGGTTGAATAGCACGAAATGGATGCTTTTATTTTAAACAGTTTGAAGCATTACAAAATACATGTCATAGGCACAGATTAAAGTAACTACAATCATGCACAAACTTATGAATTTGACTCTCTGGAAATGGGGAACACACGGCACGTCGTAAAAGGGGAAACACGTTACGATTTAACCTTACTCCCTCCCCTAAATACCTAAACTAAGTTTCGACTTGAGGAACTCGGGATCATGCTCACCACTATCAGAATCGCAAAAGGAGGGGTTCGCAGTCTTTCTGGCACAGCTTTCCGTCGTCACGTGGATTTGGAAACTTCTGGCGCAGCTTGTTTTTCTCTCTCTCTCAGGCGACGAGGCAGTGGACACAGCCTCGATGAGCGCTCGTCATGGCTGAAATTCACCAAGTCTGTTGTGGATTTGGGTTCATGGAACAGTCCCTGCCACCAATGTGATGTTGGAGAAATGGATGCACGTGTCGAGGCCTTGCCTGGCTAGGCTCGGAATGTCCTTTTTATCCGACCTGGATCGTCGGTTTTTCCCGAGGGTGTCTTCTCCTTCGGCCTGGGTCATCGATGATCTCCCGACAACAGCACCCGGGCCACCCTCGTCGTCTTCCCGTCGCGGCCAAGCCTTGTCTGGCTGAACACCGACCACGTTGTCTTTTTCCCGAAGTTGTCCGTCTGAAGCATCTTTATCGATTCCGAAGCTACCGAGGTGGAAGAGAGGGCAGGGCAGGCCAGGCTGATGGACTTTTCAAAATCCATATTTATACCCTTTTGGGCCAGCCTTATCTCCCGCCAGATCATAGTCCAGTCTTTGTAATATTTTGGCGGGCAGAAATCTCTGCAGGGGCGCTTTGTCTTGTAATGGGAGCCGGTGATAACTTAACTGGCCTTCCTGGCCGATAATGTCTTTTAATGTCTTTTACATTGTCACCGTGACTCGGTTCGCATATTGATCGGTCTGGAGATTTCCCTTGATGGCTGTTAAACGGTTTCTCCTTTGTACATTAAATGGGTATAAATGTTCATGCATTGTCCGCCCATATCTTGATGGGCCCCATCCTGTTTGCCTGAAACCGTCCTGTACTTAGAATCCTTTGAATATGTATGCTGTTTCCCTGAGTTTCGGTTTCCCGATACTGGCTTTCGCAGGCTTACTGTTTTCAATCCACAAGCCTGTCTGGCTTGCAGTAACAGAAATCAAATGGTCCAGAAACTGATCACAAGGCCCGGCGGCCATTTTGTATGCCCTTTTATCAAAGGCTTCTCTGTGCAAGCTTACTTTGGTCAATAAACTGTCTTATTTTATCCTGTTTTTTTGCGTGATTATTGCTGAAAATTTCGAATCTTACATCACCCACTGCCACTCAGTCGTGTGTCTCTGAATGTAGCTGTCTCCAACTGTCTCCGCAACTACAACACTGGTGTCTCCTTCAGTGTGTCTGTACAACTTCCAACTCCTCCAGTTATACCTTTCTTCAGGAGTCTCCACTTCCCGCCCAAAATCAGGTTAGTCTTTGTTTAACTTTTGGTGGGCTGGGAGCACAGGGAGGTAGTTATTATATTTTTTAATGTTTTCGATGGCCGGTAAAGGCCCAGCTCTGGTCTGGAATGACCTTCATTGTTTTTAATGTCCTTCTGATCTTGTTATCTAGTCCTTGGTGTTGTTCTCATGAATATGAAATTGTCCCCTTTTGTCTGGGTCAACATTTAGATGGCCTCTGTCTCCAGGCCGATCTTGACTGGATCTGCATCTAATCCATACGTATATGTGTGGGTCTGGTTTCGTTCTCTCAGAAACGGCTTCCAGAACTTACTGTGGGTTGAATCCACAAAGCTGTCTGAGGATTCGCAGGAAACATTTTAAAATGCCCCAATAAGCCGGTCACATGGTATGGTGGCCATTTTGTATGCCCCTTTTCTCTGGGCTTCTTTTAAAACAGTTTTTAAAATCATGGCATCTTCTGCCATTTGACCCTTATTAATACAAAGTCCAATTTTGCGAATCCTACACTAGCCCTGTATAAATCACAAACTAATCTCATGGACCTGCACTCCCCTGCTGCCCTGTATCAATCCCACACTGATCCCACTGCCCTGCTCTCTCCCCATAGCCCTGTTTCAATCCTACACTAATCCCACTTCCCCGCTCTCTCCCCATAGCCCAGTATCAATTCCACACTAACCCCACGGCCCTGCACTCTCCCCATAGCCATGTATCAATCCCAAACTATTTCCAATGCCCTGCTCATTCCCCATAGCCCTGTTTCAATCCCACACTAATCCCACTGCCCTGCACTCTCCAGATAGACCTGTATCAATCCCACACTAATCTCACTGCCCAGTTCTCTCCCATAGCCCTGTATCAATCCCACACTAATCCCACTGCCCTGCACTCTCCAGATAGACGTGTATCAATCCAACACTAATCTCACTGCCCTGCTCTCTCCCATAGCCCTGTATCAATCCCACATTAATCCCACTGCCCTGCACTCTCCCCAGCCATGTAACAATTCCACACTAATCCCAATGCCCTGCACAATCCCCATAGCCCTGTGTCAATCCTACACTAATCCCGCTGCCCCACTCTCTCCCCATAGCCCTGCATCAAATCCACACTAATCCCACTGCCCTGCACTCTCCGCATAGCCCTGTATCAATCCCAAACTAATCCCACTGCCCTGCTCTCGTCCCATAGCCCTGTATCAATCCCACACTAATCCCACTGCCCTGCTCTCTCCCCATAGCCCTGTATCAATCCTACACTCATCTCACTGCCCTGCACTCTCCCCATAGCCATGTAACAATCTCAAACTATTTCCATTGCCCTGCTCATTCCCCATAGCCATGTATCAATCCCACACTAATCTCACTGCCCTGCACTCTCCCCATAGCCCTGTACCAATCCCACACTAATCCCACTGCCCTGCTCATTCCCCATAGCCCTATTTCATTCCCACACTAATCTCACTGCCCTGCACTCTCCCCATAGCCCTGTATCAATCCCACACTAGTCACACTTCCCTGCTATCTCCCCATAGCCCTGTACCAATCCTACACCAATCTCACTGCCCCGCTCTCTCTCCCCATAGCCCATTGACAATCCCAAACTAATCCCATTGCCCCGCTCATTCCTCATAGCCCCGTATCAATCTCACACTAATCCCCCTGCCCCGATCCCTCCCCATAGCCCTGTATCAATCACACTAATCCCACTGCCCTGCACACTACACATAGATCTGTATCAATTCAAAACTGATCCCCCTGCCCCGCTCTCTCTCCCCATAGCCCTGTATCAAACCCACACTAATCCCACTGCCCTGCTCTCTCCCATAGCCCTGTATAAATCCTACACTAATCTCACTGCCCCGCTCTCCCTCCCCATAGCGATGTATCAATCCCAAGCTAATCCCATTGCCCCGCTCATTCCACATAGCCCGGTATCAATCCCACACTAATCCCCCTGCCCCGCTCTCTCCCCACAGCCTTGTATCAATCCCACACTAATCTCACTGCCCTGCACTTTCCCCATAGCCTTGTATCAATCCCAAACAAATCCCACTGCCCTGCTCTATCCACATAGCCCTGTATCATTCCTACACTAATCTCACTGCCCCGCTCTCCCTCCCCATAGCCCTGTATCAATCCCAAACTTATTCCATTGCCACGCTCATTCCCCATTCCCCTGTATCAATCCCACAGTAATCCCGCTGCCCTGTACTCTACCCATAGCACTGTATCAATTCAAAACTGATTCCCCTGCCCTGCTCTCTCTCCCCATAGCCCTGTATCAATCCTGCACTAATCCCACTGCACTGCACTTTCCCATTAGCCCTGTGTCAATCCCACACTAATCCCACTGCCCTACTCTCTCCCCATAGCCATGTATCAATTCCACACTAATCCCACTGCCCTGCACTCTCCCCATAGCCCTGTGTCAATCCTACACTAATCCCACTGCCCCGCTCTCTCCCCATAGCCCTGCATCAAATCCACACTAATCCCAATGTCCTGCACACTCTCTCCATAGCCATGTTTCAATCCCAAACTATTTCCATTGCCTTGCTCATTCCCCACAGCCGTGTATCAATCCCACACTAATCCCACTGCCCTGCATTCTCCAGATAGCCCATTATCAATCCCAAACTAATCCCACTACCCCACTCTCTCGCCATTGCCATGTATCAATCTAAAACTAATCCCACTGCCCCACTCTCCTCATAGCCCTGTTTCAATCCCAAACTAATCTCACCGCCCTGCACTCCCCCGCCGCCCTGTATCAATCCCACACTGATCCCACTGCCCGCTCTCTCCCCATAGCCCTGTTTCAATCCTACACTAATCCCACTGCCCCGCTCTCTCCCCATAGCCCTGTATCAATTCCACACAAATCCCACGGCCCTGCACTCTCCCCATAGCCATGAATCAATCCCAAACTATTTTAATGTCCTGCTCATTCCCCATCGCCCTGTATCAATCCCACACTAATCTCACTGCTCTTATGTTCATTAATAACTAGACATTCTTATTATGAACACAGCCGGCTTCTAGCTAGTCATGTATTCAGTACATGTTCTCTAGGTACAGTATCTGTAGAGATTCAGCATGTGTGCTCCTGTGTGCAGGCTGCCATCTTGACTGTTGCCTTGTGGGTAGCCTAGTGCCTCATGGGTAATGTAGTCTTAATATACATACAGCTAGGTAGTGTAGTCTTATATACAGCTCTACACAGCTCTACGGCTCTACCTAGTGCCCACTATAGAATGACATGTTATTGATCATTACAACTGCCCTGCTCTCTCCCATAGCCCTGTATCAATCCCACATTAATCCCACTGCCCTGCACTCTCCCATTAGCCCTGTGTCAATGCCACACTTATCCCACTGCCCCGCTCTCTCCCCATAGCCCTGTTTCAAATCCACACTAATCCCACTGCCCTGCACTCTCCCCATAGCCATGTATCAATCCCAAACTATTTCCATTGCCTTGCTCATTCTCAACAGCCCTGTATCAATCCCACACTAATCCCACTGCCCTGCATTCTCCAGATAGCTCTTAATCAATCCCAAACTAATCCCACTAGCCCGCTCTCTCGCCATTGCCCTGTATCAATCTAAAACTAATCCCACTGCCCTTCACTCTCCTCATAGCCCTGTATCAATCCCACACTGATCCCACTGTCCCACTCTATCCCCATAGCCCTGTTTCAAACCTACACTCATCCCACTGCCCCGCTCTCTCCCCATAGCCCTGTATCAATTCCACACTAATCCCACTGCCCTGCACTCTCCCCATAGCCATGTATCAATCCAAAACTATGTCCAATGCCCTGCTCATTCCCCATAGCCCTGTTTCAATCCCATACTAATCCCACTGCCCTGCACTCTCCAGATAGACCTGTATCAATCCCACACTAATCTCACTGACCTGCTCTCTCCACATAGCCCTGTATCAATACCACACTAATCTCACTGCCCTGCACTCTCCCATTAGCCCTGTGTCAATGCAACACTAATCCCACTGCCCTGCACTCTCCCGATAGCCCTGTGTCAATCCTACACTAATCCCACTGCCCCGCTCTCTCCCCATAGCCCTGCATCAATCTCACTAATCCCACTGCCCTGCACACTACACATAGACCTGTATCAATTCAAAACTGATCCCCCTGCACCGCTCTCTCTCCCCATAGCCCTGTATCAATCCTATACTAATCTCACTGCCCCGCTCTCCATCCCCATAGCGATGTATCAATCCCAAGCTAATCCCATTGCCCCGCTCGTTCCACATAGCCCGGTATCAATCCCACATTAATCCCCCTGCCCCGTGCTCTCCCCACAGCCCTGTATCAATCCCACACCAATTTCACTGCCCTGCACTTTCCCCATAGCCTTGTATCAATCACAAACAAATCCCACTGCCCTGCTCTATCCCCATAGCCATGTATCAATCCTACACTAATCTCACTGCCCCGCTCTCCCTCCCCATAGCCCTGTATCAATCCCAAACCTATCCCATTGCCACGCTGATTCACCATTCCCCTGTATCAATCCCACAGTAATCCCCCTGCCCTGTAATCTACCCATAGCCCTGTACAATTCAAAACTGATTCCCCTGCCCCGCTCTCTCCCCATAGCCCTGTATCAATCCCGCAGTAATCCCACTGCACTGCACTTTCCCATTAGCCCTGTGTCAATGCCACACTAATCCCACTGCCCTGCACTCTCCCCATATCCCTGTGTCAATCCCACACTAATCCCACTGCCCCGCTCTCTCCCCATCGCTATGTATCAATTCCACACTAATCCCACTGCCCTGCACTCTCCCCATAGCCCTGTGTCAATCCTACACTAATCCCACTGCCCCGCTCTCTCCCTATAGCCCTGCATCAAATCCACACTAATCCCAATGCCCTGCACACTCTTCCCATAGCCATGTTTCAATCCCAAACTATTTCCATTGCCTTGCTCATTTCCCACAGCCGTGTATCAATCCCACACTAATCCCACTGCCCTGCATTCTCCAGATAGCCCTTTATTAATCACAAACTAATCCCACTACCCCGCTCTCTTGCCATTGCCATGTATCAATCTAAAACTAATCCCACTGCCCCACTCTCCTCATACCCTGTTTCAATCCCAAACTAATCTCACCGCCCTGCACTCCCCCGCCGCCCTGTATCAATCCCACACTGATCCCACTGCCCCACTCTCTCCCCATAGCCGTTTCAATCCTACACTAATCCCACTGCCCCGCTCTCTCCCCATAGCCCTGTATCAATTCCACACAAATCCCACGGCCCTGCACTCTCCCCATAGCCATGTATCAATCCCAAACTATTTCCAATGCCCTGCTCATTCCCCATAGCCCTGTTTCAATCCCACACTAATCCCACTGCCCTGCACTCTCCAGATAGACCTGTATCAATCCCACACTAATCTCACTGCCCTGCTCTCTCCCATAGCCCTGTATCAATCCCACATTAATCCCACTGACCTGCACTCTCCCATTAGCCCTGTGTCAATGCCACACTTATCCCACTGCCCCGCTCTCTCCCCATAGCCCTGCATCAAATCCACACTAATCCCACCGCCCTGCACTCTCCCTGTAGCCATGTACCAATCCCAAACTATTTCCATTGACCCGCTCATTCCCCACAGCCCTGTATCAATCCCACACTAATTCCACTGCCCTGCATTCTCCAGATAGCTCTTAATCAATCCTAAACTAATCCCACTAGCCTGCTCTCTCGCCATTGCCCTGTATCAATCTAAAACTAATCCCACTCCCCTGCACTCTCCTCATAGCCCTGTATCAATCCCACACTGATCCCACTGCCCCGCTCTAGCCCCATAGCCCTGTTTCATTCCTACACTAATCCCACTGCCCCGCTCTCTCCCCATAGCCCTGTATCAATTCCACACTAATCCCACTGCCCTGCACTCTCCCCATAGCCATGTATCAATCCCAAACTATTTCCAATGCCCTGCTCATTCCCCATAGCCCTGTTTCAATCCCATACTAATCCCACTGCCCTGCACTCTCCAGGTAGACGTGTATCAATCCCACACTAATCTCACTGACCTGCTCTCTCCCCATAGCCCTGCATCAATACCGCACTAATGTCACTGCCCTGCACTCCCCTATTAGCCCTGTGTCAATGCCACACTAATCCCACTGCCCTGCACTCTCCCCATAGCCCTGTGTCAATCCTACACTAATCCCACTGCCCCGCTCTCTCCCCATAGCCCTGTATCAAATCCACACTAATCCCACTGCCCTGCACTCTCCCCATAGCCATGTATCAATTCCAAACTATTTCCATTGTCCTGCTCATTCCCCATAGCCCAGTTTCAATCACACACTAATCCCACTGCCCTGCACTCTCCAGATAGCCCTGTATCAATCCTATACTAATCCCACTGCCCTGCACTCTCCAGATAGCCCTTTATCAATCCCAAACTAATCCCACCACCCCGCTCTCCCCCCATTGCCCTGCATCAATCTAAAACTAATCCCAGTGCCCCACTCTCCTCATAGACCTGTTTCAATCACGAACTAATCTCACTGCCCTGCACTCCCCCGTCGCCCTATATCAATTCCACACTAATCCCACTGCCCCACACTCTCCCCATAGCCATGTATCAATCCCAAACTATTTCCATTGCCCTGCTCATTCCCCATAGACCTGTTTCAATCCCACACTAAACATACTGCCCTGCACACTCTAGATAGCCCTGTATCAATCCCACATTAATCTCATTGCCCTGCACTCTCCACAAAGCCCTGAATCAATCCCAAACTAATCCCATTGCCCCGCTCATTCCACATAGCCCTGTATCGATCCCACACTAATCCCCCTGCCCCGCTCTCTCCCCATAGCCCAGTATCAATCCCACACTAGTCCCACTGCCCTGCACTCTCCAGATAGCCCTTTGTCAATCCCAAACTAATCCCATTACCCCGCTCTCTCCCCATTGCCCTGTATCAATCCCAAACTAAGCTCACTGCCCTGCACTCCCCCGTCGCCCAGTATCAATCCCACAATGATCCCACTGCCGCGCTCTCTCCCCTATAGACCTCTATTATTATACACGAATCCCACTGCCGCGCTCTCTCCCCTATAGACCTCTATTATTATACACGAATCCCACTGCCCCGCTCTCTCCCCATAGCTGTAAGCTTCGCAAAATTCAGGCAGTTCCCCCCCCCCCCCGAAGATTATTTAATTAATAGAGACCCTGGTTGGAATGAGTTTTAAAATCCAGGGCACAACAAAATGGCTGCGGTCAGACCTCGTGACCAAAAGCCTGTCAGTTTCAATTCAGACCCTGGCAAGCTAACAGCTTGTGTATTTCAATGTCTGCAGCAAGGAGATCATGAAACCAGACAAGACTTTTGCATATGCATTGGGGACAAACCCAATTACAATCAGACCTACGCATAAAGGCCATCAAGGTGTTTGCTCAAACAATCAAAATAATCAGCGGGGCCATCGAGACGGGGCTGGCCCCCATCAAAGAACCTGTTGGACAAAGGAGAGCAGTTGCAGAACCGGCAGGAACCGATTACCGGCCATCCAAGTCGATGGGCCAAGATCGACACCTTCTGTTTAATTCCAACCTGCTCAAATCAGACAAAAGAATGAGCTGATTGAACGTAGAGATAAGGGCTACCATAGGGGGGTATAACTAGCCTTTCGAGCAGCCATTCGCTCTCTTTCTCTCGCCTCGCCTCCTGTGCCCTCAACCAAGGAAGAAGACCATCGAAGGAGAGCCCGTCCAGAGAGGTTGAATACCCTGTCAGAGACCTTTTAATTACTGGGGTATCTCTACCTGGATGGTGAAGTCTGTGCAACAGCGGGACCACATGACATCGGCAGGCAACAGGGCAAAGGGGCAAGGCTTTTCTTTCAACATCTCAGACCGGTGAGCATTTTACTTCTGACCCATCGCCAGATAATCAAGCTAGGTTTAGAGGGTGGGAGTTAAGGGGATTGCTGAATTGTCATTTTAGCCATTTTCCCTCAATGTGCCGTTTCTCCTCCCCTGTTAAGTGTAAGTGTACTGCATTCACATCATCCTTTTGTATAGTTATAGTAATCTGGGGTGCAATGTTTAAGTTACCCACCACATGGAGCCAAATATTAAGGGTTCACATTCACCAGTTTTTAAGGTAATGAGCCATGTATTCCATGTCCTGGTACACCAGTTTATACGGTAATGTGGCATTGCATTATGCGTATGACTGAGAGGTGAATCCTCCATCTTGCCATCATGCAGTAAGAGTTGTGTGCCTTGCCTGCAGCCTGTAAGAGATGTTTTTCTGCTACACCGTGTAATTAAACAGTTGGGTTTTGTTCCTAATATCTCGCTTCTCTCAGTTTCTGACCTTACCACTCGGATATCACATATTGGCGATAAGGATCAACAGATCACATCTTGCCGAAGATAAAAAAAAGAAAAGGAGCACTGAATAACAGATCATGGCTGCTACGTTAGCAAAGATCTCTGCTTTTGATGTTCAGACGCAGACCTGGGATGAATACTGCGAGGTGTTGATGCATTTCTTTGAAGCAAATGATATAGATGATGTCGGGAAAAGGAGAGCTATTTTGCTCACTTCCATGGGAAGTCAGACATATAGTTTAATGAGAAACTTATGCAGTCCTGAATAGCCTGGAGACAGATCATTTGCTAACTTAGTGGCCTTGCTGAAGGACCATTTCAATCCCAGACTGAGTGAGATTGTACAGCGTTTCAAATTTAATTAACGGAACAGAAAACCGGGAGAGACTGTATTGGATTATGTAGCGGTGTTGAGAAAATTGGCACATGATTGCAATTACCTGAAAGACATGCTGAGAGATAGGCTAGTTTGCGGGATAATGGATGATCGAATGCAGCGGAGATTATTGTCCGAGACTGGGCTTACATATGAAAAAGCGTTGGAACTTGCTCAAGCCATAGAGACAGCGAACCGAGATGTAAAAGAAATACAAGGTTCAGACTGGGCTACTACAAAGCGAGTTGCAGGTCAGGGTATTGTGCACAAGTTAAATATGCGTCAGAAACCATAACGTGAGCATGTAAAGGCATGTTATAGATCCAATGGCGATCACCTGGTGAGGGAATGCAGGTTTCTGGAGGAAAAGTGCCACAAGTGTGGGAAAAAATGTCACATAAAATGTGCATGCAAGGCAAAAGCAATCGTGGAGGAATATAAACCAAAAGGGGGAGGAAAGCAAAACCTAAGAAGAGAAGTGAAAAAACGGAGCACATCACATCAGCAGAGGAGCTGAGAAAGAAGACGACATGTTCATTATGCATAGTATGGTAGAGAACTTTCCAAAAGTGGATCCTATCACTTTGCAACTGACAGTAAATGATTCTAAGGTCAACTTTGAAGTGGATACAGGATGCGGCGTAACCATAATGAACAGGGAGGAGTACTCAAAATTGTGGAACCGTGCCAAAGTTCCAGAGTTAAAGTCTTGCTCTATGCAGCTTAAAACATATACCGGTGAACGAGTGGCGACATTGGGTACAGCTACTGTAACTGTGCAACACAGGGACACCGTGGAACAGCTACCTGTAGTTGTAGTATCAAGTTCCGGACCAAACCTGTTAGGTCGGGGCTGGATACAAGAACTTAAATTAGATTGGGGAGCAATAAATCAAATAGAGGGAGGCAAACAGTTGTCTTTGCAAGAAGTGTTGATTGAATATGAGAATATGTTCAAGGAAGAACTTGGCACATTTAATGGCCCCCCAGCTAAGATTTATGTAGACAAGGAGGCACTGCCAAGGTTTTTTAAACAGCGACCTGTGCCTTATGCCAGGAAGCCAAAGGTAGAGGCTGAGCTTGATCGTCTTTTGAGAGAGAACATTCTGGAACCCGTGAAATGTTCAGAATGGGCAGCTCCCATTGTACCTGTTTTAAAACCGGACAATTTGGTAAGACTCTGTGGAGATTATAAATTGACAGTAAATAGGGTGCCTAAACTAGAACAGTATCCTATTCCTAAAACAAAGGATGTCTTTGCGAACCTGGCTGGAGGGAAGAAATTCATGAAGCTGGATATGAGTCATGCATACTTGCAGATTACACTAGATGAGGAATTCTGGTGACGGGAAGAACCGACCAGGAGCATCTGAGCACTCTGAGAGAGGTACGACAAAGATTGGATAAGGCTGGGTTACGGCTCAAGAGGAGTAAGTGCACTTTCCTGGGGAATGAGGCCGTGTTCCTGGAACACAGAGTGGACACCACTGGGCTCCATCCAATCAAGGAGAAGGTACAAGCACTGCAGGAGGCCCCAGCTCCTACCAATGTGACTGAGTTAAAAGCTTACCTGGGACTGCTAAACTACTTTAACAGATTTTTACCAAACTTGGCAACAGTGTTAGCACCTCTTCACAAACTTCTGAGCAAGGAGACACAGTGGCAGTGGGAAGACGAACAGAGGTTTTCATTTGAACAGTCCAAGAAACTGATGCTGTCCTCGGATATGCTGGTTCACTACAATGCAGAGAAAGACATCATTCTCTCTTGTGATGCTTCACCTTACGGGGTGGGGGCAGTTCTTTCACACAGCTTGGAAGATGGAACAGAAAGACCAATAGGGTTTATGTCTCGAACTCTGACACTGGTGGAAAAAAACTATTCCCAGTTAGATAAAGAGAGGTTAGCAGTAATGTTTGGGTTACGGAGGTTTCACAAGTACATATATGGCAGGAAATTCACCATATGCACCGATCATAAACCTCTTCTATCTCTTTTTAATGAAATGAAAGCGGTACCACAGATGGTGTCACCCCGGATCCAGAGGTGGGCAGTGACGTTGAGGGCATATGAGTATGTCATCGTTTACAAGGCGGGCAAGTACCATGGGAACGCAAAGGCCTTGAGCCATCTTCCACTGCCAGGTACACCTATCCGTGCAGCTCCAGAGGACAGAGTTTTGATGTTGGAGGACACGGACACAGCAATTGTGACCGCAGAACAAGTAAAGACATGGACCGGTAAAGATCCAGTACTGTCTAGAGTCCGAGAATATGTGATGAGGGGTTGGCCACAGCATCCGGAAGGGACTGATTTCATACCTTACAGTGTCAGGAAGACAGAGCTGGGTGTGCAGGATGGTTGTGTGTTGTGGGGAGCACGAGTGATTAATCCACAGCCATCACATCAGTCTATCCTAGGGCAACTACATCAGTGTCATCCTAGAGTTTTGCATATGAAAGACTTGGCAAGGAGTTACTTGTGGTGGCCAAAGCTAGATGAGGAGATAGAAAATCTAGTCAAGACATGCAGCACTTGTCCAGTACACCAGAAGGCACTAGCAGCGGCTCCTCTCCACCCCTGGGAGTGGCCGGATAAACCATGGAGAAGATTACATGTAGATTATGCGGGTCCATTCATGGGAAAGTTGTTCCTCATAATCATTGATGCACATTCCAAATGGATGGATGTTTATCCTGTAAATTCTGCTTCATCTACTGTTACTGTAGACTGCCTGCATAGGAGTTTTAGTAATCAAGGGCTACCGGAGATCATAGTAAGTGACAATGCCATGTGTTCTGTGAGTACAGAAACAAAAGAGTTCATGAGAAACAATGGCATAGTGCACGTGACCTCAGCTCCATATCATCCATCTTCAAATGGATTTGCGGAGAGAGCCGTACAAACATTTAAGGAGATGATGAAAAAAAGTGCGGAAGGGAGTTTGGCAGCCAAGGTGTTGCGAGTTCTGTTCAACTACAGAATAACACCTCAATCTACCACAGGACTCTCTCTTGCTGAGCTGTTGTTAGGACGTCGACTATGCTCCACTCTTGACCTGGTTCACCCAGATCTAAAAAGGAAGGTGGAAAACCAACAAATCAAACAAAAGGAGCACCATGACAGAAGGACAAAGAGCCGCAGTTTTGGAGAAGTAGATGCGGTCCTTACCAGGAATTTCAGTTATGGTCCAAAATGGATTCCTGGCGTCATAGACTCAATGACCGGTCCAGTATCATATACGGTCATGGTGGGAACTGATCAGGTAGTACGTAGACCTGTAGATCAGATACTGACCAGACAAGGGGAAATCGAAATGGAGGTTCCAGAGGAGATGTCGGAGGACAAGTTGGCCCCCAGTTATCCAAATGCATCGGTGGTACCACCACCATGAACAGAGCCAGTTCCACCTGGACCCCTTCATCAAGAGGAAACCATCGTAGCAGAGTCAGATACTCTGAGTACTGCTCAGGAGCAGCAGGTGTCTCTACTACAACCAAGCAGGGACTTGACGGTAAGACGTTCACCAAGGGCTCACAAGCCGCCAGAGAGATTGATAACGACCTGCTAGATTTGTTCAGTATGGACTATCGTTAAAGGAGTTTCCTTATGGGACTTTTTAAGAATGTTGTTAAGAAATTAATGTTCAACTTAAGAGGGGAGGGTTATAGTAATCTGGGATGTAATGTTTAAGTTATCCACCAGATGGAGCCAAATATTAAGGGTTCACATTCACCAGTTTTTAAGGTAATGGGTCATGTATTCAATGTCCTGTTACACCAGTTTATACGGTAATGTGGCATTGCATTATGGGTATGACTCAGAGGTGAATCCTTGAAATAAAGAATAGATTTGCCTTTCTAATCTAGGCTTTATTAACTTAAAAATCCGGTAGCACATCTTCAACACCCAGTCCCAACTAAAGGCTGGAAAGAACTGAATTTAAGATGGCCACCACAAATCACATGACATCAACTACCAATGAGATTACAGCATATATCCCAAGGCAGGAAACAAACAACCAATCACAATACTTCTTACTAAACATAAAGGCCTAGAAATTCGGTATGGCCCCGCCAGGTCTTTTGCGCCCGAAATTTAGCGCTCGCCAGGATTCCCATAGCGCCCGCCTAAAATTCAGTTGCGACGGGCCAAGACGGCGGCGGGCGCCATTGCAGGGTTTGGCCGCCTCGCTAGGGGCGTTGAATGTCACTTTCAGGCGTTCAGCTCCCGCTGCGGCACCCGATGCGGTGCGGCAGGCTGGGGTACTGCAGGCCTCCTCCTTCTCTTAAGGAGGAGCTGCCTGCAGCCGTCAGATCACCGGTGGATTCCCCCGGCAAATGAGCCCGGCACCACGGAGAAGTGCCGGGCTCGCGGGACACAGACATCAGTGCCGCGGGGGGGTGGTGCAGGAGTCCGGGGAGGGAGGTGCGGGCAGGCGGCCGCCGGGAAAGCGGCCGGCCGCTGCTCCACCTTTATGCACCGGCCTTTCGGAGCTGCAAGACCCCGTTTCACAAACGCTGTTTGCGGCTGCCACGGGCGAGGCGGCCGCAACTGAATTTGGCCATCGGGCCGAAATAGCATTGCAACCGGGGCGCTGCGCACACCGATGATGTCATCAGTGCCGGCGCAGCGCTACCGGCTAACGCCGATGTTAGGGTCCATCTGAATTTCGGGCGGTAAAAAACTTTAGGCGCAAACCACTTTATAGCCAATAAGTGGGCGCAAACGCAACTGAATTTCTAGGCCAAAGAATAATCACCACAATCCTCCATCTTGCCATCGTGCAGTAAGAATTGTGTGCCTTGCCTGCAGCCTGTAAGAGATGTTTCTCTGCTACACCGTGTAATTAAACAGTTGGGTTTTGTTCCTAATATCTCGCTTCTCTCAGTTTCTGACCTTACCACTCGGATATCACAATAGTATTGTTATCTTATTTCCTCTGTTAATAAATTTTGGTTTTCTTTGTACCAAACCACTGGTCTGCTCGTTTGTCTATATTGCTATCTGCCAATAAGTCCGGTGATCAGAACTGAGGGGTGAGCGTTTCGAACCGCTCAGAGATAAGGCAGCCGGAGACATAACCGACTGGCCAAAGCAAGTAGCAAAACCCCCTACACAGGGGAAACCCCGCAGGCTTTCGCGGACCAGCTGTGGCCAGTGTACTGGAGGGCCTGTCCGGGGATATCCTGGCCCATTGGCTCCATTGGCTCCATTGCCTAGTGGCGAACAGCTTGCTACAGGTCAGGGCCAAGGCAGAAGTCTGGTTCGACCCCAAAACCCCCAGACCACCGAACTTACGGTGATCAGGCAGCTGACTCTGGCCTATAAAAACGGCAGGGGAACCGATTCACACCCACCCAAGGGAAAGGTGCATGAGGTAAAACCCGGACCGGGTAGGAAAGAGTGGCACCAGGAAGGGAATAACCCCCTCAACACAAAGACGAATTGTTACGGGTGCGGGAAGGATGTTCACGGGCGGAAGGAGTGCAAAAACCCTTGGAAAGATAAAAAGGGAAAGAATTCCACAGCCCCAGCCCAAAAGGCGGGGACAGGAATCCCTCCTGCAGAGGTCGAGTCACTTTTGGACAGCATGAGGTCCTTATTGACTGGCCAGGGGAGAGTAGCAGCCGCTACCGGTGCTCTGACCCCGTCAGCCCCATCCAACTCACAGACCTGACTAGAGCCAGGGCAGCCTGTTTACCTGTGTTCCCTCTGATACGATGAGTGGAAAAGACCCCTCTTGGAGATGGAGGTAGAAAAGATAACGGGGACCTATCTGTTAGAAATGGGGGCATCATGCACCGTGGTCTACTCAGCTAACCCCACCACCTCGCCATAATGTAACGGGGTCCCATACAGTCTGTTGGGGTTCACAGGCAAAGAACAGGCCGGCTCGTTTTCCATCCCACTCGCCATTCGGTTAGGACCGCTCTGCTCTAAGTGGACCTGTGTCCTGATGAAATGGGAAGTGGAGGGTAGCAGAGGGGTCCTGGAAGCCGACTTTATTGTAGGCCACGGGATCCTAGTGGATTTGAGGAATCATTGCTTATGGGTGGCAGGTAAAGTGAAGAACGGTGAGGTAGTAGTGATCCCAGGAAAGGAAGGGAAGGGGACCTTGTGCACCATGAAGCCCAAAGAGGGTTATAACCTCAAGCTTATGGTCAGCAACACCCCACACGAGTTCCAGACATTTGTGCAGGCCCACCTGGCCACATTTGCCACCCACAAACACGACTGCGGGAGGGTCAACGGGTTTGAGGTCAGCATAGACGGGGACCCCATGGCCCGACCACAGAAACAGTATAACTTCCCCAGGGAAACAGAGCCAGACATGGAAGCAGCCATGTCCTCGTTGGTACAGCAGGGAGTTCTGAGACCGATAGCTACCCACGTGAGTTCTCCATTGTGGCTGGTTAGAAAGCCGGACAATTCCTGGAGGGCCACGGTGGACTATCAGGTGCTCAATAGTAACATCCCAGCCTGTGCACCCACAGTAGCAGCAGTTGCCGACCTGACAGGAAGTATTACAGCATCCGCGACCACTTTCACGGTGCTGGATATTTCCAACGGGTTTTGGTCCATCCCTTTAAGGAGGGAGGATCAGTACAAGTTTGCCTTTACGTTTAAAGGGCAACAGTACACATGGAACTGCTTGCCTCAGGGCTTCCACAACAGCCCCAGCATTTTCCATCAGTGCATGGCAAACAGTTTAAAGGATTTTAGCCAGCCCAGACAGCTGGTCCAATATGTGGATGACCTGCTCCTGTTCACTGATTCGAAAGAGGAGCATGGCCCACTATTGGCCAAACTGCTGGAGCTGCTAGGGCAGAAGGGTTTCAAGGTAAACCCAAAGAAAGTGCAGATCGGTCAGCAGGAGGTGAAATTCCTCGGCCTGACCGTGCACGCTGGAGAAAGGGCCATAGATAATGTAATGATATCAGCAAATAGTGATGATATTTGTCTGTGTTTGATTACTTATGCCTTACAGCATATTTGTCTGTGTTTTTGATTACTTGTGCCTGACCAGCAGAGGTCATGTGAGAGACAAGCAGTCCAGAGGAGTTTTACTTTCAGTTTCATTCTAGATGCATCACAGCATAGTGTGTTCTGTAAAAAGCTGTAGAAAGTCTTGAACAAGACTTTAGATTAAACAACATTCTCTTTCAGAAATGAGTCTTTATTGAACCCAAAAAGAAATCAAAACATGATGTCAGAAGTGGCTGAAAGAGAAAAAATCTGAAGTTAGCAACTTGATGGGACAGTGAAAGCAGTTGTGGCAAGTAAGCGAAATCAGCTCTCCACATATTAGCAAGCCAAAAGAGAACATCGTTGCTTACCATTAGAGAATAGCTAATGAAGTGAAAAATGGAAGGTTTACACCCACCGGCGACGCTTCAATTAACAGGTAATGTGGCTGAAAATTGGAGAAGGTTCAAACAACGTTTAGAGTTGTATTTAGCGGCAATCGGAGCTGACAAGAAAAGTAATAAACAGAAATCGTCACTGTTCTTACATGTCGTGGGTGATGCAGCGCTGGAGGTATATAATAATTTCATATTTGCCGATGATGGAGACAAAATGAAGCTAGATAAAATAATGGAACAGTTTGAGGCCTACTGCATACCTAAACGCAACGTGACCTTTGAGAGGCACAAATTTTTCAAATGTGTACAGAAAATCGGCGAGACTATTGATCAGTATGTGACTGAACTGAGAAACCAAAGCAAATTGTGTGAATTTGGGGGACTCACAGACTCGCTGATAAAAGACAGACTGGTGTGTGGAATTCCAGATAATGGTCTAAGGGAAAGACTGCTAAGAGAGCAAGATCTAGACCTGGGAAAAGCCATAGCACTGTGTAGGGCTACAGAGACTGTGAAGTTGCAGGCAAAGGAGCTGTTCAGTGACAGTAGCTGCAACGTGGATGCAGTGAGAAAGAACGGATACAAACCGTTTAACAAAGAGAGCACCAATGTGAAAAAAGAGACGTGGCCAGCAAACGAAAATGAAAGGGACAATCGGAAGTCATGTAGTCGATGCGGTACACAGCATCCACCAAGAAAGTGTCCAGCATATGGTAAAACATGCAATAGATGCAACAAAAACAACCATTATGCCTGTTGCTGTAAGAACCAAGCGCAACAAAGCAAGGTCCATACAGTAGATGAAAGCGAGATAGAGGAATTCAATGTAGATGTTGTGTCTGAAAACAAAAAAGAAAGAGACTGGATGTTGACACTAAAAGTGAATGACATACACATTCCATTTAAATTGGATACTGGAGCACAAGTTAATGTGATATCAGAGACCGATTTTAAGAGAATTAGACCCAGACCAAAGTTACATGGAATACAAGTGAAAGTGATCGGATACTCAGGTACTGATATACCAGTGAAAGGAAAATGCATTGTCAAAGTAACACACAAGGACAGAGAGCACACGCTAGCATTAATCGTGGTGCCAAAGGATGTGCAAGCCATACTAGGGTTAAAAGCCTGTGAGAGACTGAACCTGGTAAAGAGAGTCCTCGTTGTGGAAAGCGAAGGAGAGACAGTCTATGATGAACTCATGAAAGAGTACAAAGACCTATTTAAGGGTCTAGGCTGCATTCCAGGAGAACACACGATCAGAGTAGATAAAAGTATGACACCGGTCATACATCCATGCAGAAAAGTTCCGTTTGCTCTTCAAAAGCAACTGAAGGCAGAGTTGGACAGGATGGAAAGCCTGAACGTGATTCAGAAGATAGATGAGCCAACTGAGTGGGTGAGTTCCCTCATCGTAGTGGACAAAAAGAATGGAAAGCTCAGAATTTGCCTGGATCCAAGAGATCTAAACAGAGCAATAAAGAGAGAGCAGTTCAAGCTTCCTACACGTGAGGAAATCATGGCACAGTTTGCAAATGCAAAATATTTCAGCAAGTTAGATGCGTCCTCAGGATTTTGGCAGATGAAGCTGGACGAAGCAAGTTCAAGACTTTGCACGTTCAACACTCCATTTGGCAGATACAGATTCCTAAGGTTACCATTTGGCATTGCCTCAGCTCCTGAAGTGTATCACAAGACTATCCATATGATCTATGAGCACCTGGAGGGAGTTGATACATCAATGGATGACATCATAGTATGGGGAACCACGACAACTGAGCATGACGAGAGACTGAAAAAAGTGCTGGAAGCAACAAGGAAAACAAACCTGAAACTGAATAGAGAGAAATGCCAGCTCGGGGTGACAGAACTGACATTCGTGGGAGATATCCTTAGCAGTGAGGGCATCAGACCAGATCCCAGAAAGGTGTCCGCCATTGAGAATATGCCAAGGCCACAATGCAAAAAGGACGTGCAGAGGTTTAATGGAATGATCAACTACATGGGTAAATTCATATCCAACCTCTCAGAAAAAATAGCGCCACTGAGAAGACTAACTGAAAAGAACATAGAATGGGAATGGAATCATGAGCATGAGAAGCCATGGAGTGATCTAAAGAAACTGCTCACAGAGGAACCAGTTCTGAGGTTTTATGACCCAGCGAGATCCATCAAGATATCATCAGATGCATCACAGAGTGGGCTCGGTGCCATTCTTCTGCAACAATATGACTACTGGCAACCTATTGCATATGCATCGCGCTCAATGACAGACGCGGAGATGCGATATGCTCAAATAGAAAAGGAGCTGCTCAGCATCACATACGCCTGTGAAAGATTTCACCAGTTTGTGGCAGGACAAGCAATCAGTGTAGAGACTGACCATAGGCCCTTGATTGCATTGTTCCAAAAGCCACTGAATAGCTGTCCGCTTAGAATACAAAGACTGATGATCAGGCTGCAACGCTATACACTGAATGTTGCGTACACACCGGGTAAGCTGATGTATACAGCAGACACGTTGTCCAGAGCTGTTGACCCAAGTGAGCCCGCAAACACCACAATGGATGAAAAAGTGAACGCCTACGTGGACATGATCACAAGTGCACTGCCCATAGCAGATGCAAAAATGGAGCTCATAAAGACTGAGACAAACAAAGATGAAACAATGAGACGACTGAGAAAAAGCATCTTGGATGGATGGCCCAACATGAAGCAAGACTGCTCACCTGATATAGCAGAGTACTGGAACTGCAGGGCGGAACTATCAGTGGTCGAAGACATTATCTACAAAGGAAGTAAAATAGTTATCCCAAAGAGTCTGAGAAGAGAGATGCTAAAAAAGATCCATGGAGGACATCTGGGAATCGAAAAGTGTAAGAAAAGAGCACGAGAGGTGATGTACTGGCCACGAATCAACCAAGATGTGACAAATGAGGTGTCAAACTGCACAATATGCCTGAAATATCGAGCAAGCAATCCGGTAGAACCACTAAAGCCACACCCAGCACCAGACAGACCTTACCAGAAGGTAGGCGCTGACCTATTCGTATGTCAAGGGAAGGACTATCTTGTCGTCACAGACTATTACTCCCTGTATCCAGAGGTTTGTAGACTGTACACCACTACTGCAGAAGCTGTGATAAGAAGTATGAAAGCCATATTCTCCAGACATGGCGTGGCAAGCGAGGTCTTCACAGACAACGGACCCCAGTTTAACAATGCAAATTTCCGACACTTTGCCAAAGAGTGGGACTTTGTCCACACAACGTCACATCCTCACTATCCACAGTCCAATGGACTAGTGGAAAAATCGGTCCAGACAGTGAAAAGACTGATGTACAAGGCAAAAGACAGTGGAACTGACTTCTACCAAAGCATGCTTGTATACCGCACAACGCCGCTTGAGTGTGGTATGTCACCAGCCCAACTCCTGATGGGACGTCGGCTAAGGTCAAACCTACCCATCCCGGAGAACCTCCTGAAAACAAAAGAGGGGGAGAAAGTGAGGAAGTTCAAAGAACAACAGAAAGAACAGCAAAAGTACTACTATGACAGAGGAACACAAAACCTACCTGAACTCTACACTGGTGATCAAGTAAGGTTGAAAGACAAAACAAACACATGGACTCTGAAGGGAACTGTCCTGAGTGAAGTTCAACCAAGATCATACACCATTCAGACAGATGAGGGTGCTGTTCTGAGAAGAAATCGTCGAGATCTTCTCATGGGACCAGCCACAGCAGGTCAAGAGACTGATACTGGTGAACAACCTGATCACACAGCTGAGAACCAATCATCTGAGGCAACAACTCAGATTCAAGGACAATCAATCAGACAATCCTCAAGACACGTGAAGCCTCCTGAGAGACTCATTGAGCAAATTTAAGGACTATTGTTAAAGAAGGAAGTAATGTTATCTTATTCTTTCTTCAAGTTCTAGTGTATTGACATATTTCATGTGAACACACAAAGCAAGGGTAAAAAACCTTGATCATGATAATGATAATGTAAGTTCATTAAATGTTGTTAGTTAAAAGTAAAATACTTTTGTTTTAAGAAAGGGAGATGTAATGATATCAGCAAATAGTGATGATATTTGTCTGTGTTTGATTACTTATACCTTACAGCATATTTGTCTGTGTTATTGATTACTTGTGCCTGACCAGCAGAGGTCATGTGAGAGACAAGCAGTCCAGAGGAGTTTTACTTTCAGTTTCATTCTAGATGCATCACAGCATAGTGTGTTCTGTAAAAAGCTGTAGAAAGTCTTGAACAAAACTTTAGATTAAACAACATTCTCTTTCAGAAATGAGTATTTATTGAACCCAAAAAGAAATCAAAACAGATAAGGCTAGGAGAGAAGCGGTACAAGAGCTACCGGTCCCCAACATAGTGATGGGTGAGAGGTCATTTCTAGGGCTAACCGGGTACTGTAGAGACTTTATTGAGGACTATGCAGCCACCGCAGCCCCTCTGCTCTGACTCCTACACAAGGGAGTGGAGTGGCTTTGGGATGAGGGTTGCCAGGCAGCATTTGACAGGCTCAAGAAAGACTTGCAGACCGCACCAGCTCTAGTGGCCATAGATGGGGGAAAGAGTTTTTCCTGGAGGTAGCAGCCAGTGGGGATAGCCTGAATGCTGTGCTGCTCCAAGAGCGGCACGGCCGGCTGCGGCCGGTAGTCTACTCCTCCAGGATACTCACGGATGTGGAAAGGAGCTATTCCAATTGTGAGAGGCATCTCTTGGCCGTACATTGGGCTGTGAAAAGATTGCTGATCTTCACAGGCACCTCTCCCATCACCCTCCTCACCGATCACACACCCACCCAGATGCTTCTGGATGGGAGGATCAAGGATGGAACAGTGAGCAGTGCCCGCATTGCTCGCTGGACCCTGCGCCTCTCACAAATGGATCTTAAGGGGAATGGTCTCTGTGAGCCAAAGCTCGCAGCCAACCTGGTATATCCTGGAACAGCCCACCGCTGTTGCATTGAAGGGGTTTGGGAAGTAAACATAGGTTTACGGGCTGGGATACATCCCACGGGCCGCGAGATCTATGTAGACGGTTCCAGCACGGTATCTGCTAGCGAGCGTCTCACGGAGTGTGGAGTTTATGACCCAGCAGCAAACATTGCCCTGGCGATTAAGCTCCCAGCATCATGAGCACCCAGTAGGCTGAACTGTCCATGGTAGTGTACGTCATTACACACCGCAAAATCTTCCCCACCCCCTACACGATTTGCTCGGACAGCATGTTCACGTGCAATTTGTGTACGGAGTACTGTAGGATTCGCAAAGTTGGACTTTATATTAATAAGGGTCAAATGGCAGATGAGGCCGTGATTTTAAAGGCTGTTTTAAAAGAAGCCCAGAAAAAGTGGCATACAAAATGGCTGCCATACCATGTGACCAGCTTATTGGTACACTTTAAAATGGTTCCTGCGCAACCTCAGACAGATTTGTGGATTCAACCCACAGTAAGTTCTGGAAGCCGTTTCGGAGAGAACGAAACCAGACCCACACATATGCATATGGATTAGATGCAGATCTGGTCAAGATCGGCCTGGAGACAGAGGCCATCAAAATGTTGCCCCAGACAAAAGGGGACAATTTCATATTCATGAGAACAGCACCCAGGACTAGATAACGAGATCAGCAGGCCATTAAAAACAATGGAGGTAATCCCAAGCCAGAGATTAGCCTGTTACCAGCCGTTTAAGACATTTTATAATATAATGGCTACCCCACTGTGCTCGCAGCCCGCCAGAAATAAAACAAAGACTAACCTGATTTTGGGCGGGAAGTGAAGCCTCTGGAAGAAAGTTATATCTGGAAGACTTTTTCAGTGGGAACACAGCAGCAAGCTCTCGGGATAGTCAGACACGCCGCGTTGGAGAGCTGGAAACACACAGCTTGAATCCGGACACCCAGAAAAAGGAGCAGTCAATCGCAGGAGGAAGAAGGAAGCCAACATTGAGAAGGCCGTCTCGAAACCGGCGTTCCGCCCCGGGGAAGCACATCGGGAGATCATCGAACGTCCCCGGGCCGTTGCCGGAACAAGAGGCCATCGACCCAGCTTGGGAGAAGAAACAAAAAAATAAGAAGAAACCTTCCAGCCACCCCGGCTCGGGAGAAGAGAGAAAAGGAACCTGAAGAAGTGATGGGAGCCAGCCCAAGGCTCCTCTAACCAGGGTCGAGCCGACGATCCTCGACCTCGCCGACATCCAGGCCCGCCGGTGTTCAGCCGCCCCCGACCCCCACCTCAGGAGAGAGGTGTGGCGCAGCCCGCAGGGGCTCCACGATCCACGTGGAGACGAAACGCCTGAAAGGACCAAACACAGGCTCAATTTCAAAACCTTGCACTTCCTAGTGGGATTGGTGAGCATGTTTCTGGCCTTTCACAATCAGATCTAGATAGGTTTAATAAGGGGGTGGATTTAAGGGTACAATTAACATGAGTTGTTGTCCCTTGATGTTCCGTGTGTTTCCTTATTTCATGATGATCTTTGTAGAGTATAAGATGCCTGTATTTGCTTTAGTTAGTACTGTGTCGTTATGATTTGTTTGTGTGCTTTTCCCTCCTATGTACTCCCTCATCTGCTTGCATTTGATTTGATAATTTTCCTTATGCAATAAAATTTCATTTTGTTTCATCAAACTTGGTCTACACGAGTTTTCTCTACATTGTAGTCCCTGCGCCTAAGTCCAGAGTATAGAATCTAAGGGGCGAGTGGGTCAAACCACTCAAGGTTTACTGTGCAGGAGAGAGAGGCCTCTAGAGAGAGAAACCTCAGGGAAACCTCTCGAGGAAAACCCCTTATAGTACCTGGCCATCTGGTCCCGCCGCGGATTCACCTCCACCGACAGGAGACCCCTCACAGTAAAACCCCTGCTGGAAAAGATCCTGGCAGCAATGGGGGAGGAAGGCGAGGTTTTCATCCACAAGGTGAAAGCCCATTCCTCCACAGAACCCCGCGGCCAATACAACCAGCAGGCTGACTTACTCGCCAAGGAGGGTGCCTGCACAGGCACTTTCTGGGACCCATTTAGGTCCAGACCCATGGCGGCGGTCAGAGGTAGGGATGGGATCCAAGGGAGTGCAGGGGTAGCGTTAGCCCCGGACCTTCAGATGGTCCAAGCCCAAGGCCCCATCCTCAAAGCAGTCCTCGGTGCAGTAACTGAGGGAAAAAGCGTAGAGGGTCCATACGGCACAGCAACCCTCTCCGTCAAAGAGGGTATGCTATTTCGGGGGGAACAGTGGGTTGTGCCGCAGCAGCACTGGAGGGAATTCCTTCAACTGGCCCATGATGGTCCAGGAGCGGAACACCCCGGGCCTGAGACCACCTGGCAGCGGGTGGAACAGGTGGGATGGTGGCGGGGACTCAGGGACGATGTCCGCAAGTTCTGTGCAGGCTGTCTTGTGTGCGCTGCGAATAACCCCGACCCCCACAAAAGGAAGGTACCCATGGGACACATCAGGAGGTTAGACGGACCATGGCAGTTGATCCAAGTCGCCTACGTTGGGCCCCTGCCCACCGCCCAGGGAGGCTATAAGTACTGCCTAGTCCTGGTGGATGTGTTCACCAAAGGGGTAGAGGCCTTCCCCTGCAGAACAGCCACAGCTCTGGGTACTGCCAGGATCCTGGTCTGGGAAGTGTTCTTGCAGTGGGGACTACCACAATATGTGGAGTCCAACCAAGGCAGTCACGTCACCGGACAGGTGATGCAGAACACCCTTATGCTGTTAGGCATTGAGGGGAAATGGCACATGGCCCACAACCCCCAGTCATCAGGGATTGTGGAACGTATGAATCGGACCCTAAAGGAAAGGTTGAGGAAGGAAACGGTGGACTCGCCCCGTAAATGGGCCGAGGTCCTAAAGTTGGTTTTGATGGGAATCCGGGCCAGCCAGTCTAAAAGCACGGGGTACTCCCCATACGAGCTGATGACCAGCAGGGTTATGCGGACCCCCACCCATGTACTAGCCCCGGTGCTCACGGAGGGTCAGCTCAGGGAGGTAAACCGGGACAGGTTCACCCGAAACCTCTTTGAGCACCTGAAGCAGGTCCATGAACAGGCGGCTGGGAACATGGGAAGGCAGCATCGGAGTAACCGATTGCTGCTCGAACCCAGAAAGCACCACGAGTGGGAGGTAGGAGATCAGGTCATGGTGAGAAACTATGCCCGAGCAGGGAGTTTGGAACCATTATACATGGGGCCCTACAGCATTGTAGATAAAGCCAGGCCCATGGTATACGCCGTTAAGATGCCCCGGTGCACCAAATGGTTTCATATCAACCAGTGCAAGTTGTTCAAACCTGAAAGGGGAAAACAGCCAGTTGGGGTAAGGTCTGAGGATAGAGATCCTCAGCCTGCAGCAGGAGCGAGTTCACAGGCTGCACAGGCAGGCGCTGTGGCTTGCTTAAAGGGAGGGGCCATCCAGCCCATCGATTGGGACACTCCCCCGCTCTTCTGGGATCCAGACGAGGGGGAGGGACCTGAGGGCAAAAACCCTGCCCTTAACCCAGGTGTAGAGGGGGAGGGACCTGAGGTCAAAAACCCCGCCCCAGACCCAGCCATGGGACCTGGGGGTGGAGACTCTCAGCTTGCAGCAGGCTGCGAAGAGTTACATGCCCTTGGCCTGGGTTCAGGAAGGGTCAAGTCTGAGGGAGCAGCGGTTCAGGTTAAAGGCCCATCGGCCAAGAAAGCCCCACCCGCTAAGGCCCCCAGAATATCCCCACGGACGCCCCAGCCGAGAAAGCCATGGTCACCAGCTCTCCAGTTACCAAGGGCCACCCCTCGAGTCAGGGGGAGGTCCAAGGACAGAGGTCCTCAGCCAGCAGCCACAGGCTGCGAGGGACCAACAGTGCAGGACGGTGCGGCCACGCCGGAGGTAGCGGTGAGCCGCAGTCCAACCAGGAATTAGCCTCTACATAGTTTAGGTAATTTAAGTTTTGGTTATTGTTAAGTTTAAGTGTTTAGCTTAAGTTTGGGTGTTTTAGCTTAAGTTAAGTAAGGTGATGGGTAGTTTTAATTAAGTAGTAATCTGCTAAGAGTGTATGTATTTGAGTCGAGGTCATGGGACCCGACTATGCTTCACCAAGCCAGAGAACCTCTTGGGGACCAAGCTGCATGTATTTGTATCTCTTTGCAGAGAGGATTTCAGGATGAAGGGGAGCGTAATCCTATTCGTCCTGATAGGGATCAGCGTTGGAAGGCGAGGCAATGTGGAAGACTCCTACATCTACGGGTGCTCGGGAGAAAAGGCTCCAGTGGTGACTGCCGGGAGCAGCGAACAAGGCACGGAGGGACCTGCCATCTACGCCCACGAGGGAAGATGACCCGGGTGGTTGGGATCCAACTCCACCTGTTACTCCAGCCAGACCGGATTCACCTATGGGGAGGCCTCCCTCCCCTGCCCCAGCGTACAGGTTGTGGCCTCACGGATCGGGGTCACCGAGGGGAAACACGTGTGCCTGACTTGCACAGGACAGATTCCCCATGGAAGATGGTGGTGGCTCAGGAAGCTGAGCATGGACATGGGGGATCGCACTGCCGACTGGGAGCGGATGGGAAACGACACCCACCGAATGGTCACCGGGACCCAAGAAGCGACTAGTGTATGTTGGGACAAGTGGTGGGAATCGGAACAAGGGATCTATGTCTGTATGTGGGGGTTGAAAAGGGCCTGCCCTACGGGCATATCTATCATCTTCTCTGCAGCCTGGCAGGATAAGGGGAAGGGGGTAGAATGGGATTCCCACCTGCACACATGCATAGTCCCACGGTACCCAGCCCCGGTTAAAGCCACTGAGCTAGTGGTGCGCGCCCGAAAGCCCTTGCTCACGACTCAGGCAGCAAGGACACACCGGGAAGGGTGCCCCACCACCACCAAGGGACCAGCGAATGGGCTGGTATTGGTGCCTACGGATCAGGTACTATACCAGGGGGTGCACTACGCGGTAGCGGCCGTGATTTTAAATCTCACCGAGGTACATTTACCGGAGTGGTGTCCCAAAGAAACAGAGCAGCTATACCAGGCCCTATTAAAGGACATGTTCAAGAGTTCTATGAGTTCGATTGTGCCAATATTGACAAAACCGAACTGTACACCACGCACCGAGAGTTTTTGGGTAATGCAGGGAGACAAAGATGGGAAGTATGGAATGATGTTTTTACTGCGTTTAATACTGGGTCCTCTGTCATCAACAGTTTGGATGACATAGAGCTACAGACCCAGATAAACGGTTTAAAAACACAGTTAAGGAAGATATGAATGGATGAGAACAAGGTAGTGGGCTCGGAGTTGCATGAGGACCAGGCCATGACGGTCCATTTAAAAGAGATTATAGCGGAGTTGGAGAAGCACGCAAAGATGGTAATTGCCCTCATAAGGGAGGACAGAAATGCTTCTGACCAGGCTGCGCAGAACGAGGTGTGCGTCCTACATGGGGCATGGTTGCTGAGCGAGGGCCGCAGTAATCTGGAGGATTTAAAACAGGGTTTAGTCTCCTCCTGCATCAGCAACAAGCACCTCGCAGCCCTCCACCCATTTGAGAAAGCATTAAGCCCATGCCAACTCCTGCTAGCTTCTGAAGCATACCCAGTCCCCGTGGATTGTGGACGGTCCAACCACACGATCATGGGAGTAGTAGTTAGGATGCCGGTCATGGGTAGGACAGCCCGACTCGCACCGGTATAGAGTATTTAGAACATTGGAGTCATTCAAGGGGGTGCACACATTCGTTTCACAGCGGTCCCACCTTACGTCATAAAGTGGGAACACGCTATGACAGGTATTGACCTCTCAGGGTGCCGGAGCCGGGGAGCACACATAATCCTGTGTCCCCAGAACTTGAATGCCTATTCAAAACTGCAGTGTGGGTTCAGAGCTGCTGGCGCAAAATCTATAAATTGTACTATTGCGGCAATGGCACAAGGCCATGTTCCCCCGCAGGTAGCATAAAAAGGGGGTGGGACATATTGTGTCACCACAGGTGCGTCAAAATATCAGCATGGACAGCATAGCTGGTGTCCGGTTAGTGACAGCAGTTTCTGTTTTAAACCCGAGGCAGAAGTTCAAGTGTCCCAGGAGCGAATAGACCCCATTCCTGAACCCTCCACTGTTCACCTCTCTGTGAAGGAGAATTTTACAAATTTGCAAAAGTACGGAGCGAAATTTTGGCTATGAAATTCCCCCTCTCCCAGAGCACCTTACCAAAATACTCAAGGCCGTTATAGTTTCGCAGAAATATTTTTACAGTCAGTGAGTGAGTGTCAGTGAGTGAGTGTGTGTCAGTAAGTGAGTGTCAGTGAGTGAGTGTCAGTGATTGAGTGTCAGTGAGTGAGTGTCAGTGAGTGTCAGTGAGTGAGTGTCAGTGAGTGTCAGTGAATGAGTGTCATTGAGTGAGTGTCAGTGAGTGAGCATGTCAGTAAGTGAGTGTCAGTGAGTGTGTGTCAGTAAGTGAGTGTCAGTGAGTGAGTGTCAGTGAGTGGGTGTCAGTGACAGAGTGAGTGTCAGTGAGTGTCAGTGAGTGAGTGCCAGTGAGTGAGTGTCAGTGAGTGAGTGAGTGTCAGTGAGTGAGTGTCAGTGAGTGAGTGCCAGTGAGTGAGTGTCAGTGAGTGAATGAGTGCCAGTGAGTGAGTGTCAGTGAGTGAGTGTCAGTGAGTGATGTAAGTGAGTGAGTGTCATTGAGTGTCAGTGAATGAGTGTCAGTGAGTGAGTGTCAGTGAGTGAGTGTCAGTGAGAGTCAGTGAGTGAGAGTCAGTGAGTGAGTGTCAGTGAGTGAGTGTCAGTGAGGGAGTGTCAGTGATTGAGTGTCAGTGAGAGTCAGTGAGTGAATGTCAGTGAGTGAGTGTCAGTGAATGAGTGAGTGTCAGTGAGTGAGTGTCAGTGAGTGAATGAGTGTCAGTGAGTGAGTGTCAGTGAGTGAGTGTCAGTGAGTGAGTGTCAGTGAATGAGTGAGTGTCAGTGAGTGAGTGTCAGTGAGTGAGTGTCAGTGAGTGAGTGTCAGTGAGTGAGAGTCAGTGAGTGAGTGTCAGTGAGTGTGTGTCAGTGAGTGAGTGTCAGTGAGCGAGTGTCTGTGAGTGAGTGTCAGTGAGTGAGTGTCAGTGAGTGAGTGTCAGTGAGTGTGTGTCAGTGAGTGAGTGTCAGTGAGTGAGTGTCAGTGAGTGAGTGTCAGTGAGTGAGTGTCAGTGAGTGAGTGTGTGTGAGTGTCAGTGAGTGAGTGTCAGTGAGTGAGTGTCAGTGAGTGAGTGTCAGTGAGTGGGTGTCAGTGAGTGGGTGTCAGTGAGTGAGTGACAGTGAGTGATTGTCAGTGAGTGAGGGTCAGTGAGTGTCAGTGAGTGAGTGTCAGTGAGTGAGTGTCAGTGAGTGAGTTTGTGTGAGTGTCAGTGAGTGAGTGTCAGTGAGTGTGTGTCAGTGAGTGAGTGTCAGTGAGTGAGTGTCAGTGAGTGATTGTCAGTGAGTGCGTGTCAGTGAGTGAGTGTCAGTGAGTGAGTGTCAGTGAGTGTGTGTCAGTGAGTGAGTGTCAGTGAGGGTCAGTGAGTGATTGCCAGTGAGTGAGTGTCAGTGAGTGAGTGTCAGTGAGCAGGAGTCAGTGAGTGTTTGTCAGTGAGTGAGTGTCAGTGAGTGAGAGTCAGTGAGTGATTGTCAGTGAGTGAGTGTCAGTGAGTGAGTGTCAGTGAGTGATTGTCAGTGAGTGAGTGTCAGTGAGTGATTGTCAGTGAGTGAGTGTCAGTGAGTGAGTGTCAGTGAGTGAGTGTCAGTCAGTGAGTGTCATTGAGTGAGTGTCAGTGAGTGAGTGTCAGTGAGTGAGTGTGAGTGAGTGTCAGAGGGTGAGTGTCAGTGAGTGAGTGTCAGTGAGTCAGTGTCAGTGAGTGAGTGTCAGTGAGTGAGTGTCAGTGAGTCAGTGTCAGTGAGTGAGTGTCAGTGAGTGAGTGAGTGTCAGTGAGGGAGAGTCAGTGAGTGAGTGAGTGCAAGTGAGTGAGTGTCAGTGAGTGAGTGTCAGTGAGTGAGTGTCAGTGAGTGTGTGTCAGTGAGTGAGTGTCAGTGAGTGAGTGTCAGTGAGTGTCAGTGAGTGAGTGTCAGTGAGTGTCAGTGAATGAGTGTCATTGAGTGAGTGTCAGTGAGTGAGCATGTCAGTAAGTGAGTGTCAGTGAGTGTGTGTCAGTAAGTGAGTGTCAGTGAGTGAGTGTCAGTGAGTGGGTGTCAGTGACAGAGTGAGTGTCAGTGAGTGTCAGTGAGTGAGTGCCAGTGAGTGAGTGTCAGTGAGTGAGTGAGTGTCAGTGAGTGAGTGTCAGTGAGTGAGTGCCAGTGAGTGAGTGTCAGTGAGTGAATGAGTGCCAGTGAGTGAGTGTCAGTGAGTGAGTGTCAGTGAGTGATGTAAGTGAGTGAGTGTCATTGAGTGTCAGTGAATGAGTGTCAGTGAGTGAGTGTCAGTGAGTGAGTGTCAGTGAGAGTCAGTGAGTGAGTGTCAGTGAGTGAGTGTCAGTGAGTGAGTGTCAGTGAGGGAGTGTCAGTGATTGAGTGTCAGTGAGAGTCAGTGAGTGAATGTCAGTGAGTGAGTGTCAGTGAATGAGTGAGTGTCAGTGAGTGAGTGTCAGTGAGTGAATGAGTGTCAGTGAGTGAGTGTCAGTGAGTGAGTGTCAGTGAGTGAGTGTCAGTAAATGAGTGAGTGTCAGTGAGTGAGTGTCAGTGAGTGAGTGAGTGTCAGTGAGTGTGTGTCAGTGATTGAGTGTCAGTGAGTGAGTGTCAGTGAGTGAGTGTCAGTGAGTGAGTGTCAGTAAGTGTGTGTCAGTGAGTGAGTGTCAGTGAGCGAGTGTCAGTGAGTGAGTGTCAGTGAGAGTCAGTGAGTGAGAGTCAGTGAGTGAGTGTCAGTGAGTGAGTGTCAGTGAGGGAGTGTCAGTGATTGAGTGTCAGTGAGAGTCAGTGAGTGAATGTCAGTGAGTGAGTGTCAGTGAATGAGTGAGTGTCAGTGAGTGAGTGTCAGTGAGTGAATGAGTGTCAGTGAGTGAGTGTCAGTGAGTGAGTGTCAGTGAGTGAGTGTCAGTGAATGAGTGAGTGTCAGTGAGTGAGTGTCAGTGAGTGAGTGTCAGTGAGTGAGTGTCAGTGAGTGAGAGTCAGTGAGTGAGTGTCAGTGAGTGTGTGTCAGTGAGTGAGTGTCAGTGAGCGAGTGTCAGTGAGTGAGTGTCAGTGAGTGAGTGTCAGTGAGTGAGTGTCAGTGAGTGTGTGTCAGTGAGTGAGTGTCAGTGAGTGAGTGTCAGTGAGTGAGTGCCAGTGAGTGAGTGTCAGTGAGTGAGTGTGTGTGAGTGTCAGTGAGTGAGTGTCAGTGAGTGAGTGTCAGTGAGTGAGTGTCAGTGAGTGGGTGTCAGTGAGTGAGTGACAGTGAGTGATTGTCAGTGAGTGAGGGTCAGTGAGTGTCAGTGAGTGAGTGTCAGTGAGTGAGTGTCAGTGAGTGAGTTTGTGTGAGTGTCAGTGAGTGAGTGTCAGTGAGTGTGTGTCAGTGAGTGAGTGTCAGTGAGTGAGTGTCAGTGAGTGATTGTCAGTGAGTGCGGGTCAGTGAGTGAGTGTCAGTGAGTGAGTGTCAGTGAGTGTGTGTCAGTGAGTGAGTGTCAGTGAGGGTCAGTGAGTGATTGCCAGTGAGTGAGTGTCAGTGAGTGAGTGTCAGTGAGCAGGAGTCAGTGAGTGTTTGTCAGTGAGTGAGTGTCAGTGAGTGAGAGTCAGTGAGTGATTGTCAGTGAGTGAGTGTCAGTGAGTGAGTGTCAGTGAGTGATTGTCAGTGAGTGAGTGGCAGTGAGTGATTGTCAGTGAGTGAGTGTCAGTGAGTGAGTGTCAGTGAGTGAGTGTCAGTCAGTGAGTGTCATTGAGTGAGTGTCAGTGAGTGAGTGTCAGTGAGTGAGTGTGAGTGAGTGTCAGAGGGTGAGTGTCAGTGAGTGAGTGTCAGTGAGTCAGTGTCAGTGAGTGAGTGTCAGTGAGTGAGTGTCAGTGAGTCAGTGTCAGTGAGTGAGTGTCAGTGAGTGAGTGAGTGTCAGTGAGGGAGAGTCAGTGAGTGAGTGAGTGCAAGTGAGTGAGTGTCAGTGAGTGAGTGTCAGTGAGTGAGTGTCAGTGAGTGTGTGTCAGTGAGTGAGTGTCAGTGAGTGAGTGTCAGTGATTGAGTGTCAGTGAGTGAGTGTCAGTGAGTGAGCATGTCAGTAAGTGAGTGTCAGTGAGTGTGTGTCAGTAAGTGAGTGTCAGTGAGTGAGTGCCAGTGAGTGAGTGTCAGTGAGTGGGTGTCAGTGACAGAGTGAGTGTCAGTGAGTGTCAGTGAGTGAGTGCCAGTGAGTGAGTGTCAGTGAGTGAGTGAGTGTCAGTGAGTGAGTGTCAGTGAGTGAGTGCCAGTGAGTGAGTGTCAGTGAGTGAATGAGTGCCAGTGAGTGAGTGTCAGTGATTGAGTGTCAGTGAGTGATGTAAGTGAGTGAGTGTCATTGAGTGTCAGTGAATGAGTGTCAGTGAGTGAGTGTCAGTGAGTGAGTGTCAGTGAGAGTCAGTGAGTGAGTGTCAGTGAGTGAGTGTCAGTGAGGGAGTGTCAGTGATTGAGTGTCAGTGAGAGTCAGTGAGTGAATGTCAGTGAGTGAGTGTCAGTGAATGAGTGAGTGTCAGTGAGTGAGTGTCAGTGAGTGAATGAGTGTCAGTGAGTGAGTGTCAGTGAGTGAGTGTCAGTGAGTGAGTGTCAGTGAATGAGTGAGTGTCAGTGAGTGAGTGTCAGTGAGTGAGTGAGTGTCAGTGAGTGTGTGTCAGTGATTGAGTGTCAGTGAGTGAGTGTCAGTGAGTGAGTGTCAGTGAGTGAGTGTCAGTGAGTGTGTGTCAGTGAGTGAGTGTCAGTGAGCGAGTGTCAGTGAGTGAGTGTCAGTGAGTGAGTGTCAGTGAGTGAGTGTCAGTGAGTGTGTGTCAGTGAGTGAGTGTCAGTGAGTGAGTGACAGTGAGTGAGTGTCAGTGAGTGAGTGTCAGTGAGTGAGTGTGTGTGAGTGTCAGTGAGTGAGTGTCAGTGAGTGAGTGTCAGTGAGTGAGTGTCAGTGAGTGAGTGTCAGTGAGTGGGTGTCAGTGAGTGAGTGACAGTGAGTGATTGTCAGTGAGTGAGGGTCAGTGCGTGTCAGTGAGTGAGTGTCAGTGAGTGAGTGTCAGTGAGTGAGTTTGTGTGAGTGTCAGTGAGTGAGTGTCAGTGAGTGTGTGTCAGTGAGTGAGTGTCAGTGAGTAAGTGCCAGTGAGTGAGTGTCAGTGAGTGAGTGTCAGTGAGTGATGTAAGTGAGTGAGTGTCATTGAGTGTCAGTGAATGAGTGTCAGTGAGTGAGTGTCAGTGAGTGAGTGTCAGTGAGAGTCAGTGAGTGAGTGTCAGTGAGTGAGTGTCAGTGAGTGAGTGTCAGTGAGGGAGTGTCAGTGATTGAGTGTCAGTGAGAGTCAGTGAGTGAATGTCAGTGAGTGAGTGTCAGTGAATGAGTGAGTGTCAGTGAGTGAGTGTCAGTGAGTGAATGAGTGTCAGTGAGTGAGTGTCAGTGAGTGAGTGTCAGTGAATGAGTGAGTGTCAGTGAGTGAGTGTCAGTGAGTGAGTGAGTGTCAGTGAGTGTGTGTCAGTGATTGAGTGTCAGTGAGTGAGTGTCAGTGAGTGAGTGTCAGTGAGTGAGTGTCAGTGAGTGTGTGTCAGTGAGTGAGTGTCAGTGAGCGAGTGTCAGTGAGTGAGTGTCAGTGAGTGAGTGTCAGTGAGTGAGTGTCAGTGAGTGTGTGTCAGTGAGTGAGTGTCAGTGAGTGAGTGACAGTGAGTGAGTGTCAGTGAGTGAGTGTCAGTGAGTGAGTGTGTGTGAGTGTCAGTGAGTGAGTGTCAGTGAGTGAGTGTCAGTGAGTGAGTGTCAGTGAGTGAGTGTCAGTGAGTGGGTGTCAGTGAGTGAGTGACAGTGAGTGATTGTCAGTGAGTGAGGGTCAGTGCGTGTCAGTGAGTGAGTGTCAGTGAGTGAGTGTCAGTGAGTGAGTTTGTGTGAGTGTCAGTGAGTGAGTGTCAGTGAGTGTGTGTCAGTGAGTGAGTGTCAGTGAGTGAGTGTCAGTGAGTGATTGTCAGTGAGTGCGTGTCAGTGAGTGAGTGTCAGTGAGTGAGTGTCAGTGAGTGTGTGTCAGTGAGTGAGTGTCTTTGAGGGTCAGTGAGTGATTGCCAGTGAGTGAGTGTCAGTGAGTGAGTGTCAGTGAGCAGGAGTCAGTGAGTGATTGTCAGTGAGTGAGTGTCAGTGAGTGAGTGTCAGTGAGTGATTGTCAGTGAGTGAGTGTCAGTGAGTGATTGTCAGTGAGTGAGTGTCAGTGAGTGAGTGTCAGTGAGTGAGTGTCAGTCAGTGAGTGTCATTGAGTGAGTGTCAGTGAGTGAGTGTCAGTGAGTGAGTGTGAGTGAGTGTCAGAGGGTGAGTGTCAGTGAGTGAGTGTCAGTGAGTCAGTGTCAGTGAGTGAGTGTCAGTGAGTGAGTGTCAGTGAGTCAGTGTCAGTGAGTGAGTGTCAGTGAGTGAGTGAGTGTCAGTGAGGGAGAGTCAGTGAGTGAGTGAGTGCAAGTGAGTGAGTGTCAGTGAGTGAGTGTCAGTGAGTGAGTGTCAGTGAGTGTGTGTCAGTGAGTGAGTGTCAGTGAGTGAGTGTCAGTGAGTGAGTGTCAATGAGTGTGTGTCAGTGAGCGAGTGTCAGTGAGTGAGTGTCCAGTGAGTGAGTGTCAGTGAGTGAGTGTCAGTGAGTGAGTGTCAGTGAGTGAGTGTCAGAGAGATGGTGTCAGTGAGTGAGTGTCAGTGAGTGAGTGTCAGTGAGTGAGTATCATTGAGAGAGTGTCAGTGAGTGAGTGTCAGTGAGTGAGTGTCAGTGAGTGAGTGTCATTGAGTGAGTGTCAGTGAGTGAGTGTCATTGAGTGAGTGTCAGTGAGTGAGTGTCAGAGAGTGAGTGTCAGTGAGTGTGTGTCATTGAGTGAGTGTCAGTGAGTGAGTGTCAGTGAGTGAGTGAGTGTCAGTGAGTGATTGTCAGTGAGTGAGTGTGTGTGAGTGTCAGTGAGTGAGTGTCAGTGAGTGTGTGTCAGTGAGTGAGTGTCAGTCAGTGAGTGTCAGTGAGTGGGTGTCATTAAGTGAGTGTCAGTGAGTGAGTGTCAGTAAGTGAGTGTCAGTGAGTGAGTGTCAGTGAGTGAATGTCAATGAGTGAGTGTCAGTGAGTGAGGTTCAGTGAGTGAGTGTCAATGAGTGTCAGTGAGTGAGTTTCAGTGAGTGAGTGTCAGTGAGTGAGTGTCAGTGAGTGACTGTCAGAGAGTGAGTGTCAGTGAGTGAGTGTCAGTTAGTGAGTGTCAGTGAGTGAGTGTCATTGAGTGTGTATCAGTGAGTGAGTGTCAGTGAGTGAGTGAGTGTCAGTGAGGGAGTGTCAGTGAGTGAGTGAGTGCAAGTGAGTGATTGTCAGTGAGTGAGTGTCAGTGAGTGTGTGTCAGTGAGTGAGTGTGTGTGAGTGTCAGTGAGTGAGTGTCAGTGAGTGTGTGTCAGTGAGTGAGTGTCAGTGAGTGAGTGTCGGTGAGTGAGTGTCATTGAGTGAGTGTCAGTGAGTGAGTGAGAGTGAGTGAGTGTCAGTGAGTGAGTGTCAGTGAGTGAGTGACAGTGAGTGATTGTCAGAGAGAGGGTGTCAGTGAGTGTGTCAGTGAGTCAGTTTCAGTGAGTGAGTGTCATTGAGTGACTGTCAGTGAGTGAGTGTCAGTTAGTGAGTGTCATTGAGTGAGTGTCAGTGAGTGAGTGTCAGTGAGTGAGTGTCAGTGAGTGAGTGTCAGTGAGTGAGTGTCAGTGAGTGAGTGTCAATGAGTGTGTGTCAGTGAGCGAGTGTCAGTGAGCGAGTGTCAGTGAGTGATTGTCCAGTGAGTGAGTGTCAGTGAGTGAGTGTCAGTGAGTGAGTGTCAGTGAGTGAGTGTCAGAGAGAGGGTGTCAGTGAGTGAGTGTCAGTGAGTGAGTGTCAGTGAGTGAGTATCATTGAGAGAGTGTCAGTGAGTGAGTGTCAGTGAGGGAGAGTCAGTGAGTGAGTGAGTGCAAGTGAGTGAGTGTCAGTGAGTGAGTGTCAGTGAGTGAGTGTCAGTGAGTGTGTGTCAGTGAGTGAGTGTCAGTGAGTGAGTGTCAGTGAGTGAGTGTCAATGAGTGTGTGTCAGTGAGCGAGTGTCAGTGAGTGAGTGTCCAGTGAGTGAGTGTCAGTGAGTGAGTGTCAGTGAGTGAGTGTCAGTGAGTGAGTGTCAGAGAGAGGGTGTCAGTGAGTGAGTGTCAGTGAGTGAGTGTCAGTGAGTGAGTATCATTGAGAGAGTGTCAGTGAGTGAGTGTCAGTGAGTGAGTGTCAGTGAGTGAGTGTCATTGAGTGAGTGTCAGTGAGTGAGTGTCATTGAGTGAGTGTCAGTGAGTGAGTGTCAGAGAGTGAGTGTCAGTGAGTGTGTGTCATTGAGTGAGTGTCAGTGAGTGAGTGTCAGTGAGTGAGTGAGTGTCAGTGAGTGATTGTCAGTGAGTGAGTGTGTGTGAGTGTCAGTGAGTGAGTGTCAGTGAGTGTGTGTCAGTGAGTGAGTGTCAGTCAGTGAGTGTCAGTGAGTGGGTGTCATTAAGTGAGTGTCAGTGAGTGAGTGTCAGTAAGTGAGTGTCAGTGAGTGAGTGTCAGTGAGTGAATGTCAGTGAGTGAGTGTCAGTGAGTGAGGTTCAGTGAGTGAGTGTCAATGAGGGTCAGTGAGTGAGTTTCAGTGAGTGAGTGTCAGTGAGTGAGTGTCAGTGAGTGAGTGTCAGAGAGTGAGTGTCAGTGAGTGAGTGTCAGTTAGTGAGTGTCAGTGAGTGAGTGTCATTGAGTGTGTGTCAGTGAGTGAGTGTCAGTGAGTGAGTGAGTGTCAGTGAGGGAGTGTCAGTGAGTGAGTGAGTGCAAGTGAGTGATTGTCAGTGAGTGAGTGTCAGTGAGTGTGTGTCAGTGAGTGAGTGTGTGTGAGTGTCAGTGAGTGAGTGTCAGTGAGTGTGTGTCAGTGAGTGAGTGTCAGTGAGTGAGTGTCGGTGAGTGAGTGTCATTGAGTGAGTGTCAGTGAGTGAGTGAGAGTGAGTGAGTGTCAGTGAGTGAGTGTCAGTGAGTGAGTGACAGTGAGTGATTGTCAGAGAGAGGGTGTCAGTGAGTGTGTCAGTGAGTGAGTTTCAGTGAGTGAGTGTCATTGAGTGACTGTCAGTGAGTGAGTGTCAGTTAGTGAGTGTCATTGAGTGAGTGTCAGTGAGTGAGTGTCAGTGAGTGAGTGTCAGTGCGTGAGTGTCATTGAGTGAGTGTCAGTGAGTGAGTGTCGTTGAGTGAGTGTCAGTGAGTGAGTGTCAGTGAGTGAGTGTCAGTGAGTGAGTGTCAGAGAGTGAGTGTCAGTGAGTGAGTGTCAGTGAGTGAGTGAGTGTCAGTGAGGGAGAGTCAGTTAGTGATTGAGTGCAAGTGAGTGAGTGTCAGTGAGTCAGTGTCAGTGAGTGAGTGTCAGTGAGTGTGTGTCAGTGAGTGAGTGTCAGTGAGTGAGTGTCAGTGAGTGAGTGTCAGTGAGTGGGTGTCAGTGAGTGAGTGTCAGTGAGTGAGTGTCCAGTGAGTGAGTGTGTGTGAGTGTCAGTGAGTGAGTGTCAGTGAGTGTGTGTCAGTGTGTGAGTGTCAGTGAGTGAGTGTCAGTGAGTGAGTGTCAGTGAGTGAGTGTCATTGAATCAGTGTCAGTGAGTGAGTGTCAGTGAGTGAGTGTCAGTGAGTGAGTGTCAGTGAGTGAGTGTCAGAGAGAGGGTGTCAGTGAGTGAGTGTCAGTGAGTGAGTGTCAGTGAGTGAGTATCATTGAGAGAGTGTCAGTGAGTGAGTGTCAGTGAGTGAGTGTCAGTTAGTGAGTGTCATTGAGTGAGTGCCAGTGAGTGAGTGGCAGTGAGTGAGTGGCAGTGAGTGAGTGTCATTGAGTGAGTGTCAGTGAGTGAGGCTCATTGAGTGAGTGTCAGTGAGTCAGTGTCAGAGAGTGAGTGTCAGTGAGTGAGTGTCAGTAAGTGAGTGTCAGTGAGTGAGTGTCAGTGAGTGAGTGAGTGTCAGTGATTGAGTGACAGTGAGTGAGTGTCAGTGAGTGTCAGTGAGTGAGTGTGTGTGAGTGTCAGTGAGTGAGTGTCAGTGAGTGTGTGTCAGTGAGTGAGTGTCAGTGAGTGACTGTCAGTGAGTGTGTGTCATTAAGTGAGTGTCAGTGAGTGAGTGTCAGTAAGTGAGTGTCAGTGAGTGAGTGTCAGTGAGTGAGTGTCATTGAGTGAGTGTCAGTGAGTGAATGTCAGTGAGTGAGTGTCAGTGAGTGAGGGTCAGTGAGTGAGTGTCAATGAGTGTCAGTGAGTGAGTTTCAGTGAGTGAGTGTCAGTGAGTGAGTGTCAGTGAGTGAGTGTCCGAGAGTGAGTGTCAGTGAGTGAGTGTCAGTGAGTGAGTGTCAGTGAGTGAGTGTCATTGAGTGTGTGTCAGTGAGGGAGTGTCAGTGAGTGAGTGAGTGCAAGTGAGTGAGTGTCAGTGAGTGAGTGTCAGTGAGTGTGTTGTCAGTGAGTGAGTGTGTGTGAGTGTCAGTAAGTGAGTGTCAGTGAGTGTGTGTCAGTGAATGAGTGTCAGTGAGTGAGTGTCAGTGAGTGAGTGTCATTGAATGAGTGTCAGTGAGTGAGTGACAGTGAGTGAGTGTCAGTGAGTGAGTGTCAGTGAGTGAGTGTCAGTGAGTGATTGTCAGAGAGAGAGTGTCAGTGAGTGAGTGTCAGTGAGTGAGTGTCATTGAGTGAGTGTCAGTGAGTGAGTGTCAGTTAGTGAGTGTCATTGAGTGAGTGTCAGTGAGTGAGTGTCAGTGAGTGAGTGTCAGTGTGTGAGTGTCATTGAGTGAGTGTCAGTGAGTGAGTGTCATTGAGTGAGTGTCAGTGAGTGAGTGTCAGAGAGTGAGTGTCAGTGAGTGTGTGTCATTGAGTGAGTGTCAGTGAGTGAGTGTCAGTGAGTGATTGATTGTCAGTGAGTGAGTGAAAGTGAGTGAGTGTCAGTGAGTGAGTGTCAGTGAGTGAGTGTGTGTGAGTGTCAGTGAGTGAGTGTCAGTGAGTGTGTGTCAGTGAGAGTCAGTGAGTCAATGTCAGTGAGTGAGTGTCAGTGAATGAGTGAGTGTCAGTGAGTGAGCGTCAGTGAGTGAGTGTCAGTGAGTGAGTGCCAGTGAGAGTCAGTGAGTGAATGTCAGTGAGTGAGTGTCAGTGAATGAGTGAGTGTCAGTGAGTGAGTGTCAGTGAGTGAATGAGTGTCAGTGAGTGAGTGTCAGTGAGTGAGTGTCAGTGAGTGAGTGTCAGTGAATGAGTGAGTGTCAGTGAGTGAGTGTCAGTGAGTGAGTGAGTGTCAGTGAGTGTGTGTCAGTGATTGAGTGTCAGTGAGTGAGTGTCAGTGAGTGAGTGTTCGTGAGTGAGTGTCAGTGAGTGTGTGTCAGTGAGTGAGTGTCAGTGAGCGTGTGTCAGTGAGTGAGTGTCAGTGAGTGAGTGTCAGTGAGTGAGTGTCAGTGAGTGTGTGTCAGTGAGTGAGTGTCAGTGAGTGAGTGTCAGAGAGTGAGTGTCAGTGAGTGAGTGTGTGTGAGTGTCAGTGATTGAGTGTCAGTGAGGGAGTGTCAGTGAGTGATTGTCAGTGAGTGAGTGTCAGTGAGTCAGTGTCAGTGAGTGTCAGTGAGTGAGTGTCAGTGAGTGAATGTCAGTGAGTGTGTGTCAGTGCGCGAGTGACAGTTAGTGATTGTCAGTGAGTGAGGGTCAGTGAGTGAGTGTCAGTGAGTGAGTGTCAGTGAGTGAGTGTCAGTGAGTGAGTGTGTGTGAGTGTCAGTGAGTGAATGTCAGTGAGTGTGTGTCAGTGAGTGAGTGTCAGTGAGTGTGTGTCAGTGAGTGTGTGTCAGTGAGTGATTGTCAGTGAGTGAGTGTCAGTGAGTGAGTGTCAGTGAGTGTGTGTCAGTGAGTGAGTGTCAGTGAGTGAGTGTCAGTGAGTGATTGTCAGTGAGTGATTGTCAGTGAGTGCGTGTCAGTGAGTGTGTGTCAGTGAGTGATTGTCAGTGAGTGAGTGTCAGTGAGTGAGTGTCAGTGAGTGTGTGTCAGTGAGTGATTGTCAGTGAGTGAGTGTCAGTGAGTGAGTGTCAGTGAGTGTGTGTCAGTGAGTGAGTGTCAGTGAGTGAGTGTCAGTGAGTGATTGTCAGTGAGTGCGTGTCAGTGAGTGAGTGCCAGTGAGTGATTGTCAGTGAGTGTGTGTCAGTGAGTGTGTGTCAGTGAGTGATTGTCAGTGAGTGTGTGTCAGTGAGTGTCAGTGAGTGATTTCCAGTGAGTGAGTGTCAGTGAGTGAGTGTCAGTGAGAGAGTGTCAGTGAGTGAGTGTCAGTGAGTGTGTGTCAGTGAGTGAGTGTCAATGAGTGAGTGTCAGTGAGTGATTGTCAGTGAGTGAGTGTCAGTGAGTGATTGTCAGTGAGTGAGTGGCAGTGAGTGATTATCAGTGAGTGAGTGTCAGTGAGTGAGTGTCAGTGAGTGAGTGTCAGTTAGTGAGTATCATTGAGTGAGTGTCAGTGAGTGAGTGTCAGTGAGTGAGTGAGTGTCAGTGATGGAGAGTCAATGAGTGAGTGAGTGCAAGTGAGTGAGTGTCAGTGAGTGAGTGTCAGTGAATGAGTGAGTGTCAGTGAGTGAGTGTCAGTGAGTGAGTGAGTGTCAGTGAGTGTGTGTCAGTGATTGAGTGTCAGTGAGTGAGTGTCAGTGAGTGAGTGTCAGTGAGTGAGTGTCAGTGAGTGAGTGTCAGTGAGTGTGTGTCAGTGAGTGAGTGTCAGTGAGCGAGTGTCAGTGAGTGAGTGTCAGTGAGTGAGTGTCAGTGAGTGAGTGTCAGTGAGTGAGTGTCAGTGAGTGACTGTCAGTGAGTGAGTGTCAGTGAGTGAGTGTGTGTGAGTGTCAGTGATTGAGTGTCAGTGAGGGAGTGTCAGTGAGTGATTGTCAGTGAGTGAGTGTCAGTGAGTCAGTGTCAGTGAGTCAGTGTCAGTGAGTGTCAGTGAGTGAGTGTCAGTGAGTGAGTGTCAGTGAGTGAGTTTCAGTGAGTGAATGTCAGTGAGTGTGTGTCAGTGCGCGAGTGACAGTGAGTGATTGTCAGTGAGTGAGGGTCAGTGAGTGAGTGTCAGTGAGTGAGTGTCAGTGAGTGAGTGTCAGTGAGTTAGTGTGTGTGAGTGTCAGTGAGTGAATGTCAGTGAGTGTGTGTCAGTGAGTGTGTGTCAGTGAGTGAGTGTCAGTGAGTGAGTGTCAGTGAGTGATTGTCAGTGAGTGCGTGTCAGTGAGTGAGTGCCAGTGAGTGATTGTCAGTGAGTGTGTGTTAGTGCGTGTGTGTCAGTGAGTGATTGTCAGTGAGTGTGTGTCAGTGAGTGTCAGTGAGTGATTTCCAGTGAGTGAGTGTCAGTGAGTGAGTGTCAGTGAGAGAGTGTCAGTGAGTGAGTGTCAGTGAGTGTGTGTCAGTGAGTGAGTGTCAATGAGTGAGTGTCAGTGAGTGATTGTCAGTGAGTGAGTGTCAGTGAGCAGGAGTCAGTGAGTGATTGTCAGTGAGTGAGTGTCAGTGAGTGAGTGTCAGTGAGTGATTGTCAGTGAGTGAGTGTCAGTGAGTGATTGTCAGTGAGTGAGTGTCAGTGAGTGAGTGTCAGTGAGTGAGTGTCAGTCAGTGAGTGTCATTGAGTGAGTGTCAGTGAGTGAGTGTCAGTGAGTGAGTGTGAGTGAGTGTCAGAGGGTGAGTGTCAGTGAGTGAGTGTCAGTGAGTCAGTGTCAGTGAGTGAGTGTCAGTGAGTGAGTGTCAGTGAGTCAGTGTCAGTGAGTGAGTGTCAGTGAGTGAGTGACTGTCAGTGAGGGAGAGTCAGTGAGTGAGTGAGTGCAAGTGAGTGAGTGTCAGTGAGTGAGTGTCAGTGAGTGAGTGTCAGTGAGTGTGTGTCAGTGAGTGAGTGTCAGTGAGTGAGTGTCAGTGAGTGAGTGTCAATGAGTGTGTGTCAGTGAGCGAGTGTCAGTGAGTGAGTGTCCAGTGAGTGAGTGTCAGTGAGTGAGTGTCAGTGAGTGAGTGTCAGTGAGTGAGTGTCAGAGAGATGGTGTCAGTGAGTGAGTGTCAGTGAGTGAGTGTCAGTGAGTGAGTATCATTGAGAGAGTGTCAGTGAGTGAGTGTCAGTGAGTGAGTGTCAGTGAGTGAGTGTCATTGAGTGAGTGTCAGTGAGTGAGTGTCATTGAGTGAGTGTCAGTGAGTGAGTGTCAGAGAGTGAGTGTCAGTGAGTGTGTGTCATTGAGTGAGTGTCAGTGAGTGAGTGTCAGTGAGTGAGTGAGTGTCAGTGAGTGATTGTCAGTGAGTGAGTGTGTGTGAGTGTCAGTGAGTGAGTGTCAGTGAGTGTGTGTCAGTGAGTGAGTGTCAGTCAGTGAGTGTCAGTGAGTGGGTGTCATTAAGTGAGTGTCAGTGAGTGAGTGTCAGTAAGTGAGTGTCAGTGAGTGAGTGTCAGTGAGTGAATGTCAGTGAGTGAGTGTCAGTGAGTGAGGTTCAGTGAGTGAGTGTCAATGAGTGTCAGTGAGTGAGTTTCAGTGAGTGAGTGTCAGTGAGTGAGTGTCAGTGAGTGACTGTCAGAGAGTGAGTGTCAGTGAGTGAGTGTCAGTTAGTGAGTGTCAGTGAGTGAGTGTCATTGAGTGTGTATCAGTGAGTGAGTGTCAGTGAGTGAGTGAGTGTCAGTGAGGGAGTGTCAGTGAGTGAGTGAGTGCAAGTGAGTGATTGTCAGTGAGTGAGTGTCAGTGAGTGTGTGTCAGTGAGTGAGTGTGTGTGAGTGTCAGTGAGTGAGTGTCAGTGAGTGTGTGTCAGTGAGTGAGTGTCAGTGAGTGAGTGTCGGTGAGTGAGTGTCATTGAGTGAGTGTCAGTGAGTGAGTGAGAGTGAGTGAGTGTCAGTGAGTGAGTGTCAGTGAGTGAGTGACAGTGAGTGATTGTCAGAGAGAGGGTGTCAGTGAGTGTGTCAGTGAGTCAGTTTCAGTGAGTGAGTGTCATTGAGTGACTGTCAGTGAGTGAGTGTCAGTTAGTGAGTGTCATTGAGTGAGTGTCAGTGAGTGAGTGTCAGTGAGTGAGTGTCAGTGAGTGAGTGTCAGTGAGTGAGTGTCAGTGAGTGAGTGTCAATGAGTGTGTGTCAGTGAGCGAGTGTCAGTGAGCGAGTGTCAGTGAGTGATTGTCCAGTGAGTGAGTGTCAGTGAGTGAGTGTCAGTGAGTGAGTGTCAGTGAGTGAGTGTCAGAGAGAGGGTGTCAGTGAGTGAGTGTCAGTGAGTGAGTGTCAGTGAGTGAGTATCATTGAGAGAGTGTCAGTGAGTGAGTGTCAGTGAGGGAGAGTCAGTGAGTGAGTGAGTGCAAGTGAGTGAGTGTCAGTGAGTGAGTGTCAGTGAGTGAGTGTCAGTGAGTGTGTGTCAGTGAGTGAGTGTCAGTGAGTGAGTGTCAGTGAGTGAGTGTCAATGAGTGTGTGTCAGTGAGCGAGTGTCAGTGAGTGAGTGTCCAGTGAGTGAGTGTCAGTGAGTGAGTGTCAGTGAGTGAGTGTCAGTGAGTGAGTGTCAGAGAGAGGGTGTCAGTGAGTGAGTGTCAGTGAGTGAGTGTCAGTGAGTGAGTATCATTGAGAGAGTGTCAGTGAGTGAGTGTCAGTGAGTGAGTGTCAGTGAGTGAGTGTCATTGAGTGAGTGTCAGTGAGTGAGTGTCATTGAGTGAGTGTCAGTGAGTGAGTGTCAGAGAGTGAGTGTCAGTGAGTGTGTGTCATTGAGTGAGTGTCAGTGAGTGAGTGTCAGTGAGTGAGTGAGTGTCAGTGAGTGATTGTCAGTGAGTGAGTGTGTGTGAGTGTCAGTGAGTGAGTGTCAGTGAGTGTGTGTCAGTGAGTGAGTGTCAGTCAGTGAGTGTCAGTGAGTGGGTGTCATTAAGTGAGTGTCAGTGAGTGAGTGTCAGTAAGTGAGTGTCAGTGAGTGAGTGTCAGTGAGTGAATGTCAGTGAGTGAGTGTCAGTGAGTGAGGTTCAGTGAGTGAGTGTCAATGAGGGTCAGTGAGTGAGTTTCAGTGAGTGAGTGTCAGTGAGTGAGTGTCAGTGAGTGAGTGTCAGAGAGTGAGTGTCAGTGAGTGAGTGTCAGTTAGTGAGTGTCAGTGAGTGAGTGTCATTGAGTGTGTGTCAGTGAGTGAGTGTCAGTGAGTGAGTGAGTGTCAGTGAGGGAGTGTCAGTGAGTGAGTGAGTGCAAGTGAGTGATTGTCAGTGAGTGAGTGTCAGTGAGTGTGTGTCAGTGAGTGAGTGTGTGTGAGTGTCAGTGAGTGAGTGTCAGTGAGTGTGTGTCAGTGAGTGAGTGTCAGTGAGTGAGTGTCGGTGAGTGAGTGTCATTGAGTGAGTGTCAGTGAGTGAGTGAGAGTGAGTGAGTGTCAGTGAGTGAGTGTCAGTGAGTGAGTGACAGTGAGTGATTGTCAGAGAGAGGGTGTCAGTGAGTGTGTCAGTGAGTGAGTTTCAGTGAGTGAGTGTCATTGAGTGACTGTCAGTGAGTGAGTGTCAGTTAGTGAGTGTCATTGAGTGAGTGTCAGTGAGTGAGTGTCAGTGAGTGAGTGTCAGTGCGTGAGTGTCATTGAGTGAGTGTCAGTGAGTGAGTGTCGTTGAGTGAGTGTCAGTGAGTGAGTGTCAGTGAGTGAGTGTCAGTGAGTGAGTGTCAGAGAGTGAGTGTCAGTGAGTGAGTGTCAGTGAGTGAGTGAGTGTCAGTGAGGGAGAGTCAGTTAGTGATTGAGTGCAAGTGAGTGAGTGTCAGTGAGTCAGTGTCAGTGAGTGAGTGTCAGTGAGTGTGTGTCAGTGAGTGAGTGTCAGTGAGTGAGTGTCAGTGAGTGAGTGTCAGTGAGTGGGTGTCAGTGAGTGAGTGTCAGTGAGTGAGTGTCCAGTGAGTGAGTGTGTGTGAGTGTCAGTGAGTGAGTGTCAGTGAGTGTGTGTCAGTGTGTGAGTGTCAGTGAGTGAGTGTCAGTGAGTGAGTGTCAGTGAGTGAGTGTCATTGAATCAGTGTCAGTGAGTGAGTGTCAGTGAGTGAGTGTCAGTGAGTGAGTGTCAGTGAGTGAGTGTCAGAGAGAGGGTGTCAGTGAGTGAGTGTCAGTGAGTGAGTGTCAGTGAGTGAGTATCATTGAGAGAGTGTCAGTGAGTGAGTGTCAGTGAGTGAGTGTCAGTTAGTGAGTGTCATTGAGTGAGTGCCAGTGAGTGAGTGGCAGTGAGTGAGTGGCAGTGAGTGAGTGTCATTGAGTGAGTGTCAGTGAGTGAGGCTCATTGAGTGAGTGTCAGTGAGTCAGTGTCAGAGAGTGAGTGTCAGTGAGTGAGTGTCAGTAAGTGAGTGTCAGTGAGTGAGTGTCAGTGAGTGAGTGAGTGTCAGTGATTGAGTGACAGTGAGTGAGTGTCAGTGAGTGTCAGTGAGTGAGTGTGTGTGAGTGTCAGTGAGTGAGTGTCAGTGAGTGTGTGTCAGTGAGTGAGTGTCAGTGAGTGACTGTCAGTGAGTGTGTGTCATTAAGTGAGTGTCAGTGAGTGAGTGTCAGTAAGTGAGTGTCAGTGAGTGAGTGTCAGTGAGTGAGTGTCATTGAGTGAGTGTCAGTGAGTGAATGTCAGTGAGTGAGTGTCAGTGAGTGAGGGTCAGTGAGTGAGTGTCAATGAGTGTCAGTGAGTGAGTTTCAGTGAGTGAGTGTCAGTGAGTGAGTGTCAGTGAGTGAGTGTCCGAGAGTGAGTGTCAGTGAGTGAGTGTCAGTGAGTGAGTGTCAGTGAGTGAGTGTCATTGAGTGTGTGTCAGTGAGGGAGTGTCAGTGAGTGAGTGAGTGCAAGTGAGTGAGTGTCAGTGAGTGAGTGTCAGTGAGTGTGTTGTCAGTGAGTGAGTGTGTGTGAGTGTCAGTAAGTGAGTGTCAGTGAGTGTGTGTCAGTGAATGAGTGTCAGTGAGTGAGTGTCAGTGAGTGAGTGTCATTGAATGAGTGTCAGTGAGTGAGTGACAGTGAGTGAGTGTCAGTGAGTGAGTGTCAGTGAGTGAGTGTCAGTGAGTGATTGTCAGAGAGAGAGTGTCAGTGAGTGAGTGTCAGTGAGTGAGTGTCATTGAGTGAGTGTCAGTGAGTGAGTGTCAGTTAGTGAGTGTCATTGAGTGAGTGTCAGTGAGTGAGTGTCAGTGAGTGAGTGTCAGTGTGTGAGTGTCATTGAGTGAGTGTCAGTGAGTGAGTGTCATTGAGTGAGTGTCAGTGAGTGAGTGTCAGAGAGTGAGTGTCAGTGAGTGTGTGTCATTGAGTGAGTGTCAGTGAGTGAGTGTCAGTGAGTGATTGATTGTCAGTGAGTGAGTGAAAGTGAGTGAGTGTCAGTGAGTGAGTGTCAGTGAGTGAGTGTGTGTGAGTGTCAGTGAGTGAGTGTCAGTGAGTGTGTGTCAGTGAGAGTCAGTGAGTCAATGTCAGTGAGTGAGTGTCAGTGAATGAGTGAGTGTCAGTGAGTGAGTGTCAGTGAGTGAGTGTCAGTGAGTGAGTGCCAGTGAGAGTCAGTGAGTGAATGTCAGTGAGTGAGTGTCAGTGAATGAGTGAGTGTCAGTGAGTGAGTGTCAGTGAGTGAATGAGTGTCAGTGAGTGAGTGTCAGTGAGTGAGTGTCAGTGAGTGAGTGTCAGTGAATGAGTGAGTGTCAGTGAGTGAGTGTCAGTGAGTGAGTGAGTGTCAGTGAGTGTGTGTCAGTGATTGAGTGTCAGTGAGTGAGTGTCAGTGAGTGAGTGTTCGTGAGTGAGTGTCAGTGAGTGTGTGTCAGTGAGTGAGTGTCAGTGAGCGTGTGTCAGTGAGTGAGTGTCAGTGAGTGAGTGTCAGTGAGTGAGTGTCAGTGAGTGTGTGTCAGTGAGTGAGTGTCAGTGAGTGAGTGTCAGAGAGTGAGTGTCAGTGAGTGAGTGTGTGTGAGTGTCAGTGATTGAGTGTCAGTGAGGGAGTGTCAGTGAGTGATTGTCAGTGAGTGAGTGTCAGTGAGTCAGTGTCAGTGAGTGTCAGTGAGTGAGTGTCAGTGAGTGAATGTCAGTGAGTGTGTGTCAGTGCGCGAGTGACAGTTAGTGATTGTCAGTGAGTGAGGGTCAGTGAGTGAGTGTCAGTGAGTGAGTGTCAGTGAGTGAGTGTCAGTGAGTGAGTGTGTGTGAGTGTCAGTGAGTGAATGTCAGTGAGTGTGTGTCAGTGAGTGAGTGTCAGTGAGTGTGTGTCAGTGAGTGTGTGTCAGTGAGTGATTGTCAGTGAGTGAGTGTCAGTGAGTGAGTGTCAGTGAGTGTGTGTCAGTGAGTGAGTGTCAGTGAGTGAGTGTCAGTGAGTGATTGTCAGTGAGTGATTGTCAGTGAGTGCGTGTCAGTGAGTGTGTGTCAGTGAGTGATTGTCAGTGAGTGAGTGTCAGTGAGTGAGTGTCAGTGAGTGTGTGTCAGTGAGTGATTGTCAGTGAGTGAGTGTCAGTGAGTGAGTGTCAGTGAGTGTGTGTCAGTGAGTGAGTGTCAGTGAGTGAGTGTCAGTGAGTGATTGTCAGTGAGTGCGTGTCAGTGAGTGAGTGCCAGTGAGTGATTGTCAGTGAGTGTGTGTCAGTGAGTGTGTGTCAGTGAGTGATTGTCAGTGAGTGTGTGTCAGTGAGTGTCAGTGAGTGATTTCCAGTGAGTGAGTGTCAGTGAGTGAGTGTCAGTGAGAGAGTGTCAGTGAGTGAGTGTCAGTGAGTGTGTGTCAGTGAGTGAGTGTCAATGAGTGAGTGTCAGTGAGTGATTGTCAGTGAGTGAGTGTCAGTGAGTGATTGTCAGTGAGTGAGTGGCAGTGAGTGATTGTCAGTGAGTGAGTGTCAGTGAGTGAGTGTCAGTGAGTGAGTGTCAGTTAGTGAGTATCATTGAGTGAGTGTCAGTGAGTGAGTGTCAGTGAGTGAGTGAGTGTCAGTGATGGAGAGTCAATGAGTGAGTGAGTGCAAGTGAGTGAGTGTCAGTGAGTGAGTGTCAGTGAATGAGTGAGTGTCAGTGAGTGAGTGTCAGTGAGTGAGTGAGTGTCAGTGAGTGTGTGTCAGTGATTGAGTGTCAGTGAGTGAGTGTCAGTGAGTGAGTGTCAGTGAGTGAGTGTCAGTGAGTGAGTGTCAGTGAGTGTGTGTCAGTGAGTGAGTGTCAGTGAGCGAGTGTCAGTGAGTGAGTGTCAGTGAGTGAGTGTCAGTGAGTGAGTGTCAGTGAGTGACTGTCAGTGAGTGAGTGTCAGTGAGTGAGTGTGTGTGAGTGTCAGTGATTGAGTGTCAGTGAGGGAGTGTCAGTGAGTGATTGTCAGTGAGTGAGTGTCAGTGAGTCAGTGTCAGTGAGTCAGTGTCAGTGAGTGTCAGTGAGTGAGTGTCAGTGAGTGAGTGTCAGTGAGTGAGTTTCAGTGAGTGAATGTCAGTGAGTGTGTGTCAGTGCGCGAGTGACAGTGAGTGATTGTCAGTGAGTGAGGGTCAGTGAGTGAGTGTCAGTGAGTGAGTGTCAGTGAGTGAGTGTCAGTGAGTTAGTGTGTGTGAGTGTCAGTGAGTGAATGTCAGTGAGTGTGTGTCAGTGAGTGTGTGTCAGTGAGTGAGTGTCAGTGAGTGAGTGTCAGTGAGTGATTGTCAGTGAGTGCGTGTCAGTGAGTGAGTGCCAGTGAGTGATTGTCAGTGAGTGTGTGTTAGTGCGTGTGTGTCAGTGAGTGATTGTCAGTGAGTGTGTGTCAGTGAGTGTCAGTGAGTGATTTCCAGTGAGTGAGTGTCAGTGAGTGAGTGTCAGTGAGAGAGTGTCAGTGAGTGAGTGTCAGTGAGTGTGTGTCAGTGAGTGAGTGTCAATGAGTGAGTGTCAGTGAGTGATTGTCAGTGAGTGAGTGTCAGTGAGTGATTGTCAGTGAGTGAGTGGCAGTGAGTGATTGTCAGTGAGTGAGTGTCAGTGAGTGAGTGTCAGTGAGTGAGTGTCAGTTAGTGAGTATCATTGAGTGAGTGTCAGTGAGTGAGTGTCAGTGAGTGAGTGAGTGTCAGTGATGGAGAGTCAATGAGTGAGTGAGTGCAAGTGAGTGAGTGTCAGTGAGTGAGTGTCAGTGAATGAGTGAGTGTCAGTGAGTGAGTGTCAGTGAGTGAGTGAGTGTCAGTGAGTGTGTGTCAGTGATTGAGTGTCAGTGAGTGAGTGTCAGTGAGTGAGTGTCAGTGAGTGAGTGTCAGTGAGTGAGTGTCAGTGAGTGTGTGTCAGTGAGTGAGTGTCAGTGAGCGAGTGTCAGTGAGTGAGTGTCAGTGAGTGAGTGTCAGTGAGTGAGTGTCAGTGAGTGTGTGTCAGTGAGTGAGTGTCAGTGAGTGACTGTCAGTGAGTGAGTGTCAGTGAGTGAGTGTGTGTGAGTGTCAGTGATTGAGTGTCAGTGAGGGAGTGTCAGTGAGTGATTGTCAGTGAGTGAGTGTCAGTGAGTCAGTGTCAGTGAGTCAGTGTCAGTGAGTGTCAGTGAGTGAGTGTCAGTGAGTGAGTGTCAGTGAGTGAGTGTCAGTGAGTGAATGTCAGTGAGTGTGTGTCAGTGAGCGAGTGACAGTGAGTGATTGTCAGTGAGTGAGGGTCAGTGAGTGAGTGTCAGTGAGTGAGTGTCAGTGAGTGAGTGTCAGTGAGTGAGTGTGTGTGAGTGTCAGTGAGTGAGTGTCAGTGAGTGTGTGTCAGTGAGTGAGTGTCAGTGAGTGATTGTCAGTGAGTGCGTGTCAGTGAGTGAGTGTCAGTGAGTGAGTGTCAGTGAGTGTGTGTCAGTGAGTGTGTGTCAGTGAGTGTCAGTGAGTGATTGCCAGTGAGTGAGTGTCAGTGAGTGAGTGTCAGTGAGAGAGTGTCAGTGAGTGAGTGTCAGTGAGTGTGTGTCAGTGAGTGAGTGTCAATGAGTGAGTGTCAGTGAGTGATTGTCAGTGAGTGAGTGTCAGTGAGTGAGTGTCAGTGAGTGTCAGTGAGTGCTTGTCAGATAGTGAGTGTCAGTGAGTGTGTGTCAGTGAGTGATTGTCAGTGAGTAAGTGTCAGTGAGTGATTGTCAGTGAGTGAGTGGCAGTGAGTGATTGTCAGTGAGTGAGTGTCAGTGAGTGAGTGTCAGTGAGTGAGTGTCAGTTAGTGAGTGTCATTGAGTGAGTGTCAGTGAGTGAGTGTCGGTGAGTGAGTGAGTGTCAGTGATGGAGAGTCAATGAGTGAGTGAGTGCAAGTGAGTGAGTGTCAGTGAGTGAGTGTCAGTGAGTGAGTGTCAGTGAGTGTGTGTCAGTGAGTGAGTGTCAGTGAGTGAGTGTCAGTGAGTGAGTGTCAGTGAGTGTGTGTCACTGAGTGAGTGTCAGTGAGTGAGTGTCCAGTGAGTGAGTGGCAGTGAGTGAGTGTCAGTGAGTGAGTGTCAGTGAGTGAGTGTCAGAGAGAGGGTGTCAGTGAGTGAGTGTCAGTGAGTGAGTGTCAGTGAGTGAGTATCATTGAGAGAGTGTCAGTGAGTGAGTGTCCAGTGAGTGAGTGTCAGTGAGTGAGTGTCAGTGAGTGAGTGTCAGAGAGAGGGTGTCAGTGAGTGAGTGTCAGTGAGTGAGTGTCAGTGAGTGAGTATCATTGAGAGAGTGTCAGTGAGTGAGTGTCAGTGAGTGAGTGTCAGTTAGTGAGGGTCATTGAGTGAGTGTCAGTGAGTGAGTGGCAGTGAGTGAGTGTCAGTGAGTGAGTGTCATTGAGTGAGTGTCAGTGAGTGAGTGTCATTGAGTGAGTGTCAGTGAGTGAGTGTCAGAGAGTGAGTGTCAGTGAGTGTGTGTCATTGAGTGAGTGTCAGTGAGTCAGTGTCAGTGAGTGAGTGAGTGTCAGTGAGTGAGTGACAGTGAGTGAGTGTCAGTGAGTGTCAGTGAGTGAGTGTGTGTGAGTGTCAGTGAGTGAGTGTCAGTGAGTGTGTGTCAGTGAGTGAGTGTCAGTCAGTGAGTGTCAGTGAGTGGGTGTCATTGAGTGAGTGTCAGTGAGTGAGTGTCAGTAAGTGAGTGTCAGTGAGTGAGTGTCAGTGAGTGAATGTCAGTGAGTGAGTGTCAGTGAGTGAGGGTCAGTGAGTGAGTGTCAATGAGTGTCAGTGAGTGAGTTTCAGTGAGTGAGTGTCAGTGAGTGAGTGTCAGTGAGTGAGTGTCAGAGAGTGAGTGTCAGTGAGTGAGTGTCAGTTAGTGAGTGTCAGTGAGTGAGTGTCATTGAGTGTGTGTCAGTGAGTGAGTGTCAGTGAGTGAGTGAGTGTCAGTGAGGGAGTGTCAGTGAGTGAGTGAGCGCAAGTGAGTGAGTGTCAGTGAGTGAGTGTCAGTGAGTGTGTGTCAGTGAGTGAGTGTGTGTGAGTGTCAGTGAGTGATTGTTAGTGAGTGAGTGTCATTGAGTGAGTGTCAGTGAGTGAGTGTCAGTGAGTGAGTGTCAGTGAGTGAGTGTCAGTGAGTGAGTGACAGTGAGTGATTGTCAGAGAGAGGGTGTCAGTGAATGTGTCAGTGAGTGAGTGTCAGTGAGTGAGTGTCAATGAGTGACTGTCAGTGAGTGAGTGTCAGTTAGTGAGTGTCATTGAGTGAGTGTCAGTGAGTGAGTGTCAGTGAGTGAGTGTCAGTGCGTGAGTGTCATTGAGTGAGTGTCAGTGAGTGAGTGTCATTGAGTGAGTGTCAGTGAGTGAGTGTCAGTGAGTGAGTGTCAGTGAGTGAGTGTCAGAGAGTGAGTGTCAGTGAGTGAGTGTCAGTGAGTGAGTGAGTGTCAGTGAGGGAGAGTCAGTTAGTGAGTGAGTGCAAGTGAGTGAGTGTCAGTGAGTGAGTGTCAGTGAGTGAGTGTCAGTGAGTGTGTGTCAGTGAGTGAGTGTCAGTGAGTGAGTGTCAGTGAGTGAGTGTCAGTGAGTGTGTGTCAGTGATTGAGTGTCAGTGAGTGAGTGTCCAGAGGGTGAGTGTGTGTGAGTGTCAGTGAGTGAGTGTCAGTGAGTGTGTGTCAGTGTGTGAGTGTCAGTGAGTGAGTGTCAGTGAGTGAGTGTCAGTGAGTGAGTGTCATTGAATCAGTGTCAGTGAGTGAGTGTCAGTGAGTGACTGTCAGTGAGTGAGTGTCAGTGAGTGAGTGTCAGAGAGAGGGTGTCAGTGAGTGAGTGTCAGTGAGTGAGTGTCAGTGAGTGAGTATCATTGAGAGAGTGTCAGTGAGTGAGTGGCAGTGAGTGAGTGTCAGTGAGTGAGTGTCATTGAGTGAGTGTCAGTGAGTGAGGGTCATTGAGTGAGTGTCAGTGAGTGAGTGTCAGAGAGTGAGTGTCAGTGAGTGTGTGTCATTGAGTGAGTGTCAGTGAGTGAGTGTCAGTTAGTGAGTGAGTGTCAGTGATTGAGTGACAGTGAGTGAGTGTCAGTGAGTGTCAGTGAGTGAGTGTGTGTGAGTGTCAGTGAGTGAGTGTCAGTGAGTGTGTGTCAGTGAGTGAGTGTCAGTGAGTGAGTGTCAGTGAGTGTGTGTCATTAAGTGAGTGTCAGTGAGTGAGTGTCAGTAAGTGAGTGTCAGTGAGTGAGTGTCAGTGAATGAGTGTCATTGAGTGAGTGTCAGTGAGTGAATGTCAGTGAGTGAGTGTCAGTGAGTGAGGGTCAGTGAGTGAGTGTCAATGAGTGTCAGTGAAGGAGTGTCAGTGAGTGAGTGAGTGCAAGTGAGTGAGTGTCAGTGAGTGAGTGTCAGAGAGTGTGTGTCAGTGAGTGAGTGTGTGTGAGTGTCAGTAAGTGAGTGTCAGTGAGTGTGTGTCAGTGAGTGAGTGTCAGTGAGTGAGTGTCAGTGAGTGAGTGTCATTGAGTGAGTGTCAGTGAGTGAGTGTCAGTGAGTGAGTGTCAGTGAGTGAGTGTCAGTGAGTGATTGTCAGAGAGAGGGTGTCAGTGAGTGAGTGTCAGTGAGTGAGTGTCAGTTAGTGAGTGTCATTTAGTGAGTGTCAGTGAGTGAGTGTCAGTGAGTGTGTGTCATTGAGTGAGTGTCAGTGAGTGAGTGTCAGTGAGTGATTGATTGTCAGTGAGTGAGTGAAAGTGAGTGAGTGTCAGTGAGTGAGTGTCAGTGAGTGAGTGTCAGAGAGAGGGTGTCAGTGAGTGAGTGTCAGTGAGTGAGTGTCAGTGAGTGAGTATCATTGAGAGAGTGTCAGTGAGTGAGTGTCCAGTGAGTGAGTGTCAGTGAGTGAGTGTCAGTGAGTGAGTGTCAGAGAGAGGGTGTCAGTGAGTGAGTGTCAGTGAGTGAGTGTCAGTGAGTGAGTATCATTGAGAGAGTGTCAGTGAGTGAGTGTCAGTGAGTGAGTGTCAGTTAGTGAGGGTCATTGAGTGAGTGTCAGTGAGTGAGTGGCAGTGAGTGAGTGTCAGTGAGTGAGTGTCATTGAGTGAGTGTCAGTGAGTGAGTGTCATTGAGTGAGTGTCAGTGAGTGAGTGTCAGAGAGTGAGTGTCAGTGAGTGTGTGTCATTGAGTGAGTGTCAGTGAGTCAGTGTCAGTGAGTGAGTGAGTGTCATTGAGTGAGTGACAGTGAGTGAGTGTCAGTGAGTGTCAGTGAGTGAGTGTGTGTGAGTGTCAGTGAGTGAGTGTCAGTGAGTGTGTGTCAGTGAGTGAGTGTCAGTCAGTGAGTGTCAGTGAGTGGGTGTCATTGAGTGAGTGTCAGTAAGTGAGTGTCAGTGAGTGAGTGTCAGTGAGTGAGTGTCAGTGAGTGAGTGTCAGTGAGTGAGTGACAGTGAGTGATTGTCAGAGAGAGGGTGTCAGTGAATGTGTCAGTGAGTGAGTGTCAATGAGTGACTGTCAGTGAGTGAGTGTCAGTTAGTGAGTGTCATTGAGTGAGTGTCAGTGAGTGAGTGTCAGTGAGTGAGTGTCAGTGCGTGAGTGTCATTGAGTGAGTGTCAGTGAGTGAGTGTCATTGAGTGAGTGTCAGTGAGTGAGTGTCAGTGAGTGAGTGTCAGTGAGTGAGTGTCAGAGAGTGAGTGTCAGTGAGTGAGTGTCAGTGAGTGAGTGAGTGTCAGTGAGGGAGAGTCAGTTAGTGAGTGAGTGCAAGTGAGTGAGTGTCAGTGAGTGAGTGTCAGTGAGTGAGTGTCAGTGAGTGTGTGTCAGTGAGTGAGTGTCAGTGAGTGAGTGTCAGTGAGTGAGTGTCAGTGAGTGTGTGTCAGTGATTGAGTGTCAGTGAGTGAGTGTCCAGAGGGTGAGTGTGTGTGAGTGTCAGTGAGTGAGTGTCAGTGAGTGTGTGTCAGTGTGTGAGTGTCAGTGAGTGAGTGTCAGTGAGTGAGTGTCAGTGAGTGAGTGTCATTGAATCAGTGTCAGTGAGTGAGTGTCAGTGAGTGACTGTCAGTGAGTGAGTGTCAGTGAGTGAGTGTCAGAGAGAGGGTGTCAGTGAGTGAGTGTCAGTGAGTGAGTGTCAGTGAGTGAGTATCATTGAGAGAGTGTCAGTGAGTGAGTGGCAGTGAGTGAGTGTCAGTGAGTGAGTGTCATTGAGTGAGTGTCAGTGAGTGAGGGTCATTGAGTGAGTGTCAGTGAGTGAGTGTCAGAGAGTGAGTGTCAGTGAGTGTGTGTCATTGAGTGAGTGTCAGTGAGTGAGTGTCAGTTAGTGAGTGAGTGTCAGTGATTGAGTGACAGTGAGTGAGTGTCAGTGAGTGTCAGTGAGTGAGTGTGTGTGAGTGTCAGTGAGTGAGTGTCAGTGAGTGTGTGTCAGTGAGTGAGTGTCAGTGAGTGAGTGTCAGTGAGTGTGTGTCATTAAGTGAGTGTCAGTGAGTGAGTGTCAGTAAGTGAGTGTCAGTGAGTGAGTGTCAGTGAATGAGTGTCATTGAGTGAGTGTCAGTGAGTGAATGTCAGTGAGTGAGTGTCAGTGAGTGAGGGTCAGTGAGTGAGTGTCAATGAGTGTCAGTGAAGGAGTGTCAGTGAGTGAGTGAGTGCAAGTGAGTGAGTGTCAGTGAGTGAGTGTCAGAGAGTGTGTGTCAGTGAGTGAGTGTGTGTGAGTGTCAGTAAGTGAGTGTCAGTGAGTGTGTGTCAGTGAGTGAGTGTCAGTGAGTGAGTGTCAGTGAGTGAGTGTCATTGAGTGAGTGTCAGTGAGTGAGTGTCAGTGAGTGAGTGTCAGTGAGTGAGTGTCAGTGAGTGATTGTCAGAGAGAGGGTGTCAGTGAGTGAGTGTCAGTGAGTGAGTGTCAGTTAGTGAGTGTCATTTAGTGAGTGTCAGTGAGTGAGTGTCAGTGAGTGTGTGTCATTGAGTGAGTGTCAGTGAGTGAGTGTCAGTGAGTGATTGATTGTCAGTGAGTGAGTGAAAGTGAGTGAGTGTCAGTGAGTGAGTGTCAGTGAGTGAGTGTGTGTGACTGTCAGTGAGTGTGTGTCAGTGAGAGTCAGTGAGTGAATGTCAGTGAGTGAGTGTCAGTGAATGAGTGAGTGTCAGTGAGTGAGTGTCAGTGAGTGAGTGTCAGTGAGAGTCAGTGAGTGAATGTCAGTGAGTGAGTGTCAGTGAATGAGTGAGTGTCAGTGAGTGAGTGTCAGTGAGTGAATGAGTGTCAGTGAGTGAGTGTCAGTGAGTGAGTGTCATTGAATGAGTGAGTGTCAGTGAGTGAGTGTCAGTGAGTGATTGTCAGTGAGTAAGTGTCAGTGAGTGATTGTCAGTGAGTAAGTGTCAGTGAGTGATTGTCAGTGAGTGAGTGGCAGTGAGTGATTGTCAGTGAGTGAGTGTCAGTGAGTGAGTGTCAGTGAGTGAGTGTCAGTTAGTGAGTGTCATTGAGTGAGTGTCAGTGAGTGAGTGTCAGTGAGTGAGTGAGTGTCAGTGATGGAGAGTCAATGAGTGAGTGAGTGCAAGTGAGTGAGTGTCAGTGAGTGAGTGTCAGTGAGTGAGTGTGTGTGAGTGTCAGTGAGTGAGTGTCAGTGAGTGTGTGTCAGTGAGTGAGTGTCAGTCAGTGAGTGTCAGTGAGTGGGTGTCATTGAGTGAGTGTCAGTGAGTGAGTGTCAGTAAGTGAGTGTCAGTGAGTGAGTGTCAGTGAGTGAATGTCAGTGAGTGAGTGTCAGTGAGTGAGGGTCAGTGAGTGAGTGTCAATGAGTGTCAGTGAGTGAGTGTCAGTGAGTGAGTGTCAGTGAGTGAGTGTCAGTGAGTGAGTGTCAGTGAGTGAGTGTCAGAGAGAGGGTGTCAGTGAGTGAGTGTCAGTGAGTGAGTGTCAGTGAGTGAGTATCATTGAGAGAGTGTCAGTGAGTGAGTGTCCAGTGAGTGAGTGTCAGTGAGTGAGTGTCAGTGAGTGAGTGTCAGTGAGTGAGTGTCAGAGAGAGGGTGTCAGTGAGTGAGTGTCAGTGAGTGAGTGTCAGTGAGTGAGTATCATTGAGAGAGTGTCAGTGAGTGAGTGTCAGTGAGTGAGTGTCAGTGAGTGAGTGTCAGAGAGTGTGTGTCAGTGAGTGAGTGTGTGTGAGTGTCAGTAAGTGAGTGTCAGTGAGTGTGTGTCAGTGAGTGAGTGTCAGTGAGTGAGTGTCAGTGAGTGAGTGTCATTGAGTGAGTGTCAGTGAGTGAGTGTCAGTGAGTGAGTGTCAGTGAGTGAGTGTCAGTGAGTGATTGTCAGAGAGAGGGTGTCAGTGAGTGAGTGTCAGTGAGTGAGTGTCAGTTAGTGAGTGTCATTGAGTGAGTGTCAGTGAGTGAGTGTCAGTGAGTGAGTGTCAGTGAGTGAGTGTCAGTGAGTGATTGTCAGAGAGAGGGTGTCAGTGAGTGAGTGTCAGTGAGTGAGTGTCAGTTAGTGAGTGTCATTTAGTGAGTGTCAGTGAGTGAGTGTCAGTGAGTGTGTGTCATTGAGTGAGTGTCAGTGAGTGAGTGTCAGTGAGTGATTGATTGTCAGTGAGTGAGTGAAAGTGAGTGAGTGTCAGTGAGTGAGTGTCAGTGAGTGAGTGTCAGAGAGAGGGTGTCAGTGAGTGAGTGTCAGTGAGTGAGTGTCAGTGAGTGAGTATCATTGAGAGAGTGTCAGTGAGTGAGTGTCCAGTGAGTGAGTGTCAGTGAGTGAGTGTCAGTGAGTGAGTGTCAGAGAGAGGGTGTCAGTGAGTGAGTGTCAGTGAGTGAGTGTCAGTGAGTGAGTATCATTGAGAGAGTGTCAGTGAGTGAGTGTCAGTGAGTGAGTGTCAGTTAGTGAGGGTCATTGAGTGAGTGTCAGTGAGTGAGTGGCAGTGAGTGAGTGTCAGTGAGTGAGTGTCATTGAGTGAGTGTCAGTGAGTGAGTGTCATTGAGTGAGTGTCAGTGAGTGAGTGTCAGAGAGTGAGTGTCAGTGAGTGTGTGTCATTGAGTGAGTGTCAGTGAGTCAGTGTCAGTGAGTGAGTGAGTGTCATTGAGTGAGTGACAGTGAGTGAGTGTCAGTGAGTGTCAGTGAGTGAGTGTGTGTGAGTGTCAGTGAGTGAGTGTCAGTGAGTGTGTGTCAGTGAGTGAGTGTCAGTCAGTGAGTGTCAGTGAGTGGGTGTCATTGAGTGAGTGTCAGTGAGTGAGTGTCAGTAAGTGAGTGTCAGTGAGTGAGTGTCAGTGAGTGAATGTCAGTGAGTGAGTGTCAGTGAGTGAGGGTCAGTGAGTGAGTGTCAATGAGTGTCAGTGAGTGAGTTTCAGTGAGTGAGTGTCAGTGAGTGAGTGTCAGTGAGTGAGTGTCAGAGAGTGAGTGTCAGTGAGTGAGTGTCAGTTAGTGAGTGTCAGTGAGTGAGTGTCATTGAGTGTGTGTCAGTGAGTGAGTGTCAGTGAGTGAGTGAGTGTCAGTGAGGGAGTGTCAGTGAGTGAGTGAGCGCAAGTGAGTGAGTGTCAGTGAGTGAGTGTCAGTGAGTGTGTGTCAGTGAGTGAGTGTGTGTGAGTGTCAGTGAGTGATTGTTAGTGAGTGAGTGTCATTGAGTGAGTGTCAGTGAGTGAGTGTCAGTGAGTGAGTGTCAGTGAGTGAGTGTCAGTGAGTGAGTGACAGTGAGTGATTGTCAGAGAGAGGGTGTCAGTGAATGTGTCAGTGAGTGAGTGTCAATGAGTGACTGTCAGTGAGTGAGTGTCAGTTAGTGAGTGTCATTGAGTGAGTGTCAGTGAGTGAGTGTCAGTGAGTGAGTGTCAGTGCGTGAGTGTCATTGAGTGAGTGTCAGTGAGTGAGTGTCATTGAGTGAGTGTCAGTGAGTGAGTGTCAGTGAGTGAGTGTCAGTGAGTGAGTGTCAGAGAGTGAGTGTCAGTGAGTGAGTGTCAGTGAGTGAGTGAGTGTCAGTGAGGGAGAGTCAGTTAGTGAGTGAGTGCAAGTGAGTGAGTGTCAGTGAGTGAGTGTCAGTGAGTGAGTGTGTGTGAGTGTCAGTGAGTGAGTGTCAGTGAGTGTGTGTCAGTGAGTGAGTGTCAGTGAGTGAGTGTCAGTGAGTGTGTGTCATTAAGTGAGTGTCAGTGAGTGAGTGTCAGTAAGTGAGTGTCAGTGAGTGAGTGTCAGTGAATGAGTGTCATTGAGTGAGTGTCAGTGAGTGAATGTCAGTGAGTGAGTGTCAGTGAGTGAGGGTCAGTGAGTGAGTGTCAATGAGTGTCAGTGAAGGAGTGTCAGTGAGTGAGTGAGTGCAAGTGAGTGAGTGTCAGTGAGTGAGTGTCAGAGAGTGTGTGTCAGTGAGTGAGTGTGTGTGAGTGTCAGTAAGTGAGTGTCAGTGAGTGTGTGTCAGTGAGTGAGTGTCAGTGAGTGAGTGTCAGTGAGTGAGTGTCATTGAGTGAGTGTCAGTGAGTGAGTGTCAGTGAGTGAGTGTCAGTGAGTGAGTGTCAGTGAGTGATTGTCAGAGAGAGGGTGTCAGTGAGTGAGTGTCAGTGAGTGAGTGTCAGTTAGTGAGTGTCATTTAGTGAGTGTCAGTGAGTGAGTGTCAGTGAGTGTGTGTCATTGAGTGAGTGTCAGTGAGTGAGTGTCAGTGAGTGATTGATTGTCAGTGAGTGAGTGAAAGTGAGTGAGTGTCAGTGAGTGAGTGTCAGTGAGTGAGTGTGTGTGACTGTCAGTGAGTGTGTGTCAGTGAGAGTCAGTGAGTGAATGTCAGTGAGTGAGTGTCAGTGAATGAGTGAGTGTCAGTGAGTGAGTGTCAGTGAGTGAGTGTCAGTGAGAGTCAGTGAGTGAATGTCAGTGAGTGAGTGTCAGTGAATGAGTGAGTGTCAGTGAGTGAGTGTCAGTGAGTGAATGAGTGTCAGTGAGTGAGTGTCAGTGAGTGAGTGTCATTGAATGAGTGAGTGTCAGTGAGTGAGTGTCAGTGAGTGATTGTCAGTGAGTAAGTGTCAGTGAGTGATTGTCAGTGAGTAAGTGTCAGTGAGTGATTGTCAGTGAGTGAGTGGCAGTGAGTGATTGTCAGTGAGTGAGTGTCAGTGAGTGAGTGTCAGTGAGTGAGTGTCAGTTAGTGAGTGTCATTGAGTGAGTGTCAGTGAGTGAGTGTCAGTGAGTGAGTGAGTGTCAGTGATGGAGAGTCAATGAGTGAGTGAGTGCAAGTGAGTGAGTGTCAGTGAGTGAGTGTCAGTGAGTGAGTGTCAGTGAGTGTGTGTCAGTGAGTGAGTGTCAGTGAGTGAGTGTCAGTGAGTGAGTGTCAGTGAGTGTGTGTCACTGAGTGAGTGTCAGTGAGTGAGTGTCCAGTGAGTGAGTGTCAGTGAGTGAGTGTCAGTGAGTGAGTGTCAGTGAGTGAGTGTCAGTGAGTGAGTGTCAGAGAGAGGGTGTCAGTGAGTGAGTGTCAGTGAGTGAGTGTCAGTGAGTGAGTATCATTGAGAGAGTGTCAGTGAGTGAGTGTCCAGTGAGTGAGTGTCAGTGAGTGAGTGTCAGTGAGTGAGTGTCAGTGAGTGAGTGTCAGAGAGAGGGTGTCAGTGAGTGAGTGTCAGTGAGTGAGTGTCAGTGAGTGAGTATCATTGAGAGAGTGTCAGTGAGTGAGTGTCAGTGAGTGAGTGTCAGTTAGTGAGGGTCATTGAGTGAGTGTCAGTGAGTGAGTGGCAGTGAGTGAGTGTCAGTGAGTGAGTGTCATTGAGTGAGTGTCAATGAGTGAGTGTCATTGAGTGAGTGTCAGTGAGTGAGTGTCAGAGAGTGAGTGTCAGTGAGTGTGTGTCATTGAGTGAGTGTCAGTGAGTCAGTGTCAGTGAGTGAGTGAGTGTCAGTGAGTGAGTGAGAGTGAGTGAGTGTCAGTGAGTGCAAGTGAGTGAGTGTGTGTGAGTGTCAGTGAGTGAATGTCAGTGAGTGTGTGTCAGTGAGTGAGTGTCAGTCAGTGAGAGTCAGTGAGTGGGTGTCATTGAGTGAGTGTCAGTGAGTGAGTGTCAGTAAGTGAGTGTCAGTGAGTGAGTGTCAGTGAGTGAATGTCAGTGAGTGAGTGTCAGTGAGTGAGGGTCAGTGAGTGAGTGTCAATGAGTGTCAGTGAGTGAGTTTCAGTGAGTGAGTGTCAGTGAGTGAGTGTCAGTGAGTGAGTGTCAGAGAGTGAGTGTCAGTGAGTGAGTGTCAGTTAGTGAGTGTCAGTGAGTGAGTGTCATTGAGTGTATGTCAGTGAGTGAGTGTCAGTGAGTGAGTGAGTGTCAGTGAGGGAGTGTCAGTGAGTGAGTGAGCGCAAGTGAGTGAGTGTCAGTGAGTGAGTGTCAGTGAGTGTGTGTCAGTGAGTGAGTGTGTGTGAGTGTCAGTGAGTGAGTGTCAGTGAGTGAGTGTCATTGACTGAGTGTCAGTGAGTGATTGTTAGTGAGTGAGTGTCATTGAGTGAGTGTCAGTGAGTGAGTGTCAGTGAGTGAGTGTCAGTGAGTTTCAGTGAGTGAGTGACAGTGAGTGATTGTCAGAGAGAGGGTGTCAGTGAGTGTGTCAGTGAGTGAGTGTCAGTGAGTGAGTGTCAATGAGTGACTGTCAGTGAGTGAGTGTCAGTTAGTGAGTGTCATTGAGTGAGTGTCAGTGAGTGAGTGTCAGTGAGTGAGTGTCAGTGCGTGAGTGTCATTGAGTGAGTGTCAGTGAGTGAGTGTCATTGAGTGAGTGTCAGTGAGTGAGTGTCAGTGAGTGAGTGTCAGTGAGTGAGTGTCAGAGAGTGAGTGTCAGTGAGTGAGTGTCAGTGAGTGAGTGAGTGTCAGTGAGGGAGAGTCAGTTAGTGAGTGAGTGCAAGTGAGTGAGTGTCAGTGAGTCAGTGTCAGTGAGTGAGTGTCAGTGAGTGTGTGTCAGTGAGTGAGTGTCAGTGAGTGAGTGTCAGTGAGTGAGTGTCAGTGAGTGTGTGTCAGTGATTGAGTGTCAGTGAGTGAGTGTCCAGTGAGTGAGTGTGTGTGAGTGTCAGTGAGTGAGTGTCAGTGAGTGTGTGTCAGTGTGTGAGTGTCAGTGAGTGAGTGTCAGTGAGTGAGTGTCAGTGAGTGAGTGTCATTGAATCAGTGTCAGTGAGTGAGTGTCAGTGAGTGACTGTCAGTGAGTGAGTGTCAGTGAGTGAGTGTCAGAGAGAGGGTGTCAGTGAGTGAGTGTCAGTGAGTGAGTGTCAGTGAGTGAGTATCATTGAGAGAGTGTCAGTGAGTGAGTGGCAGTGAGTGAGTGTCAGTGAGTGAGTGTCATTGAGTGAGTGTCAGTGAGTGAGGGTCATTGAGTGAGTGTCAGTGAGTGAGTGTCAGAGAGTGAGTGTCAGTGAGTGTGTGTCATTGAGTGAGTGTCAGTGAGTGAGTGTCAGTTAGTGAGTGAGTGTCAGTGATTGAGTGACAGTGAGTGAGTGCCAGTGAGTGTCAGTGAGTGAGTGAGTGTGAGTGTCAGTGAGTGAGTGTCAGTGAGTGTGTGTCAGTGAGTGAGTGTCAGTGAGTGAGTGTCAGTGAGTGTGTGTCATTAAGTGAGTGTCAGTGAGTGAGTGTCAGTAAGTGAGTGTCAGTGAGTGAGTGTCAGTGAGTGAGTGTCATTGAGTGAGTGTCAGTGAGTGAATGTCAGTGAGTGAGTGTCAGTGAGTGAGGGTCAGTGAGTGAGTGTCAATGAGTGTCAGTGAAGGAGTGTCAGTGAGTGAGTGAGTGCAAGTGAGTGAGTGTCAGTGAATGAGTGTCAGAGAGTGTGTGTCAGTGAGTGAGTGTGTGTGAGTGTCAGTAAGTGAGTGTCAGTGAGTGTGTGTCAGTGAGTGAGTGTCAGTGAGTGAGTGTCAGTGAGTGTGTGTCATTGAGTGAGTGTCAGTGAGTGAGTGACAGTGAGTGAGTGTCAGTGAGTGAGTGTCAGTGAGTGAGTGTCAGTGAGTGATTGTCAGAGAGAGGGTGTCAGTGAGTGAGTGTCAGTGAGTGACTGTCAGTGAGTGAGTGTCATTGAGTGAGTGTCAGTGAGGGAGTGTCAGTTAGTGAGTGTCATTGAGTGAGTGTCAGTGAGTGAGTGTCAGTGAGTGAGTGTCAGTGTGTGAGTGTCATTGAATGAGTGTCAGTGAGTGAGTGTCATTGAGTGAGTGTCAGTGAGTGTGTGTCATTGAGTGAGTGTCAGTGAGTGAGTGTCAGTGAGTGATTGATTGTCAGTGAGTGAGTGAAAGTGAGTGAGTGTCAGTGAGTGAGTGTCAGTGAGTGAGTGTGTGTGACTGTCAGTGAGTGAGTGTCAGTGAGTGTGTGTCAGTGAGAGTCAGTGAGTGAATGTCAGTGAGTGAGTGTCAGTGAATGAGTGAGTGTCAGTGAGTGAGTGTCAGTGAGTGAGTGTCAGTGAGTGAGTGTCAGTGAGAGTCAGTGAGTGAATGTCAGTGAGTGAGTGTCAGTGAATGAGTGAGTGTCAGTGAGTGAGTGTCAGTGAGTGAATGAGTGTCAGTGAGTGAGTGTCAGTGAGTGAGTGTCATTGAATGAGTGAGTGTCAGTGAGTGAGTGTCAGTGAGTGATTGTCAGTGAGTAAGTGTCAGTGAGTGATTGTCAGTGAGTAAGTGTCAGTGAGTGATTGTCAGTGAGTGAGTGGCAGTGAGTGATTGTCAGTGAGTGAGTGTCAGTGAGTGAGTGTCAGTGAGTGAGTGTCAGTTAGTGAGTGTCATTGAGTGAGTGTCAGTGAGTGAGTGTCAGTGAGTGAGTGAGTGTCAGTGATGGAGAGTCAATGAGTGAGTGAGTGCAAGTGAGTGAGTGTCAGTGAGTGAGTGTCAGTGAGTGAGTGTCAATGAGTGAGTGTCAGTGAGTGAGTGTCAGTGAGTGAGTGTCAGTGAGTGTGTGTCACTGAGTGAGTGTCAGTGAGTGAGTGTCCAGTGAGTGAGTGTCAGTGAGTGAGTGTCAGTGAGTGAGTGTCATTGAATGAGTGAGTGTCAGTGAGTGAGTGTCAGTGAGTGATTGTCAGTGAGTAAGTGTCAGTGAGTGATTGTCAGTGAGTAAGTGTCAGTGAGTGATTGTCAGTGAGTGAGTGGCAGTGAGTGATTGTCAGTGAGTGAGTGTCAGTGAGTGAGTGTCAGTGAGTGAGTGTCAGTTAGTGAGTGTCATTGAGTGAGTGTCAGTGAGTGAGTGTCAGTGAGTGAGTGAGTGTCAGTGATGGAGAGTCAATGAGTGAGTGAGTGCAAGTGAGTGAGTGTCAGTGAGTGAGTGTCAGTGAGTGAGTGTCAGTGAGTGTGTGTCAGTGAGTGAGTGTCAGTGAGTGAGTGTCAGTGAGTGTGTGTCACTGAGTGAGTGTCAGTGAGTGAGTGTCCAGTGAGTGAGTGTCAGTGAGTGAGTGTCAGTGAGTGAGTGTCCAGTGAGTGAGTGTGTGTGAGTGTCAGTGAGTGAGTGTCAGTGAGTGTGTGTCAGTGTGTGAGTGTCAGTGAGTGAGTGTCAGTGAGTGAGTGTCATTGAATCAGTGTCAGTGAGTGAGTGTCAGTGAGTGAGTGTCAGTGAGTGAGTGTCAGTGAGTGAGTGTCAGAGAGAGGGTGTCAGTGAGTGAGTGTCAGTGAGTGAGTGTCAGTGACTGAGTATCATTGAGAGAGTGTCAGTGAGTGAGTGGCAGTGAGTGAGTGTCAGTGAGTGAGTGTCATTGAGTGAGTGTCAGTGAGTGAGGGTCATTGAGTGAGTGTCAGTGAGTGAGTGTCAGAGAGTGAGTGTCAGTGAGTGTGTGTCATTGAGTGAGTGTCAGTAAGTGAGTGTCAGTTAGTGAGTGAGTGTCAGTGATTGAGTGACAGTGAGTGAGTGTCAGTGAGTGTCAGTGAGTGAGTGTGTGTGAGTGTCAGTGAGTGAGTGTCAGTGAGTGTGTGTCAGTGAGTGAGTGTCAGTGAGTGAGTGTCAGTGAGTGTGTGTCATTAAGTGAGTGTCAGTGAGTGAGTGTCAGTAAGTGAGTGTCAGTGAGTGAGTGTCAGTGAGTGAGTGTCATTGAGTGAGTGTCAGTGAGTGAATGTCAGTGAGGGAGTGTCAGTGAGTGAGGGTCAGTGAGTGAGTGTCAATGAGTGTCAGTGAAGGAGTGTCAGTGAGTGAGTGAGTGCAAGTGAGTGAGTGTCAGTGAGTGAGTGTCAGAGAGTGTGTGTCAGTGAGTGAGTGTGTGTGAGTGTCAGTAAGTGAGTGTCAGTGAGTGTGTGTCAGTGAGTGAGTGTCAGTGAGTGAGTGTCAGTGAGTGAGTGTCATTGAGTGAGTTTCAGTGAGTGAGTGACAGTGAGTGAGTGTCAGTGAGTGAGTGTCAGTGAGTGAGTGTCAGTGAGTGATTGTCAGAGAGAGGTTGTCAGTGAGTGAGTGTCAGTGAGTGAGTGTCAGTGAGTGAGTGTCATTGAGTGAGTGTCAGTGAGTGAGTGTCAGTTAGTGAGTGTCATTGAGTGAGTGTCAGTGAGTGAGTGTCAGTGAGTGAGTGTCAGTGTGTGTGTGTGATTGAGTGAGTGTCAGTGAGTGAGTGTCATTGAGTGAGTGTCAGTGAGTGAGTGTCAGAGAGTGAGTGTCAGTGAGTGTGTGTCATTGAGTGAGTGTCAGTGAGTGAGTGTCAGTGAGTGATTGATTGTCAGTGAGTGAGTGAAAGTGAGTGAGTGTCAGTGAGTGAGTGTCAGTGAGTGAGTGTGTGTGAGTGTCAGTGAGTGAGTGTCAGTGAGTGTGTGTCAGTGAGAGTCAGAGAGTGAATGTCAGTGAGTGAGTGTCAGTGAATGAGTGAGTGTCAGTGAGTGAGTGTCAGTGAGTGAGTGTCAGTGAGTGAGTGTCAGTGAGTGAGTGTCAGAGAGAGGGTGTCAGTGAGTGAGTGTCAGTGAGTGAGTGTCAGTGAGTGAGTATCATTGAGAGAGTGTCAGTGAGTGAGTGTCAGTGAGTGAGTGTCAGTTAGTGAGGGTCATTGAGTGAGTGTCAGTGAGTGAGTGGCAGTGAGTGAGTGTCAGTGAGTGAGTGTCATTGAGTGAGTGTCAGTGAGTGAGTGTCATTGAGTGAGTGTCAGTGAGTGAGTGTCAGAGAGTGAGTGTTAGTGAGTGTGTGTCATTGAGTGAGTGTCAGTGAGTCAGTGTCAGTGAGTGAGTGAGTGTCAGTGAGTGAGTGACAGTGAGTGAGTGTCAGTGAGTGTCAGTGAGTGAGTGTGTGTGAGTGTCAGTGAGTGAGTGTCAGTGAGTGTGTGTCAGTGAATGAGTGTCATTGAGTGAGTGTCAGTAAGTGAGTGTCAGTGAGTGAGTGTCAGTGAGTGAATGTCAGTGAGTGAGTGTCAGTGAGTGAGGGTCAGTGAGTGAGTGTCAATGAGTGTCAGTGAGTGAGTTTCAGTGAGTGAGTGTCAGTGAGTGAGTGTCAGTGAGTGAGTGTCAGAGAGTGAGTGTCAGTGAGTGAGTGTCAGTTAGTGAGTGTCAGTGAGTGAGTGTCATTGAGTGTGTGTCAGTGAGTGAGTGTCAGTGAGTGAGTGAGTGTCAGTGAGGGAGTGTCAGTGAGTGAGTGAGCGCAAGTGAGTGAGTGTCAGTGAGTGAGTGTCAGTGAGTGTGTGTCAGTGAGTGAGCGTGTGTGAGTGTCAGTGAGTGAGTGTCAGTGAGTGAGTGTCATTGACTGAGTGTCAGTGAGTGATTGTTAGTGAGTGAGTGTCATTGAGTGAGTGTCAGTGAGTGAGTGTCAGTGAGTGAGTGTCAGTGAGTGAGTGTCAGTGAGTGAGTGACAGTGAGTGATTGTCAGAGAGTGGGTGTCAGTGAGTGTGTCAGTGAGTGAGTGTCAGTGAGTGAGTGTCAATGAGTGACTGTCAGTGAGTGAGTGTCAGTTAGTGAGTGTCATTGAGTGAGTGTCAGTGAGTGAGTGTCAGTGAGTGAGTGTCAGTGCGTGAGTGTCATTGAGTGAGTGTCAGTGAGTGAGTGTCATTGAGTGAGTGTCAGTGAGTGAGTGTCAGTGAGTGAGTGTCAGTGAGTGAGTGTCAGAGAGTGAGTGTCAGTGAGTGAGTGAGTGTCAGTGAGGGAGAGTCAGTTAGTGAGTGAGTGCAAGTGAGTGAGTGTCAGTGAGTCAGTGTTTGTGAGTGAGTGTCAGTGAGTGTGTGTCAGTGAGTGAGTGTCAGTGAGTGAGTGTCAGTGAGTGAGTGTCAGTGAGTGTGTGTCAGTGAGTGAGTGTCAGTGAGTGAGTGTCCAGTGAGTGAGTGTGTGTGAGTGTCAGTGAGTGAGTGTCAGTGAGTGTGTGTCAGTGTGTGAGTGTCAGTGAGTGAGTGTCAGTGAGTGAGTGTCATTGAATCAGTGTCAGTGAGTGAGTGTCAGTGAGTGAGTGTCAGTGAGTGAGTGTCAGTGAGTGAGTGTCAGAGAGAGGGTGTCAGTGAGTGAGTGTCAGTGAGTGAGTGTCAGTGACTGAGTATCATTGAGAGAGTGTCAGTGAGTGAGTGTCAGTGAGTGAGTGTCAGTGAGTGAGTATCATTGAGAGAGTGTCAGTGAGTGAGTGTCCAGTGAGTGAGTGTCAGTGAGTGAGTGTCAGTGAGTGAGTGTCAGTGAGTGAGTGTCAGAGAGAGGGTGTCAGTGAGTGAGTGTCAGTGAGTGAGTGTCAGTGAGTGAGTATCATTGAGAGAGTGTCAGTGAGTGAGTGTCAGTGAGTGAGTGTCAGTTAGTGAGGGTCATTGAGTGAGTGTCAGTGAGTGAGTGGCAGTGAGTGAGTGTCATTGAATCAGTGTCAGTGAGTGAGTGTCAGTGAGTGACTGTCAGTGAGTGAGTGTCAGTGAGTGAGTGTCAGAGAGAGGGTGTCAGTGAGTGAGTGTCAGTGAGTGAGTGTCAGTGAGTGAGTATCATTGAGAGAGTGTCAGTGAGTGAGTGGCAGTGAGTGAGTGTCAGTGAGTGAGTGTCATTGAGTGAGTGTCAGTGAGTGAGGGTCATTGAGTGAGTGTCAGTGAGTGAGTGTCAGAGAGTGAGTGTCAGTGAGTATGTGTCATTGAGTGAGTGTCAGTGAGTGAGTGTCAGTTAGTGAGTGAGTGTCAGTGATTGAGTGACAGTGAGTGAGTGTCAGTGAGTGTCAGTGAGTGAGTGTGTGTGAGTGTCAGTGAGTGAGTGTCAGTGAGTGTGTGTCAGTGAGTGAGTGTCAGTGAGTGAGTGTCAGTGAGTGTGTGTCATTAAGTGAGTGTCAGTGAGTGAGAGTCAGTAAGTGAGTGTCAGTGAGTGAGTGTCAGTGAGTGAGTGTCATTGAGTGAGTGTCAGTGAGTGAATGTCAGTGAGTGAGTGTCAGTGAGTGAGGGTCAGTGAGTGAGTGTCAATGAGTGTCAGTGAAGGAGTGTCAGTGAGTGAGTGAGTGCAAGTGAGTGAGTGTCAGTGAGTGAGTGTCAGAGAGTGTGTGTCAGTGAGTGAGTGTGTGTGAGTGTCAGTAAGTGAGTGTCAGTGAGTGTATGTCAGTGAGTGAGTGTCAGTGAGTGAGTGTCAGTGAGTGAGTGTCATTGAGTGAGTGTCAGTGAGTGAGTGACAGTGAGTGAGTGTCAGTGAGTGAGTGTCAGTGAGTGAGTGTCAGTGAGTGATTGTCAGAGAGAGGGTGTCAGTGAGTGAGTGTCAGTGAGTGAGTGTCAGTGAGTGAGTGTCATTGAGTGAGTGTCAGTGAGTGAGTGTCAGTGAGTGTGTGTCATTGAGTGAGTGTCAGTGAGTGAGTGTCAGTGAGTGATTGATTGTCAGTGAGTGAGTGAAAGTGAGTGAGTGTCAGTGAGTGAGTGTCAGTGAGTGAGTGTGTGTGACTGTCAGTGAGTGAGTGTCAGTGAGTGTGTGTCAGTGAGAGTCAGTGAGTGAATGTCAGTGAGTGAGTGTCAGTGAATGAGTGAGTGTCAGTGAGTGAGTGTCAGTGAGTGAGTGTCAGTGAGTGAGTGTCAGTGAGAGTCAGTGAGTGAATGTCAGTGAGTGAGTGTCAGTGAATGAGTGAGTGTCAGTGAGTGAGTGTCAGTGAGTGAATGAGTGTCAGTGAGTGAGTGTCAGTGAGTGAGTGTCATTGAATGAGTGAGTGTCAGTGAGTGAGTGTCAGTGAGTGATTGTCAGTGAGTATGTGTCAGTGAGTGATTGTCAGTGAGTAAGTGTCAGTGAGTGATTGTCAGTGAGTGAGTGGCAGTGAGTGATTGTCAGTGAGTGAGTGTCAGTGAGTGAGTGTCAGTGAGTGAGTGTCAGTTAGTGAGTGTCATTGAGTGAGTGTCAGTGAGTGAGTGTCAGTGAGTGAGTGAGTGTCAGTGATGGAGAGTCAATGAGTGAGTGAGTGCAAGTGAGTGAGTGTCAGTGAGTGAGTGTCAGTGAGTGAGTGTCAGTGAGTGTGTGTCAGTGAGTGAGTGTCAGTGAGTGAGTGTCAGTGAGTGTGTGTCACTGAGTGAGTGTCAGTGAGTGAGTGTCCAGTGAGTGAGTGTCAGTGAGTGAGTGTCAGTGAGTGAGTGTCAGTGAGTGAGTGTCAGAGAGAGGGTGTCAGTGAGTGAGTGTCAGTGAGTGAGTGTCAGTGAGTGAGTATCATTGAGAGAGTGTCAGTGAGTGAGTGTCCAGTGAGTGAGTGTCAGTGAGTGAGTGGCAGTGAGTGAGTGTCAGTGAGTGAGTGTCAGAGAGAGGGTGTCAGTGAGTGAGTGTCAGTGAGTGAGTGTCAGTGAGTGAGTATCATTGAGAGAGTGTCAGTGAGTGAGTGTCAGTGAGTGAGTGTCAGTTAGTGAGGGTCATTGAGTGAGTGTCAGTGAGTGAGTGGCAGTGAGTGAGTGTCAGTGAGTGAGTGTCATTGAGTGAGTGTCAATGAGTGAGTGTCATTGAGTGAGTGTCAGTGAGTGAGTGTCAGAGAGTGAGTGTCAGTGAGTGTGTGTCATTGAGTGAGTGTCAGTGAGTCAGTGTCAGTGAGTGAGTGAGTGTCAGTGAGTGAGTGAGAGTGAGTGAGTGTCAGTGAGTGTCAGTGAGTGAGTGTGTGTGAGTGTCAGTGAGTGAGTGTCAGTGAGTGTGTGTCAGTGAGTGAGTGTCAGTCAGTGAGTGTCAGTGAGTGGGTGTCATTGAGTGAGTGTCAGTGAGTGAGTGTCAGTAAGTGAGTGTCAGTGAGTGAGTGTCAGTGAGTGAATGTCAGTGAGTGAGTGTCAGTGAGTGAGGGTCAGTGAGTGAGTGTCAATGAGTGTCAGTGAGTGAGTTTCAGTGAGTGAGTGTCAGTGAGTGAGTGTCAGTGAGTGAGTGTCAGAGAGTGAGTGTCAGTGAGTGAGTGTCAGTTAGTGAGTGTCAGTGAGTGAGTGTCATTGAGTGTGTGTCAGTGAGTGAGTGTCAGTGAGTGAGTGAGTGTCAGTGAGGGAGTGTCAGTGAGTGAGTGAGCGCAAGTGAGTGAGTGTCAGTGAGTGAGTGTCAGTGAGTGTGTGTCAGTGAGTGAGTGTGTGTGAGTGTCAGTGAGTGAGTGTCAGTGAGTGAGTGTCATTGACTGAGTGTCAGTGAGTGATTGTTAGTGAGTGAGTGTCATTGAGTGAGTGTCAGTGAGTGAGTGTCAGTGAGTGAGTGTCAGTGAGTGTCAGTGAGTGAGTGACAGTGAGTGATTGTCAGAGAGAGGGTGTCAGTGAGTGTGTCAGTGAGTGAGTGTCAGTGAGTGAGTGTCAATGAGTGACTGTCAGTGAGTGAGTGTCAGTTAGTGAGTGTCATTGAGTGAGTGTCAGTGAGTGAGTGTCAGTGAGTGAGTGTCAGTGCGTGAGTGTCATTGAGTGAGTGTCAGTGAGTGAGTGTCATTGAGTGAGTGTCAGTGAGTGAGTGTCAGTGAGTGAGTGTCAGTGAGTGAGTGTCAGAGAGTGAGTGTCAGTGAGTGAGTGTCAGTGAGTGAGTGAGTGTCAGTGAGGGAGAGTCAGTTAGTGAGTGAGTGCAAGTGAGTGAGTGTCAGTGAGTCAGTGTCAGTGAGTGAGTGTCAGTGAGTGTGTGTCAGTGAGTGAGTGTCAGTGAGTGAGTGTCAGTGAGTGAGTGTCAGTGAGTGTGTGTCAGTGATTGAGTGTCAGTGAGTGAGTGTCCAGTGAGTGAGTGTGTGTGAGTGTCAGTGAGTGAGTGTCAGTGAGTGTGTGTCAGTGTGTGAGTGTCAGTGAGTGAGTGTCAGTGAGTGAGTGTCAGTGAGTGAGTGTCATTGAATCAGTGTCAGTGAGTGAGTGTCAGTGAGTGACTGTCAGTGAGTGAGTGTCAGTGAGTGAGTGTCAGAGAGAGGGTGTCAGTGAGTGAGTGTCAGTGAGTGAGTGTCAGAGAGTGTGTGGCAGTGAGTGAGTGTGTGTGAGTGTCAGTAAGTGAGTGTCAGTGAGTGTGTGTCAGTGAGTGAGTGTCAGTGAGTGAGTGTCAGTGAGTGAGTGTCATTGAGTGAGTGTCAGTGAGTGAGTGACAGTGAGTGAGTGTCAGTGAGTGAGTGTCAGTGAGTGAGTGTCAGTGAGTGATTGTCAGAGAGAGGGTGTCAGTGAGTGAGTGTCAGTGAGTGAGTGTCAGTGAGTGAGTGTCATTGAGTGAGTGTCAGTGAGTGAGTGTCAGTGAGTGTGTGTCATTGAGTGAGTGTCAGTGAGTGAGTGTCAGTGAGTGATTGATTGTCAGTGAGTGAGTGAAAGTGAGTGAGTGTCAGTGAGTGAGTGTCAGTGAGTGAGTGTGTGTGACTGTCAGTGAGTGAGTGTCAGTGAGTGTGTGTCAGTGAGAGTCAGTGAGTGAATGTCAGTGAGTGAGTGTCAGTGAATGAGTGAGTGTCAGTGAGTGAGTGTCAGTGAGTGAGTGTCAGTGAGTGAGTGTCAGTGAGAGTCAGTGAGTGAATGTCAGTGAGTGAGTGTCAGTGAATGAGTGAGTGTCAGTGAGTGAGTGTCAGTGAGTGAATGAGTGTCAGTGAGTGAGTGTCAGTGAGTGAGTGTCATTGAATGAGTGAGTGTCAGTGAGTGAGTGTCAGTGAGTGATTGTCAGTGAGTAAGTGTCAGTGAGTGATTGTCAGTGAGTAAGTGTCAGTGAGTGATTGTCAGTGAGTGAGTGGCAGTGAGTGATTGTCAGTGAGTGAGTGTCAGTGAGTGAGTGTCAGTGAGTGAGTGTCAGTTAGTGAGTGTCATTGAGTGAGTGTCAGTGAGTGAGTGTCAGTGAGTGAGTGAGTGTCAGTGATGGAGAGTCAATGAGTGAGTGAGTGCAAGTGAGTGAGTGTCAGTGAGTGAGTGTCAGTGAGTGAGTGTCAATGAGTGAGTGTCAGTGAGTGAGTGTCAGTGAGTGAGTGTCAGTGAGTGTGTGTCACTGAGTGAGTGTCAGTGAGTGAGTGTCCAGTGAGTGAGTGTCAGTGAGTGAGTGTCAGTGAGTGAGTGTCAGTGAGTGAGTGTCAGAGAGAGGGTGTCAGTGAGTGAGTGTCAGTGAGTGAGTGTCAGTGAGTGAGTATCATTGAGAGAGTGTCAGTGAGTGAGTGTCCAGTGAGTGAGTGTCAGTGAGTGAGTGGCAGTGAGTGAGTGTCAGTGAGTGAGTGTCAGAGAGAGGGTGCCAGTGAGTGAGTGTCAGTGAGTGAGTGTCAGTGAGTGAGTATCATTGAGAGAGTGTCAGTGAGTGAGTGTCAGTGAGTGAGTGTCAGTTAGTGAGGGTCATTGAGTGAGTGTCAGTGAGTGAGTGGCAGTGAGTGAGTGTCAGTGAGTGAGTGTCATTGAGTGAGTGTCAATGAGTGAGTGTCATTGAGTGAGTGTCAGTGAGTGAGTGTCAGAGAGTGAGTGTCAGTGAGTGTGTGTCATTGAGTGAGTGTCAGTGAGTCAGTGTCAGTGAGTGAGTGAGTGTCAGTGAGTGAGTGAGAGTGAGTGAGTGTCAGTGAGTGTCAGTGAGTGAGTGTGTGTGAGTGTCAGTGAGTGAGTGTCAGTGAGTGTGTGTCAGTGAGTGAGTGTCAGTCAGTGAGTGTCAGTGAGTGGGTGTCATTGAGTGAGTGTCAGTGAGTGAGTGTCAGTAAGTGAGTGTCAGTGAGTGAGTGTCAGTGAGTGAATGTCAGTGAGTGAGTGTCAGTGAGTGAGGGTCAGTGAGTGAGTGTCAATGAGTGTCAGTGAGTGAGTTTCAGTGAGTGAGTGTCAGTGAGTGAGTGTCAGTGAGTGAGTGTCAGAGAGTGAGTGTCAGTGAGTGAGTGTCAGTTAGTGAGTGTCAGTGAGTGAGTGTCATTGAGTGTGTGTCAGTGAGTGAGTGTCAGTGAGTGAGTGAGTGTCAGTGAGGGAGTGTCAGTGAGTGAGTGAGCGCAAGTGAGTGAGTGTCAGTGAGTGAGTGTCAGTGAGTGTGTGTCAGTGAGTGAGTGTGTGTGAGTGTCAGTGAGTGAGTGTCAGTGAGTGAGTGTCATTGACTGAGTGTCAGTGAGTGATTGTTAGTGAGTGAGTGTCATTGAGTGAGTGTCAGTGAGTGAGTGTCAGTGAGTGAGTGTCAGTGAGTGTCAGTGAGTGAGTGACAGTGAGTGATTGTCAGAGAGAGGGTGTCAGTGAGTGTGTCAGTGAGTGAGTGTCAGTGAGTGAGTGTCAATGAGTGACTGTCAGTGAGTGAGTGTCAGTTAGTGAGTGTCATTGAGTGAGTGTCAGTGAGTGAGTGTCAGTGAGTGAGTGTCAGTGCGTGAGTGTCATTGAGTGAGTGTCAGTGAGTGAGTGTCATTGAGTGAGTGTCAGTGAGTGAGTGTCAGTGAGTGAGTGTCAGAGAGTGAGTGTCAGTGAGTGAGTGTCAGTGAGTGAGTGAGTGTCAGTGAGGGAGAGTCAGTTAGTGAGTGAGTGCAAGTGAGTGAGTGTCAGTGAGTCAGTGTCAGTGAGTGAGTGTCAGTGAGTGTGTGTCAGTGAGTGAGTGTCATTGAGTGAGTGTCAGTGAGTGAGTGTCAGTGAGTGTGTGTCAGTGATTGAGTGTCAGTGAGTGAGTGTCCAGTGAGTGAGTGTGTGTGAGTGTCAGTGAGTGAGTGTCAGTGAGTGTGTGTCAGTGTGTGAGTGTCAGTGAGTGAGTGTCAGTGAGTGAGTGTCAGTGAGTGAGTGTCATTGAATCAGTGTCAGTGAGTGAGTGTCAGTGAGTGAGTGTCAGTGAGTGAGTGTCAGTGAGTGAGTGTCAGAGAGAGGATGTCAGTGAGTGAGTGTCAGTGAGTGAGTGTCAGTGAGTGAGTATCATTGAGAGAGTGTCAGTGAGTGAGTGGCAGTGAGTGAGTGTCAGTGAGTGAGTGTCATTGAGTGAGTGTCAGTGAGTGAGGGTCATTGAGTGAGTGTCAGTGAGTGAGTGTCAGAGAGTGAGTGTCAGTGAGTGTGTGTCATTGAGTGAGTGTCAGTGAGTGAGTGTCAGTTAGTGAGTGAGTGTCAGTGATTGAGTGACAGTGAGTGAGTGTCAGTGAGTGTCAGTGAGTGAGTGAGTGTGAGTGTCAGTGAGTGAGTGTCAGTGAGTGTGTGTCAGTGAGTGAGTGTCAGTGAGTGAGTGTCAGTGAGTGTGTGTCATTAAGTGAGTGTCAGTGAGTGAGTGTCAGTAAGTGAGTGTCAGTGAGTGAGTGTCAGTGAGTGAGTGTCATTGAGTGAGTGTCAGTGAGTGAATGTCAGTGAGTGAGTGTCAGTGAGTGAGGGTCAGTGAGTGAGTGTCAATGAGTGTCAGTGAAGGAGTGTCAGTGAGTGAGTGAGTGCAAGTGAGTGAGTGTCAGTGAGTGAGTGTCAGAGAGTGTGTGTCAGTGAGTGAGTGTGTGTGAGTGTCAGTAAGTGAGTGTCAGTGAGTGTGTGTCAGTGAGTGAGTGTCAGTGAGTGAGTGTCAGTGAGTGAGTGTCATTGAGTGAGTGTCAGTGAGTGAGTGACAGTGAGTGAGTGTCATTGAGTGAGTGTCAGTGAGTGAGTGTCAGTGAGTGATTGTCAGAGAGAGGGTGTCAGTGAGTGAGTGTCAGTGAGTGAGTGTCAGTGAGTGAGTGTCATTGAGTGAGTGTCAGTGAGTGAGTGTCAGTTAGTGAGTGTCAGTGAGTGAGTGTCAGTGAGTGAGTGTCAGTGTGTGAGTGTCATTGAATGAGTGTCAGTGAGTGAGTGCCATTGAGTGAGTGTCAGTGAGTGAGTGTCAGAGAGTGAGTGTCAGTGAGTGTGTGTCATTGAGTGAGTGTCAGTGAGTGAGTGTCAGTGAGTGGTTGATTGTCAGTGAGTGAGTGAAAGTGAGTGAGTGTCAGTGAGTGAGTGTCAGTGAGTGAGAGTGTGTGACTGTCAGTGAGTGAGTGTCAGTGAGTGTGTGTCAGTGAGAGTCAGTGAGTGAATGTCAGTGAGTGAGTGTCAGTGAATGAGTGAGTGTCAGTGAGTGAGTGTCAGTGAGTGAGTGTCAGTGAGTGAGTGTCAGTGTGAGTCAGTGAGTGAATGTCAGTGAGTGAGTGTCAGTGAATGAGTGAGTGTCAGTGAGTGAGTGTCAGTGAGTGAATGAGTGTCAGTGAGTGAGTGTCAGTGAGTGAGTGTCATTGAATGAGTGAGTGTCAGTGAGTGAGTGTCAGTGAGTGATTGTCAGTGAGTAAGTGTCAGTGAGTGATTGTCAGTGAGTAAGTGTCAGTGAGTGATTGTCAGTGAGTGAGTGGCAGTGAGTGATTGTCAGTGAGTGAGTGTCAGTGAGTGAGTGTCAGTGAGTGAGTGTCAGTTAGTGAGTGTCATTGAGTGAGTGTCAGTGAGTGAGTGTCAGTGAGTGAGTGAGTGTCAGTGATGGAGAGTCAATGAGTGAGTGAGTGCAAGTGAGTGAGTGTCAGTGAGTGAGTGTCAGTGAGTGAGTGTCAGTGAGTGTGTGTCAGTGAGTGAGTGTCAGTGAGTGTGTGTCACTGAGTGAGTGTCAGTGAGTGAGTGTCCAGTGAGTGAGTGTCAGTGAGTGAGTGTCAGTGAGTGAGTGTCCAGTGAGTGAGTGTGTGTGAGTGTCAGTGAGTGAGTGTCAGTGAGTGTGTGTCAGTGTGTGAGTGTCAGTGAGTGAGTGTCAGTGAGTGAGTGTCATTGAATCAGTGTCAGTGAGTGAGTGTCAGTGAGTGAGTGTCAGTGAGTGAGGGTCATTGAGTGAGTGTCAGTGAGTGAGTGTCAGAGAGTGAGTGTCAGTGAGTGTGTGTCATTGAGTGAGTGTCAGTAAGTGAGTGTCAGTTAGTGAGTGAGTGTCAGTGATTGAGTGACAGTGAGTGAGTGTCAGTGAGTGTCAGTGAGTGAGTGTGTGTGAGTGTCAGTGAGTGAGTGTCAGTGAGTGTGTGTCAGTGAGTGAGTGTCAGTGAGTGAGTGTCAGTGAGTGTGGGTCATTAAGTGAGTGTCAGTGAGTGAGTGTCAGTAAGTGAGTGTCAGTGAGTGAGTGTCAGTGAGTGAGTGTCATTGAGTGAGTGTCAGTGAGTGAATGTCAGTGAGTGAGTGTCAGTGAGTGAGGGTCAGTGAGTGAGTGTCAATGAGTGTCAGTGAAGGAGTGTCAGTGAGTGAGTGAGTGCAAGTGAGTGAGTGTCAGTGAGTGAGTGTCAGAGAGTGTGTGTCAGTGAGTGAGTGTGTGTGAGTGTCAGTAAGTGAGTGTCAGTGAGTGTGTGTCAGTGAGTGAGTGTCAGTGAGTGAGTGTCAGTGAGTTAGTGTCATTGAGTGAGTGTCAGTGAGTGAGTGACAGTGAGTGAGTGTCAGTGAGTGAGTGTCAGTGAGTGAGTGTCAGTGAGTGATTGTCAGAGAGAGGTTGTCAGTGAGTGAGTGTCAGTGAGTGAGTGTCAGTGAGTGAGTGTCATTGAGTGAGTGTCAGTGAGTGAGTGTCAGTTAGTGAGTGTCATTGAGTGAGTGTCAGTGAGTGAGTGTCAGTGAGTGAGTGTCAGTGTGTGAGTGTGATTGAGTGAGTGTCAGTGAGTGAGTGTCATTGAGTGAGTGTCAGTGAGTGAGTGTCAGAGAGTGAGTGTCAGTGAGTGTGTGTCATTGAGTGAGTGTCAGTGAGTGAGTGTCAGTGAGTGATTGATTGTCAGTGAGTGAGTGAAAGTGAGTGAGTGTCAGTGAGTGAGTGTCAGTGAGTGAGTGTGTGTGAGTGTCAGTGAGTGAGTGTCAGTGAGTGTGTGTCAGTGAGAGTCAGAGAGTGAATGTCAGTGAGTGAGTGTCAGTGAATGAGTGAGTGTCAGTGAGTGAGTGTCAGTGAGTGAGTGTCAGTGAGTGAGTGTCAGTGAGTGAGTGTCAGAGAGAGGGTGTCAGTGAGTGAGTGTCAGTGAGTGAGTGTCAGTGAGTGAGTATCATTGAGAGAGTGTCAGTGAGTGAGTGTCAGTGAGTGAGTGTCAGTTAGTGAGGGTCATTGAGTGAGTGTCAGTGAGTGAGTGGCAGTGAGTGAGTGTCAGTGAGTGAGTGTCATTGAGTGAGTGTCAGTGAGTGAGTGTCATTGAGTGAGTGTCAGTGAGTGAGTGTCAGAGAGTGAGTGTTAGTGAGTGTGTGTCATTGAGTGAGTGTCAGTGAGTCAGTGTCAGTGAGTGAGTGTCAGTGAGTGAGTGCCAGTGAGTGAGTGTCAGTGAGTGTCAGTGAGTGAGTGTGTGTGAGTGTCAGTGAGTGAGTGTCAGTGAGTGTGTGTCAGTGAGTGAGTGTCATTGAGTGAGTGTCAGTAAGTGAGTGTCAGTGAGTGAGTGTCAGTGAGTGAATGTCAGTGAGTGAGTGTCAGTGAGTGAGGGTCAGTGAGTGAGTGTCAATGAGTGTCAGTGAGTGAGTTTCAGTGAGTGAGTGTCAGTGAGTGAGTGTCAGTGAGTGAGTGTCAGAGAGTGAGTGTCAGTGAGTGAGTGTCAGTTAGTGAGTGTCAGTGAGTGAGTGTCATTGAGTGTGTGTCAGTGAGTGAGTGTCAGTGAGTGAGTGAGTGTCAGTGAGGGAGTGTCAGTGATGAGTGAGCGCAAGTGAGTGAGTGTCAGTGAGTGAGTGTCAGTGAGTGTGTGTCAGTGAGTGAGCGTGTGTGAGTGTCAGTGAGTGAGTGTCAGTGAGTGAGTGTCATTGACTGAGTGTCAGTGAGTGATTGTTAGTGAGTGAGTGTCATTGAGTGAGTGTCAGTGAGTGAGTGTCAGTGAGTGAGTGTCAGTGAGTGAGTGTCAGTGAGTGAGTGACAGTGAGTGATTGTCAGAGAGAGGGTGTCAGTGAGTGTGTCAGTGAGTGAGTGTCAGTGAGTGAGTGTCAATGAGTGACTGTCAGTGAGTGAGTGTCAGTTAGTGAGTGTCATTGAGTGAGTGTCAGTGAGGGAGTGTCAGTGAGTGAGTGTCAGTGCGTGAGTGTCATTGAGTGAGTGTCAGTGAGTGAGTGTCATTGAGTGAGTGTCAGTGAGTGAGTGTCAGTGAGTTAGTGTCAGTGAGTGAGTGTCAGTGAGTGAGTGTCAGTGAGTGAGTGTCAGTGAGTGAGTGAGTGTCAGTGAGGGAGAGTCAGTTAGTGAGTGAGTGCAAGTGAGTGAGTGTCAGTGAGTCAGTGTTTGTGAGTGAGTGTCAGTGAGTGTGTGTCAGTGAGTGAGTGTCAGTGAGTGAGTGTCAGTGAGTGTGTGTCAGTGAGTGAGTGTCAGTGAGTGAGTGTCCAGTGAGTGAGTGTGTGTGAGTGTCAGTGAGTGAGTGTCAGTGAGTGTGTGTCAGTGTGTGAGTGTCAGTGAGTGAGTGTCAGTGAGTGAGTGTCATTGAATCAGTGTCAGTGAGTGAGTGTCAGTGAGTGAGTGTCAGTGAGTGAGTGTCAGTGAGTGAGTGTCAGAGAGAGGGTGTCAGTGAGTGAGTGTCAGTGAGTGAGTGTCAGTGACTGAGTATCATTGAGAGAGTGTCAGTGAGTGAGTGTCAGTGAGTGAGTGTCAGTGAGTGAGTATCATTGAGAGAGTGTCAGTGAGTGAGTGTCCAGTGAGTGAGTGTCAGTGAGTGAGTGTCAGTGAGTGAGTGTCAGTGAGTGAGTGTCAGAGAGAGGGTGTCAGTGAGTGAGTGTCAGTGAGTGAGTGTCAGTGAGTGAGTATCATTGAGAGAGTGTCAGCGAGTGAGTGTCAGTGAGTGAGTGTCAGTTAGTGAGGGTCATTGAGTGAGTGTCAGTGAGTGAGTGGCAGTGAGTGAGTGTCAGTGAGTGAGTGTCATTGAGTGAGTGTCAATGAGTGAGTGTCATTGAGTGAGTATCAGTGAGTGAGTGTCAGAGAGTGAGTGTCAGTGAGTGTGTGTCATTGAGTGAGTGTCAGTGAGTCAGTGTCAGTGAGTGAGTGAGTGTCAGTGAGTGAGTGAGAGTGAGTGAGTGTCAGTGAGTGTCAGTGAGTGAGTGTGTGTGAGTGTCAGTGAGTGAGTGTCAGTGAGTGTGTGTCAGTGAGTGAGTGTCAGTCAGTGAGTGTCAGTGAGTGGGTGTCATTGAGTGAGTGTCAGTGAGTGAGTGTCAGTAAGTGAGTGTCAGTGAGTGAGTGTCAGTGAGTGAATGTCAGTGAGTGAGTGTCAGTGAGTGAGGGTCAGTGAGTGAGTGTCAATGAGTGTCAGTGAGTGAGTTTCAGTGAGTGAGTGTCAGTGAGTGAGTGTCAGTGAGTGAGTGTCAGAGAGTGAGTGTCAGTGAGTGAGTGTCAGTTAGTGAGTGTCAGTGAGTGAGTGTCATTGAGTGTGTGTCAGTGAGTGAGTGTCAGTGAGTGAGTGAGTGTCAGTGAGGGAGTGTCATTGAGTGAGTGAGCGCAAGTGAGTGAGTGTCAGTGAGTGAGTGTCAGTGAGTGTGTGTCAGTGAGTGAGTGTGTGTGAGTGTCAGTGAGTGAGTGTCAGTGAGTGAGTGTCATTGACTGAGTGTCAGTGAGTGATTGTTAGTGAGTGAGTGTCATTGAGTGAGTGTCAGTGAGTGAGTGTCAGTGAGTGAGTGTCAGTGAGTGAGTGTCAGTGAGTGAGTGACAGTGAGTGATTGTCAGAGAGAGGGTGTCAGTGAGTGTGTCAGTGAGTGAGTGTCAGTGAGTGAGTGTCAATGAGTGACTGTCAGTGAGTGAGTGTCAGTTAGTGAGTGTCATTGAGTGAGTGTCAGTGAGTGAGTGTCAGTGAGTGAGTGTCAGTGCGTGAGTGTCATTGAGTGAGTGTCAGTGAGTGAGTGTCATTGAGTGAGTGTCAGTGAGTGAGTGTCAGTGAGTGAGTGTCAGTGAGTGAGTGTCAGAGAGTGAGTGTCAGTGAGTGAGTGTCAGTGAGTGAGTGAGTGTCAGTGAGGGAGAGTCAGTTAGTGAGTGAGTGCAAGTGAGTGAGTGTCAGTGAGTCAGTGTCAGTGAGTGAGTGTCAGTGAGTGTGTGTCAGTGAGTGAGTGTCAGTGAGTGAGTGTCAGTGAGTGAGTGTCAGTGAGTGTGTGTCAGTGATTGAGTGTCAGTGAGTGAGTGTCCAGTGAGTGAGTGTGTGTGAGTGTCAGTGAGTGAGTGTCAGTGAGTGTGTGTCAGTGTGTGAGTGTCAGTGAGTGAGTGTCAGTGAGTGAGTGTCAGTGAGTGAGTGTCAGTGAGTGAGTGTCATTGAATCAGTGTCAGTGAGTGAGTGTCAGTGAGTGACTGTCAGTGAGTGAGTGTCAGTGAGTGAGTGTCAGAGAGAGGGTGTCAGTGAGTGAGTGTCAGTGAGTGAGTGTCAGTGAGTGAGTATCATTGAGAGAGTGTCAGTGAGTGAGTGGCAGTGAGTGAGTGTTAGTGAGTGAGTGTCATTGAGTGAGTGTCAGTGAGTGAGGGTCATTGAGTGAGTGTCAGTGAGTGAGTGTCAGAGAGTGAGTGTCAGTGAGTGTGTGTCATTGAGTGAGTGTCAGTGAGTGAGTGTCAGTTAGTGAGTGAGTGTCAGTGATTGAGTGACAGTGAGTGAGTGTCAGTGAGTGTCAGTGAGTGAGTGTGTGTGAGTGTCATTGAGTGAGTGTCAGTGAGTGTGTGTCAGTGAGTGAGTGTCAGTGAGTGAGTGTCAGTGAGTGTGTGTCATTAAGTGAGTGTCAGTGAGTGAGTGTCAGTAAGTGAGTGTCAGTGAGTGAGTGTCAGTGAGTGAGTGTCATTGAGTGAGTGTCAGTGAGTGAATGTCAGTGAGTGAGTGTCAGTGAGTGAGGGTCAGTGAGTGAGTGTCAATGAGTGTCAGTGAAGGAGTGTCAGTGAGTGAGTGAGTGCAAGTGAGTGAGTGTCAGTGAGTGAGTGTCAGTGAGTGAGTGTGTGTGAGTGTCAGTAAGTGAGTGTCAGTGAGTGTGTGTCAGTGAGTGAGTGTCAGTGAGTGAGTGTCAGTGAGTGAGTGTCATTGAGTGAGTGTCAGTGAGTGAGTGACAGTGAGTGAGTGTCAGTGAGTGAGTGTCAGTGAGTGAGTGTCAGTGAGTGATTGTCAGAGAGTGAGTGAGTGTCAGTGAGGGAGAGTCAGTTAGTGAGTGAGTGCAAGTGAGTGAGTGTCAGTGAGTCAGTGTTTGTGAGTGAGTGTCAGTGAGTGTGTGTCAGTGAGTGAGTGTCAGTGAGTGAGTGTCAGTGAGTGTGTGTCAGTGAGTGAGTGTCAGTGAGTGAGTGTCCAGTGAGTGAGTGTGTGTGAGTGTCAGTGAGTGAGTGTCAGTGAGTGTGTGTCAGTGTGTGAGTGTCAGTGAGTGAGTGTCAGTGAGTGAGTGTCATTGAATCAGTGTCAGTGAGTGAGTGTCAGTGAGTGAGTGTCAGTGAGTGAGTGTCAGTGAGTGAGTGTCAGAGAGAGGGTGTCAGTGAGTGAGTGTCAGTGAGTGAGTGTCAGTGACTGAGTATCATTGAGAGAGTGTCAGTGAGTGAGTGTCAGTGAGTGAGTGTCAGTGAGTGAGTATCATTGAGAGAGTGTCAGTGAGTGAGTGTCCAGTGAGTGAGTGTCAGTGAGTGAGTGTCAGTGAGTGAGTGTCAGTGAGTGAGTGTCAGAGAGAGGGTGTCAGTGAGTGAGTGTCAGTGAGTGAGTGTCAGTGAGTGAGTATCATTGAGAGAGTGTCAGCGAGTGAGTGTCAGTGAGTGAGTGTCAGTTAGTGAGGGTCATTGAGTGAGTGTCAGTGAGTGAGTGGCAGTGAGTGAGTGTCAGTGAGTGAGTGTCATTGAGTGAGTGTCAATGAGTGAGTGTCATTGAGTGAGTATCAGTGAGTGAGTGTCAGAGAGTGAGTGTCAGTGAGTGTGTGTCATTGAGTGAGTGTCAGTGAGTCAGTGTCAGTGAGTGAGTGAGTGTCAGTGAGTGAGTGAGAGTGAGTGAGTGTCAGTGAGTGTCAGTGAGTGAGTGTGTGTGAGTGTCAGTGAGTGAGTGTCAGTGAGTGTGTGTCAGTGAGTGAGTGTCAGTCAGTGAGTGTCAGTGAGTGGGTGTCATTGAGTGAGTGTCAGTGAGTGAGTGTCAGTAAGTGAGTGTCAGTGAGTGAGTGTCAGTGAGTGAATGTCAGTGAGTGAGTGTCAGTGAGTGAGGGTCAGTGAGTGAGTGTCAATGAGTGTCAGTGAGTGAGTTTCAGTGAGTGAGTGTCAGTGAGTGAGTGTCAGTGAGTGAGTGTCAGAGAGTGAGTGTCAGTGAGTGAGTGTCAGTTAGTGAGTGTCAGTGAGTGAGTGTCATTGAGTGTGTGTCAGTGAGTGAGTGTCAGTGAGTGAGTGAGTGTCAGTGAGGGAGTGTCATTGAGTGAGTGAGCGCAAGTGAGTGAGTGTCAGTGAGTGAGTGTCAGTGAGTGTGTGTCAGTGAGTGAGTGTGTGTGAGTGTCAGTGAGTGAGTGTCAGTGAGTGAGTGTCATTGACTGAGTGTCAGTGAGTGATTGTTAGTGAGTGAGTGTCATTGAGTGAGTGTCAGTGAGTGAGTGTCAGTGAGTGAGTGTCAGTGAGTGAGTGTCAGTGAGTGAGTGACAGTGAGTGATTGTCAGAGAGAGGGTGTCAGTGAGTGTGTCAGTGAGTGAGTGTCAGTGAGTGAGTGTCAATGAGTGACTGTCAGTGAGTGAGTGTCAGTTAGTGAGTGTCATTGAGTGAGTGTCAGTGAGTGAGTGTCAGTGAGTGAGTGTCAGTGCGTGAGTGTCATTGAGTGAGTGTCAGTGAGTGAGTGTCATTGAGTGAGTGTCAGTGAGTGAGTGTCAGTGAGTGAGTGTCAGTGAGTGAGTGTCAGAGAGTGAGTGTCAGTGAGTGAGTGTCAGTGAGTGAGTGAGTGTCAGTGAGGGAGAGTCAGTTAGTGAGTGAGTGCAAGTGAGTGAGTGTCAGTGAGTCAGTGTCAGTGAGTGAGTGTCAGTGAGTGTGTGTCAGTGAGTGAGTGTCAGTGAGTGAGTGTCAGTGAGTGAGTGTCAGTGAGTGTGTGTCAGTGATTGAGTGTCAGTGAGTGAGTGTCCAGTGAGTGAGTGTGTGTGAGTGTCAGTGAGTGAGTGTCAGTGAGTGTGTGTCAGTGTGTGAGTGTCAGTGAGTGAGTGTCAGTGAGTGAGTGTCAGTGAGTGAGTGTCAGTGAGTGAGTGTCATTGAATCAGTGTCAGTGAGTGAGTGTCAGTGAGTGACTGTCAGTGAGTGAGTGTCAGTGAGTGAGTGTCAGAGAGAGGGTGTCAGTGAGTGAGTGTCAGTGAGTGAGTGTCAGTGAGTGAGTATCATTGAGAGAGTGTCAGTGAGTGAGTGGCAGTGAGTGAGTGTTAGTGAGTGAGTGTCATTGAGTGAGTGTCAGTGAGTGAGGGTCATTGAGTGAGTGTCAGTGAGTGAGTGTCAGAGAGTGAGTGTCAGTGAGTGTGTGTCATTGAGTGAGTGTCAGTGAGTGAGTGTCAGTTAGTGAGTGAGTGTCAGTGATTGAGTGACAGTGAGTGAGTGTCAGTGAGTGTCAGTGAGTGAGTGTGTGTGAGTGTCATTGAGTGAGTGTCAGTGAGTGTGTGTCAGTGAGTGAGTGTCAGTGAGTGAGTGTCAGTGAGTGTGTGTCATTAAGTGAGTGTCAGTGAGTGAGTGTCAGTAAGTGAGTGTCAGTGAGTGAGTGTCAGTGAGTGAGTGTCATTGAGTGAGTGTCAGTGAGTGAATGTCAGTGAGTGAGTGTCAGTGAGTGAGGGTCAGTGAGTGAGTGTCAATGAGTGTCAGTGAAGGAGTGTCAGTGAGTGAGTGAGTGCAAGTGAGTGAGTGTCAGTGAGTGAGTGTCAGTGAGTGAGTGTGTGTGAGTGTCAGTAAGTGAGTGTCAGTGAGTGTGTGTCAGTGAGTGAGTGTCAGTGAGTGAGTGTCAGTGAGTGAGTGTCATTGAGTGAGTGTCAGTGAGTGAGTGACAGTGAGTGAGTGTCAGTGAGTGAGTGTCAGTGAGTGAGTGTCAGTGAGTGATTGTCAGAGAGAGGGTGTCAGTGAGTGAGTGTCAGTGAGTGAGTGTCAGTGAGTGAGTGTCATTGAGTGAGTGTCAGTGAGTGAGTGTCAGTTAGTGAGTGTCATTGAGTGAGTGTCAGTGAGTGAGTGTCAGTGAGTGAGTGTCAGTGTGTGAGTGTCATTGAATGAGTGTCAGTGAGTGAGTGTCATTGAGTGAGTGTCAGTGAGTGAGTGTCAGAGAGTGAGTGTCAGTGAGTGTGTGTCATTGAGTGAGTGTCAGTGAGTGAGTGTCAGTGAGTGATTGATTGTCAGTGAGTGAGTGAAAGTGAGTGAGTGTCAGTGAGTGAGTGTCAGTGAGTGAGTGTGTGTGACTGTCAGTGAGTGAGTGTCAGTGAGTGTGTGTCAGTGAGAGTCAGTGAGTGAATGTCAGTGAGTGAGTGTCAGTGAATGAGTGAGTGTCAGTGAGTGAGTGTCAGTGAGTGAGTGTCAGTGAGTGAGTGTCAGTGAGAGTCAGTGAGTGAATGTCTGTGAGTGAGTGTCAGTGAATGAGTGAGTGTCAGTGAGTGAATGAGTGTCAGTGAGTGAGTGTCAGTGAGTGAGTGTCATTGAATGAGTGAGTGTCAGTGAGTGAGTGTCAGTGAGTGATTGTCAGTGAGTAAGTGTCAGTGAGTGATTGTCAGTGAGTGAGTGGCAGTGAGTGATTGTCAGTGAGTGAGTGTCAGTGAGTGAGTGTCAGTGAGTGAGTGTCAGTTAGTGAGTGTCATTGAGTGAGTGTCAGTGAGTGAGTGTCAGTGAGTGAGTGAGTGTCAGTGATGGAGAGTCAATGAGTGAGTGAGTGCAAGTGAGTGAGTGTCAGTGAGTGAGTGTCAGTGAGTGTGTGTCAGTGAGTGAGTGTCAGTGAGTGAGTGTCAGTGAGTGAGTGTCAGTGAGTGTGTGTCACTGAGTGAGTGTCAGTGAGTGAGTGTCCAGTGAGTGAGTGTCAGTGAGTGAGTGTCAGTGAGTGAGTGTCAGTGAGTGAGTGTCAGAGAGAGGGTGTCAGTGAGTGAGTGTCAGTGAGTGAGTGTCAGTGAGTGAGTATCATTGAGAGAGTGTCAGTGAGTGAGTGTCCAGTGAGTGAGTGTCAGTGAGTGAGTGTCAGTGAGTGAGTGTCAGTGAGTGAGTGTCAGAGAGAGGGTGTCAGTGAGTGAGTGTCAGTGAGTGAGTGTCAGTTAGTGAGGGTCATTGAGTGAGTGTCAGTGAGTGAGTGGCAGTGAGTGAGTGTCAGTGAGTGAGTGTCATTGAGTGAGTGTCAGTGAGTGAGTGTCATTGAGTGAGTGTCAGTGAGTGAGTGTCAGAGAGTGAGTGTCATTGAGTGAGTGTCAGTGAGTCAGTGTCAGTGAGTGAGTGAGTGTCAGTGAGTGAGTGACAGTGACTAAGTGTCAGTGAGTGTCAGTGAGTGAGTGTGTGTGTGTCAGTGAGTGAGTGTCAGTGAGTGTGTGTCAGTGAGTGAGTGTCAGTGAGTGAGTGTCAGTAAGTGAGTGTCAGTGAGTGAGTGTCAGTGAGTGAATGTCAGTGAGTGAGTGTCAGTGAGTGAGGGTCAGTGAGTGAGTGTCAATGAGTGTCAGTGAGTGAGTTTCAGTGAGTGAGTGTCAGTGAGTGAGTGTCAGTGAGTGAGTGTCAGAGAGTGAGTGTCAGTGAGTGAGTGTCAGTTAGTGAGTGTCAGTGAGTGAGTGTCATTGAGTGTGTGTCAGTGAGTGAGTGTCAGTGAGTGAGTGAGTGTCAGTGAGGGAGTGTCAGTGAGTGAGTGAGCGCAAGTGAGTGAGTGTCAGTGAGTGAGTGTCATTGACTGAGTGTCAGTGACTGATTGTTAGTGAGTGAGTGTCATTGAGTGAGTGTCAGTGAGTGAGTGTCAGTGAGTGAGTGTCAGTGTGTGAGTGTCAGTGAGTGAGTGACAGTGAGTGATTGTCAGAGAGAGGGTGTCAGTGAGTTTGTCAGTGAGTGAGTGTCAGTGAGTGAGTGTCAATGAGTGACTGTCAGTGAGTGAGTGTCAGTTAGTGAGTGTCATTGAGTGAGTGTCAGTGAGTGAGTGTCAGTGAGTGAGTGTCAGTGCGTGAGTGTCATTGAGTGAGTGTCAGTGAGTGAGTGTCATTGAGTGAGTGTCAGTGAGTGAGTGTCAGTGAGTGAGTGTCAGTGAGTGAGTGTCAGAGAGTGAGTGTCAGTGAGTGAGTGTCAGTGAGTGAGTGAGTGTCAGTGAGGGAGAGTCAGTTAGTGAGTGAGTGCAAGTGAGTGAGTGTCAGTGAGTCAGTGTCAGTGAGTGAGTGTCAGTGAGTGTGTGTCTGTGAGTGAGTGTCAGTGAGTGAGTGTCAGTGAGTGAGTGTCAGTGAGTGTGTGTCAGTGAGTGAGTGTCAGTGAGTGAGTGTCCAGTGAGTGAGAGTGTGTGAGTGTCAGTGAGTGAGTGTCAGTGAGTGTGTGTCAGTGTGTGAGTGTCAGTGAGTGAGTGTCAGTGAGTGAGTGTCATTGAATCAGTGTCAGTGAATTAGTGTCAGTGAGTGAGTGTCAGTGAGTGAGAGTCAGTGAGTGAGTGTCAGAGAGAGGGTGTCAGTGAGTGAGTGTCAGTGAGTGAGTGTCAGTGACTGAGTATCATTGAGAGAGTGTCAGTGAGTGAGTGGCAGTGAGTGAGTGTCAGTGAGTGAGTGTCATTGAGTGAGTGTCAGTGAGTGAGGTTCATTGAGTGAGTGTCAGTGAGTGAGTGTCAGAGAGTGAGTGTCAGTGAGTGTGTGTCATTGAGTGAGTGTCAGTAAGTGAGTGTCAGTTAGTGAGTGAGTGTCAGTGATTGAGTGACAGTGAGTGAGTGTCAGTGAGTGTCAGTGAGTGAGTGTGTGTGAGTGTCAGTGAGTGAGTGTCAGTGAGTGTGTGTCAGTGAGTGAGTGTCAGTGAGTGAGTGTCAGTGAGTGTGTGTCATTAAGTGAGTGTCAGTGAGTGAGTGTCAGTAAGTGAGTGTCAGTGAGTGAGTGTCAGTGAGTGAGTGTCATTGAGTGAGTGTCAGTGAGTGAATGTCAGTGAGTGAGTGTCAGTGAGTGAGGGTCAGTGAGTGAGTGTCAATGAGTGTCAGTGAAGGAGTGTCAGTGAGTGAGTGAGTGCAAGTGAGTGAGTGTCAGTGAGTGAGTGTCAGAGAGTGTGTGTCAGTGAGTGAGTGTGTGTGAGTGTCAGTAAGTGAGTGTCAGTGAGTGTGTGTCAGTGAGTGAGTGTCAGTGAGTGAGTGTCAGTGAGTGAGTGTCATTGAGTGAGTGTCAGTGAGTGAGTGACAGTGAGTGAGTGTCAGTGAGTGAGTGTCAGTGAGTGAGTGTCAGTGAGTGATTGTCAGAGAGAGGTTGTCAGTGAGTGAGTGTCAGTGAGTGAGTGTCAGTGAGTGAGTGTCATTGAGTGAGTGTCAGTGAGTGAGTGTCAGTTAGTGAGTGTCATTGAGTGAGTGTCAGTGAGTGAGTGTCAGTGAGTGAGAGTCAGTGTGTGAGTGTGATTGAGTGAGTGTCAGTGAGTGAGTGTCATTGAGTGAGTGTCAGTGAGTGAGTGTCAGAGAGTGAGTGTCAGTGAGTGTGTGTCATTGAGTGAGTGTCAGTGAGTGAGTGTCAGTGAGTGATTGATTGTCAGTGAGTGAGTGAAAGTGAGTGAGTGTCAGTGAGTGAGTGTCAGTGAGTGAGTGTGTGTGAGTGTCAGTGAGTGAGTGTCAGTGAGTGTGTGTCAGTGAGAGTCAGTGAGTGAATGTCAGTGAGTGAGTGTCAGTGAATGAGTGAGTGTCAGTGAGTGAGTGTCAGTGAGTGAGTGTCAGTGAGTGAGTGTCAGTGAGTGAGTGTCAGAGAGAGGGTGTCAGTGAGTGAGTGTCAGTGAGTGAGTGTCAGTGAGTGAGTATCATTGAGAGAGTGTCAGTGAGTGAGTGTCAGTGAGTGAGTGTCAGTTAGTGAGGGTCATTGAGTGAGTGTCAGTGAGTGAGTGGCAGTGAGTGAGTGTCAGTGAGTGAGTGTCATTGAGTGAGTGTCAGTGAGTGAGTGTCATTGAGTGAGTGTCAGTGAGTGAGTGTCAGAGAGTGAGTGTTAGTGAGTGTGTGTCATTGAGTGAGTGTCAGTGAGTCAGTGTCAGTGAGTGAGTGAGTGTCAGTGAGTGAGTGACAGTGAGTGAGTGTCAGTGAGTGTCAGTGAGTGAGTGTGTGTGAGTGTCAGTGAGTGAGTGTCAGTGAGTGTGTGTCAGTGAGTGAGTGTCAGTGAGTGAGTGTCAGTAAGTGAGTGTCAGTGAGTGAGTGTCAGTGAGTGAATGTCAGTGAGTGAGTGTCAGTGAGTGAGGGTCAGTGAGTGAGTGTCAATGAGTGTCAGTGAGTGAGTTTCAGTGAGTGAGTGTCAGTGAGTGAGTGTCAGTGAGTGAGTGTCAGAGAGTGAGTGTCAGTGAGTGAGTGTCAGTTAGTGAGTGTCAGTGAGTGAGTGTCATTGAGTGTGTGTCAGTGAGTGAGTGTCAGTGAGTGAGTGAGTGTCAGTGAGGGAGTGTCAGTGAGTGAGTGAGCGCAAGTGAGTGAGTGTCAGTGAGTGAGTGTCAGTGAGTGTGTGTCAGTGAGTGAGCGTGTGTGAGTGTCAGTGAGTGAGTGTCAGTGAGTGAGTGTCATTGACTGAGTGTCAGTGAGTGATTGTTAGTGAGTGAGTGTCATTGAGTGAGTGTCAGTGAGTGAGTGTCAGTGAGTGAGGGTCAGTGAGTGAGTGTCAGTGAGTGAGTGACAGTGAGTGATTGTCAGAGAGAGGGTGTCAGTGAGTGTGTCAGTGAGTGAGTGTCAGTGAGTGAGTGTCAATGAGTGACTGTCAGTGAGTGAGTGTCAGTTAGTGAGTGTCATTGAGTGAGTGTCAGTGAGTGAGTGTCAGTGAGTGAGTGTCAGTGCGTGAGTGTCATTGAGTGAGTGTCAGTGAGTGAGTGTCATTGAGTGAGTGTCAGTGAGTGAGTGTCAGTGAGTGAGTGTCAGTGAGTGAGTGTCAGAGAGTGAGTGTCAGTGAGTGAGTGTCAGTGAGTGAGTGAGTGTCAGTGAGGGAGAGTCAGTTAGTGAGTGAGTGCAAGTGAGTGAGTGTCAGTGAGTCAGTGTTTGTGAGTGAGTGTCAGTGAGTGTGTGTCAGTGAGTGAGTGTCAGTGAGTGAGTGTCAGTGAGTGAGTGTCAGTGAGTGTGTGTCAGTGAGTGAGTGTCAGTGAGTGAGTGTCCAGTGAGTGAGTGTGTGTGAGTGTCAGTGAGTGAGTGTCAGTGAGTGTGTGTCAGTGTGTGAGTGTCAGTGAGTGAGTGTCAGTGAGTGAGTGTCATTGAATCAGTGTCAGTGAGTGAGTGTCAGTGAGTGAGTGTCAGTGAGTGAGTGTCAGTGAGTGAGTGTCAGAGAGAGGGTGTCAGTGAGTGAGTGTCAGTGAGTGAGTGTCAGTGACTGAGTATCATTGAGAGAGTGTCAGTGAGTGAGTGGCAGTGAGTGAGTGTCAGTGAGTGAGTGTCATTGAGTGAGTGTCAGTGAGTGAGGGTCATTGAGTGAGTGTCAGTGAGTGAGTGTCAGAGAGTGAGTGTCAGTGAGTGTGTGTCATTGAGTGAGTGTCAGTGAGTGAGTGTCAGTTAGTGAGTGAGTGTCAGTGATTGAGTGACAGTGAGTGAGTGTCAGTGAGTGTCAGTGAGTGAGTGTGTGTGAGTGTCAGTGAGTGAGTGTCAGTGAGTGTGTGTCAGTGAGTGAGTGTCAGTGAGTGAGTGTCAGTGAGTGTGTGTCATTAAGTGAGTGTCAGTGAGTGAGTGTCAGTAAGTGAGTGTCAGTGAGTGAATGTCAGTGAGTGAGTGTCATTGAGTGAGTGTCAGTGAGTGAATGTCAGTGAGTGAGTGTCAGTGAGTGAGGGTCAGTGAGTGAGTGTCAATGAGTGTCAGTGAAGGAGTGTCAGTGAGTGAGTGAGTGCAAGTGAGTGAGTGTCAGTGAGTGAGTGTCAGAGAGTGTGTGTCAGTGAATGAGTGTGTGTGAGTGTCAGTAAGTGAGTGTCAGTGAGTGTGTGTCAGTGAGTGAGTGTCAGTGAGTGAGTGTCAGTGAGTGAGTGTCATTGAGTGTGTGTCAGTGAGTGAGTGACAGTGAGTGAGTGTCAGTGAGTGAGTGTCAGTGAGTGAGTGTCAGTGAGTGATTGTCAGAGAGAGGGTGTCAGTGAGTGAGTGTCAGTGAGTGAGTGTCAGTGAGTGAGTGTCATTGAGTGAGTGTCAGTGAGTGAGTGTCAGTTAGTGAGTGTCATTGAGTGAGTGTCAGTGAGTGAGTGTCAGTGAGTGAGTGTCAGTGTGTGAGTGTGATTGAGTGAGTGTCAGTGAGTGAGTGTCATTGAGTGAGTGTCAGTGAGTGAGTGTCAGAGAGTGAGTGTCAGTGAGTGTGTGTCATTGAGTGAGTGTCAGTGAGTGAGTGTCAGTGAGTGATTGATTGTCAGTGAGTGAGTGAAAGTGAGTGAGTGTCAGTGAGTGAGTGTCAGTGAGTGAGTGTGTGTGAGTTTCAGTGAGTGAGTGTCAGTGACTGTGTGTCAGTGAGAGTCAGTGAGTGAATGTCAGTGAGTGAGTGTCAGTGAATGAGTGAGTGTCAGTGAGTGAGTGTCAGTGAGTGAGTGTCAGTGAGTGAGTGTCAGTGAGAGTCAGTGAGTGAATGTCAGTGAGTGAGTGTCAGTGAATGAGTGAGTGTCAGTGAGTGAGTGTCAGTGAGTGAATGAGTGTCAGTGAGTGAGTGTCAGTGAGTGAGTGTCAGTGAGTGAGTGTCATTGAATGAGTGAGTGTCAGTGAGTGAGTGTCAGTGAGTGAGTGAGTGTCAGTGAGTGTGTGTCAGTGATTGAGTGTCAGTGAGTGAGTGTCAGTGAGTGAGTGTCAGTGAGTGAGTGTCAGTGAGTGAGTGTCAGTGAGTGTGTGTCAGTGAGTGAGTGTCAGTGAGCGAGTTTCAGTGAGTGAGTGTCAGTGAGTGAGTGTCAGTGAGTGAGTGTCAGTGAGTGTGTGTCAGTGAGTGAGTGTCAGTGAGTGAGTGTCGGTGAGTGAGTGTCAGTGAGTGAGTGTGTGTGAGTGTCAGTGATTGAGTGTCAGTGAGGGAGTGTCAGTGAGTGATTGTCAGTGAGTGAGTGTCAGTGAGTCAGTGTCAGTGAGTCAGTGTCAGTGAGTGTCAGTGAGTGAGTGTCAGTGAGTGAATGTCAGTGAGTGTGTGTCAGTGAGCGAGTGACAGTGAGTGATTGTCAGTGAGTGAGGGTCAGTGAGTGAGTGTCAGTGAGTGAGTGTCAGTGAGTGAGTGTCAGTGAGTGAGTGTGTGTGAGTGTCAGCGAGTGAGTGTCAGTGAGTGTGTGTCAGTGAGTGAGTGTCAGTGAGTGAGTGTCAGTGAGTGATTGTCAGTGAGTGCGTGTCAGTGAGTGAGTGTCAGTGAGTGAGTGTCAGTGAGTGTGTGTCAGTGAGTGTGTGTCAGTGAGTGTCAGTGAGTGATTGCCAGTGAGTGAGTGTCAGTGAGTGAGTGTCAGTGAGAGAGTGTCAGTGAGTGAGTGTCAGTGAGTGTGTGTCAGTGAGTGAGTGTCAGTGAGTGAGTGTCAGTGAGTGATTGTCAGTGAGTGAGTGTCAGTGAGTGAGTGTCAGTGAGTGTCAGTGAGTGCTTGTCAGACAGTGAGAGTCAGTGAGTGTGTGTCAGTGAGTGATTGTCAGTGAGTGAGTGTCAGTGAGTGATTGTCAGTGAGAGAGTGGCAGTGAGTGATTGTCAGTGAGTGAGTGTCAGTGAGTGAGTGTCAGTGAGTGAGTGTCAGTTAGTGAGTGTCATTGAGTGAGTGTCAGTGAGTGAGTGTCACTGAGTGAGTGTCAGAGAGTGAGTGTCAGTGAGTGAGTGTCAGTGAGTGAGTGAGTGTCAGTGATGGAGAGTCCATGAGTGAGTGAGTGTCAGTGAGTGAGTGTCAGTGAGTGAGTGTCAGTGAGTGAGTGTCAGTGAGTGAGTGTCAGTGAGTATGTGTCACTGAGTGAGTGTCAGTGAGTGAGTGTCCAGTGAGTGAGTGTCAGTGAGTGAGTGTCAGTGAGTGATTGTCAGTGAGTGAGTGTCAGAGAGAGGGTGTCAGTGAGTGAGTGTCAGTGAGTGAGTGTCAGTGAGTGAGTATCATTGAGAGAGTGTCAGTGAGTGAGTGTCAATGAGTGAGTGTCAGTTAGTGAGTGTCATTGAGTGAGTGTCAGTGAGTGAGTGGCAGTGAATGAGTGTCAGTAAGTGAGTGTCAGTGAGTGAATGTCATTGAGTGAGTGTCAGTGAGTGAGTGACAGTGAGTGAGTGTCAGTAAGTGAGTGTCAGTGAGTGAGTGTCAGTGAGTGATTGTCAGAGAGAGGGTGTCAGTGAGTGAGTGTCAGTGAGTGAGTGTCAGAGAGAGGGTGTCAATGAGTGATTGTCAGTGAGTGAGTGTCAGTGAGTGAGTGTCATTGAGTGAGTGTCAGTGAGTGAGTATCAGTGAGTGAGTGTCAGTTAGTGAGTGTCATTGAGTGAGTGTCAGTGAGTGTGTGTCAGTGAGTGAGTGTCAGTGTGTGAGTGTCATTGAGTGAGTGTCAGTGAGTGAGTGTCATTGAGTGAGTGTCAGTGAGTGAGTGTCATTGAGTGAGTGTCAGTGAGTGAGTGTCTTTGAGTGAGTGTCAGTGAGTCAGGGGCAGTGAGTGAGTGTCAGTGAGTGTCAGTGAGTGAGTGCCAGTGAGTGAGTGTCAGTGAGTGAGTGTCAGTGAGTGAGTGTCAGAGAGTGAGTGTCAGTGAGTGAGTGTTAGTGAGTGAGTGTCAGTGAGTGAGTGTCAGTGAGTGAGTGTCAGTGAGTGAGTGTCAGTGAGTGAGTGAGTGTGAGTGAGTGTCATTGAGTGAGTGTCAGTGAGTGAGTGTCTGTGAGTGAGTGAGTGAGTGTGAGTGAGTGTCATTGAGTGAGTGTCAATGAGTGAGTGTCATTGAGTGAGTGCCAGTGAGGGAGTGTCAGTGAGTGTGTGTCAGTGAGTGAGTTTCAGTGAGTGAGTGTCAGTGAGTGAGTGTCAGTGAGTGTGTGTCAGTGAGTGAGTGTCAGTGAGTGAGTGTCAGTGAGTGAGTGTGTGTGAATGTCAGTGTGTGAGTGTCAGTGAGTGTGTGTCAGTGAGTGAGTGTCAGTGAGTGAGTGTCAGTGAGTGAGTGTCATTGAGTGAGTATCAGTGAGTGAGTGACAGTGAATCAGTGTCAGTGAGTGAGTGTCAGTGAGTGAGTGTCAGTGAGTGAGTGTCATTGAGTGAGTGTCATTGAGTGAGTGTGAGTGAGTGAGTATCAGTGAGTGAGTGTCAGTTAGTGAGTGTCATTGAGTGAGTGTCAGCGAGTTAGTGTCAGTGAGTGAGTGTCAGTGTGTGAGTGTCATTGAGTGAGTGTCAGTGAGTGAGTGTCATTGAGTGAGTGTCAGTGAGTGAGTGGTAGAGAGTGAGTGTCAGTGAGTGTGTGTCATTGAGTGAGTGTCAGTGAGTGAGTGTCAGTGAGTGAATGAGTGTCAGTGAGTGAGTGTCAGTGAGTGAGTGTCTTTGAGTGAGTGTCAGTGAGTGAGGGGCAGTGAGTGAGTATCAGTGAGTGTCAGTGAGTGAGTGTCATTGACTGAGTGTCATTGAGTGAGTGTCAGTGAGTGTGTGTCAGAGAGTGAGTGTCAGTGAGTGAGGTTCAGTGAGTGAGTGTTAGTGAGTGAGTGTCATTGAGTGAGTGTCAGTGAGTGAGTGTCATTGAGTGAGTGTCAGTGAGTGATTGTCAGTGAGTGAGTGAGTGTGAGTGAGTGTCATTGAGTGAGTGTCAGTGAGTGAGTGTCTGTGAGTGAGTGAGTGAGTGTGAGTGAGTGTCATTGAGTGAGTGCCAGTGAGGGAGTGTCAGTGAGTGTGTGTCAGTGAGTGAGTGTCAGTGAGTGAGTGTCAGTGAGTGAGTGTCAGTGAGTGTGTGTCAGTGAGTGAGTGTCAGTGAGTGAGTGTCAGTGAGTGAGTGTCAGTGAGTGAGTGAGTGTGAGTGAGTGTCATTGAGTGAGTGTCAGTGAGTGAGTGTCTGTGAGTGAGTGAGTGAGTGTGAGTGAGTGTCATTGAGTGAGTGCCAGTGAGGGAGTGTCAGTGAGTGTGTGTCAGTGAGTGAGTGTCAGTGAGTTAGTGTCAGTGAGTGAGTGTCATTGAGTGAGTGTCATTGAGTGAGTGTGAGTGAGTGAGTATCAGTGAGTGAGTGTCAGTTAGTGAGTGTCATTGAGTGAGTGTCAGCGAGTTAGTGTCAGTGAGTGAGTGTCAGTGTGTGAGTGTCATTGAGTGAGTGTCAGTGAGTGAGTGTCATTGAGTGAGTGTCAGTGAGTGAGTGGCAGAGAGTGAGTGTCAGTGAGTGTGTGTCATTGAGTGAGTGTCAGTGAGTGAGTGTCAGTGAGTGAATGAGTGTCAGTGAGTGAGTGTCAGTGAGTGAGTGTCTTTGAGTGAGTGTCAGTGAGTGAGGGGCAGTGAGTGAGTGTCAGTGAGTGTCAGTGAGTGAGTGTCATTGACTGAGTGTCATTGAGTGAGTGTCAGTGAGTGTGTGTCAGAGAGTGAGTGTCAGTGAGTGAGGGTCAGTGAGTGAGTGTTAGTGAGTGAGTGTCATTGAGTGAGTGTCAGTGAGTGAGTGTCATTGAGTGAGTGTCAGTGAGTGAGTGTCAGTGAGTGAGTGAGTGTGAGTGAGTGTCATTGAGTGAGTGTCAGTGAGTGAGTGTCTGTGAGTGAGTGAGTGAGTGTGAGTGAGTGTCATTGAGTGAGTGTCATTGAGTGAGTGCCAGTGAGGGAGTGTCAGTGAGTGTGTGTCAGTGAGTGAGTGTCAGTGAGTGAGTGTCAGTGAGTGAGTGTCAGTGAGTGAGTGTCATTGAGTGAGTGCCAGTGAGGGAGTGTCAGTGAGTGTGTGTCAGTGAGTGAGTGTCAGTGAGTGAGTGTCAGTGAGTGAGTGTCAGTGAGTGTGTGTTAGTGAGTGAGTGTCAGTGAGTGAGTGTCAGTGAGTGAGTGTGTGTGAATGTCAGTGTGTGAGTGTCAGTGAGTGTGTGTCAGTGAGTGAGTGTCAGTGAGTGAGTGTCAGTGAGTGAGTGTCATTGAGTGAGTATCAGTGACTGAGTGACAGTGAATGAGTTTCAGTGAGTGAGTGTCAGTGAGTGAGTGTCAGTGAGTGAGTGTCATTCAGTGAGTGTCATTGAGTGAGTGTGAGTGAGTGAGTGTCAGTGAGTGAGTGTCAGTTAGTGAGTGTCATTGAGTGAGTGTCAGCGAATTAGTGTCAGTGAGTGAGTGTCATTGAGTGAGTGTCAGTGAGTGAGTGGCAGAGAGTGAGTGTCAGTGAGTGTGTGTCATTGAGTGAGTGTCAGTGAGTGAGTGTCAGTGAGTGAGTGAGTGTCAGTGAGTGAGTGACAGTGAGTGAGTGGCAGTGAGTGAGTGTCTTTGAGTGAGTGTCTGTGAGTGAGGGGCAGTGAGTGAGTTTCAGTGAGTGTCAGTGAGTGAGTGTCAGTGAGTGAGTGTCAGTGAGTGAGTGTCAGTGAGTGAGTGTCAGAGAGTGAGTGTCAGTGAGTGAGGGTCAGTGAGTGAGTGTTAGTGAGTGAGTGTCATTGAGTGAGTGTCAGTGAGTGAGTGTCAGTGAGTGAGTGTCAGTGAGTGAATGTCAGTGAGTGAGTGAGTGTGAGTGAGTGTCATTGAGTGAGTGTCAGTGAGTGAGTGTCTGTGAGTGAGTGAGTGAGTGTGATTGAGTGAGTGTCAGTGAGTGAGTGTCATTCAGTGAGTGCCAGTGAGGGAGTGTCAGTGAGTGTGTGTCACTGAGTGAGTGTCAGTGAGTGAGTGTCAGTGAGTGATTGTCAGTGAGTGTGTGTCAGTGAGTGAGTGTCAGTGAGTGAGTGTCAGTGAGTGAGTGTGTGTGAATGTCAGTGTGAGTGTCAGTGAGTGTGTGTCAGTGAGTGAGTGTCAGTGAGTGAGTGTCAGTGAGTGAGTGTCATTGAGTGAGTATCAGTGAGTGAGTGACAGTGAATGAGTGTCAGTGAGTGAGTGTCAATGAGTGAGTGTCAGTGAGTGAGTGTCATTGAGTGAGTGTCATTGAGTGAGTGTGAGTGAGTGAGTATCAGTGAGTGAGTGTCAGTTAGTGAGTGTCATTGAGTGAGTGTCAGCGAGTTAGTGTCAGTGAGTGAGTGTCAGTGTGTGAGTGTCATTGAGTGAGTGTCAGTGAGTGAGTGTCATTGAGTGAGTGTCAGTGAGTGAGTGTCATTGAGTGAGTGTCAGTGAGTGAGTGGCAGAGAGTGAGTGTCAGTGAGTGTGTGTCATTGAGTGAGTGTCAGTGAGTGAGTGAGTGTCAGTGAGTGAGTGACAGTGAGTGAGTGTCAGTGAGTGAGTGTCAGTGAGTGAGTGTGTGTGAGTGTCAGTGAGTGAGTGTAAGTGAGTGTGTGTCAGTGAGTGAGTGTCAGTGAGTGAGTGTCAGGGAGTGAGTGTCAGAGAGTGAATGTCAGTGAGTGAGTGTCAGTGAGTGAGTGTCAGTGAGTGAGTGTCAGTGAGTGTGTGGCAGTGAGTGAGTGTCAGTGAGTGAGTGTCATTGAGTGAGTGTCAGTGAGTGAGTGTCATTGAGTGAGTGTCAGTGAGTGAGTGTCAGAGAGTGAGTGTCAGTGAGTGTGTGTCATTGAGTGAGTGTCAGTGAGTGTGAGTCAGTGAGTGAGTGTCAGTGAGTGAGTGTCAGTGAGTGAGTGTCATTAAGTGAGTGTCAGTGAGTGAGTGTCATTGAGTGAGTGTCAGTGAGTGAGTGTCATTGAGTGAGTGTCAGTGAGTGAGGGTAAGTGAGTGAGTGTCAGTGAGTGTCAGTAAGTGAGTATCAGTGAGTGAGTGTCAGTGAGTGAGTGTCAGTGAGTGAGTGTCATTGAGTGAGTGTCATTGAGTGAGTGTCAGTGAGTGAGTATCAGTGAGTGAATGTCAGTTAGTGAGTGTCATTGAGTGAGTGTCAGTGAGTGAGTGTCAGTGAGTGAGTGTCAGTGTGTGAGTGTCATTGAGTGAGTGTCAGTGAGTGAGTGTCATTGAGTGAGTGTGAGTGAGTGAGTGTCAGAGAGTGTGTGTCAGTGAGTGTGTGTCATTGAGTGAGTGTCAGTGAGTGAATGTCAGTGAGTGAGTGTCAGTGAGTGAGTGTGTGTGAGTGTCAGTGAGTGAGTGTCAGTGAGTGTGTGTCAGTGAGTGAGTGTCAGTGAGTGAGTGTCAGTGAGTGAGTGTCAGTGAGTGAGTGTGTGTGAGTGTCAGTGAGTGAGTGTCTCTGAGTGTGTGTCAGTGAGTGAGTGTCAGTGAGTGAGTGTCAGTGAGTGAGTGTCAGAGAGTGAGTGTCAGTGATTGAGTGTCAGTGAGTGAGTGTCAGTGAGTGAGTGTCAGTGAGTGAGTGTCAGTGAGTGAGTGAGTGTCAGTGAGGGAGTGTCAGTGAGTGAGTGAGTGCAAGTGAGTGATTGTCAGTGAGTGAGTGTCAGTGAGTGAGTGTCATTGAGTGTCTGTCAGTGAGTGAGTGTCAGTGAGTGAGTGTCAGAGAGTGAGTGTCATTGACTGAGTGTCAGTGAGTGATTGTTAGTGAGTGAGTGTCATTGAGTGAGTGTCAGTGAGTGAGTGTCAGTGAGTGAGTGTCAGTGAGTGAGTGTGAGTGAGTGAGTGAGTGTGAGTGAGTGTCATTGAGTGAGTGTCAGTGAGTGAGTGTCTGTGAGTGAGTGAGGGAGTGTGAGTGAGTGTCATTGAGTGAGTGTCAGTGAGTGAGTGTCAGAGAGTGAGTGTCAGTGAGTGTGTGTCATTGAGTGAGTCTCAGTGAGTGTGTGTCAGTGAGTGAGTGTCAGTGAGTGAGTGTCAGTGAGTGAGTGTCATTAAGTGAGTGTCAGTGAGTGAGTGTCATTGAGTGAGTGTCAGTGAGTGAGTGACATTGAGTGAGTGTCAGTGAGTGAGGGTCAGTGAGTGAGTGTCAGTGAGTGTCAGTAAGTGAGTATCAGTGAGTGAGTGTCAGTGAGTGAGTGTCAGTGAGTGAGTGTGATTGAGTGAGTGTCATTGAGTGAGTGTCAGTGAGTGAGTGTCAGTGAGTGTCAGTGAGTGAGTGTGTGTGAGTGTCAGTGAGTGAGTGTCAGTGAGTGTGTGTCAGTGAGTGAGTGTCAGTGAGTGAGTGTCAGTGAGTGTGTGTCATTAAGTGAGTGTCAGTGAGTGAGTGTCAGTAAGTGAGTGTCAGTGAGTGAATGTCAGTGAGTGAGTGTCATTGAGTGAGTGTCAGTGAGTGAATGTCAGTGAGTGAGTGTCAGTGAGTGAGGGTCAGTGAGTGAGTGTCAATGAGTGTCAGTGAAGGAGTGTCAGTGAGTGAGTGAGTGCAAGTGAGTGAGTGTCAGTGAGTGAGTGTCAGAGAGTGTGTGTCAGTGAGTGAGTGTGTGTGAGTGTCAGTAAGTGAGTGTCAGTGAGTGTGTGTCAGTGAGTGAGTGTCAGTGAGTGAGTGTCAGTGAGTGAGTGTCATTGTTTGAGTGTCAGTGAGTGAGTGACAGTGAGTGAGTGTCAGTGAGTGAGTGTCAGTGAGTGAGCGTCAGTGAGTGATTGTCAGAGAGAGGGTGTCAGTGAGTGAGTGTCAGTGAGTGAGTGTCAGTGAGTGAGTGTCATTGAGTGAGTGTCAGTGAGTGAGTGTCAGTTAGTGAGTGTCATTGAGTGAGTGCCAGTGAGGGAGTGTCAGTGTGTGTGTGTCAGTGAGTGAGTGTCAGTGAGTGAGTGTCAGTGAGTGAGTGTCATTGAGTGAGTGCCAGTGAGGGAGTGTCAGTGAGTGTGTGTCAGTGAGTGAGTGTCAATGAGTGAGTGTCAGTGAGTGAGTGTCAGTGAGTGTGTGTCAGTGAGTGAGTGTCAGTGAGTGAGTGTCAGTGAGTGAGTGTGTGTGAATGTCAGTGTGTGAGTGTCAGTGAGTGTGTGTCAGTGAGTGAGTGTCAGTGAGTGAGTGTCAGTGAGTGAGTGTCATTGAGTGAGTGCCAGTGAGGGAGTGTCAGTGAGTGTGTGTCAGTGAGTGAGTGTCAGTGAGTGAGTGTCAGTGAGTGAGTGTCAGTGAGTGAGTGTCATTGAGTGAGTGCCAGTGAGGGAGTGTCAGTGAGTGTGTGTCAGTGAGTGAGTGTCAGTGAGTGAGTGTCAGTGAGTGAGTGTCAGTGAGTGTGTGTCAGTGAGTGAGTGTCAGTGAGTGAGTGTCAGTGAGTGAGTGAGTGTGTGTGAATGTCAGTGTGTGAGTGTCAGTGAGTGTGTGTCAGTGAGTGAGTGTCAGTGAGTGAGTGTCAGTGAGTGAGTGTCATTGAGTGAGTATCAGTGAGTGAGTGTCAGTGAGTGAGTGTCAGTGAGTGAGTGTCATTGAGTGAGTGTCATTGAGTGAGTGTGAGTGAGTGAGTGTCAGTGAGTGAGTGTCAGTTAGTGAGTGTCATTGAGTGAGTGTCAGCGAATTAGTGTCAGTGAGTGAGTGTCATTGAGTGAGTGTCAGTGAGTGAGTGGCAGAGAGTGAGTGTCAGTGAGTGTGTGTCATTGAGTGAGTGTCAGTGAGTGAGTGTCAGTGAGTGAGTGAGTGTCAGTGAGTGAGTGACAGTGAGTGAGTGGCAGTGAGTGAGTGTCTTTGAGTGAGTGTCTGTGAGTGAGGGGCAGTGAGTGAGTTTCATTGAGTGTCAGTGAGTGAGTGTCAGTGAGTGAGTGTCAGTGAGTGAGTGTGAGTGAGTGAGTGTCAGAGAGTGAGTGTCAGTGAGTGAGGGTCAGTGAGTGAGTGTTAGTGAGTGAGTGTCATTGAGTGAGTGTCAGTGAGTGAGTGTCAGTGAGTGAGTGTCAGTGAGTGAATGTCAGTGAGTGAGTGAGTGTGAGTGAGTGTCATTGAGTGAGTGTCAGTGAGTGAGTGTCTGTGAGTGAGTGAGTGAGTGTGAGTGAGTGTCATTGAGTGAGTGTCAGTGAGTGAGTGTCATTCAGTGAGTGCCAGTGAGGGAGTGTCAGTGAGTGTGTGTCACTGAGTGAGTGTCAGTGAGTGAGTGTCAGTGAGTGATTGTCAGTGAGTGTGTGTCAGTGAGTGAGTGTCAGTGAGTGAGTGTCAGTGAGTGAGTGTGTGTGAATGACAGTGTGAGTGTCAGTGAGTGTGTGTCAGTGAGTGAGTGTCAGTGAGTGAGTGTCAGTGAGTGAGTGTCATTGAGTGAGTATCAGTGAGTGAGTGACAGTGAATGAGTGTCAGTGAGTGAGTGTCAATGAGTGAGTGTCAGTGAGTGAGTGTCATTGAATGAGTGTCATTGAGTGAGTGTGAGTGAGTGAGTATCAGTGAGTGAGTGTGAGTTAGTGAGTGTCATTGAGTGAGTGTCAGCGAGTTAGTGTCAGTGAGTGAGTGTCAGTGTGTGAGTGTCATTGAGTGAGTGTCAGTGAGTGAGTGTCATTGAGTGAGTGTCAGTGAGTGAGTGGCAGAGAGTGAGTGTCAGTGAGTGTGTGTCATTGAGTGAGTGTCAGTGAGTGAGTGTCAGTGAGTGAGTGAGTGTCAGTGAGTGAGTGACAGTGAGTGAGTGTCAGTGAGTGAGTGTCAGTGAGTGAGTGTGTGTGAGTGTCAGTGAGTGAGTGTAAGTGAGTGTGTGTCAGTGAGTGAGTGTCAGTGAGTGAGTGTCAGGGAGTGAGTGTCAGAGAGTGAATGTCAGTGAGTGAGTGTCAGTGAGTGAGTGTCAGTGAGTGAGTGTCAGTGAGTGTGTGGCAGTGAGTGAGTGTCAGTGAGTGAGTGTCATTGAGTGAGTGTCAGTGAGTGAGTGTCATTGAGTGAGTGTCAGTGAGTGAGTGTCAGAGAGTGAGTGTCAGTGAGTGTGTGTCATTGAGTGAGTGTCAGTGAGTGTGAGTCAGTGAGTGAGTGTCAGTGAGTGAGTGTCAGTGAGTGAGTGTCATTAAGTGAGTGTCAGTGAGTGAGTGTCATTGAGTGAGTGTCAGTGAGTGAGTGTCATTGAGTGAGTGTCAGTGAGTGAGGGTCAGTGAGTGAGTGTCAGTGAGTGTCAGTAAGTGAGTATCAGTGAGTGAGTGTCAGTGAGTGAGTGTCAGTGAGTGAGTGTCATTGAGTGAGTGTCATTGAGTGAGTGTCAGTGAGTGAGTTTCAGTGAGTGAATGTCAGTTAGTGAGTGTCATTGAGTGAGTGTCAGTGAGTGAGTGTCAGTGTGTGAGTGTCATTGAGTGAGTGTCAGTGAGTGAGTGTCATTGAGTGAGTGTGAGTGAGTGAGTGTCAGAGAGTGTGTGTCAGTGAGTGTGTGTCATTGAGTGAGTGTCAGTGAGTGAATGTCAGTGAGTGAGTGTCAGTGAGTGAGTGTGTGTGAGTGTCAGAGAGTGAGTGTCAGTGAGTGTGTGTCAGTGAGTGAGTGTCAGTGAGTGAGTGTCAGTGAGTGAGTGTCAGTGAGTGAGTGTGTGTGAGTGTCAGTGAGTGAGTGTCTCTGAGTGTGTGTCAGTGAGTGAGTGTCAGTGAGTGAGTGTCAGTGAGTGAGTGTCAGAGAGTGAGTGTCAGTTATTGAGTGTCAGTGAGTGAGTGTCAGTGAATGAGTGTCAGTGAGTGAGTGTCAGTGAGTGAGTGAGTGTCAGTGAGGGAGTGTCAGTGAGTGAGTGAGTGCAAGTGAGTGATTGTCAGTGAGTGAGTGTCAGTGAGTGAGTGTCATTGAGTGTCTGTCAGTGAGTGAGTGTCAGTGAGTGAGTGTCAGAGAGTGAGTGTCATTGACTGAGTGTCAGTGAGTGATTGTTAGTGAGTGAGTGTCATTGAGTGAGTGTCAGTGAGTGAGTGTCAGTGAGTGAGTGTCAGTGAGTGAGTGTGAGTGAGTGAGTGTGAGTGAGTGTCATTGAGTGAGTGTCAGTGAGTGAGTGTCTGTGAGTGAGTGAGGGAGTGTGAGTGAGTGTCATTGAGTGAGTGTCAGTGAGTGAGTGTCAGAGAGTGAGTGTCAGTGAGTGTGTGTCATTGAGTGAGTCTCAGTGAGTGTGTGTCAGTGAGTGAGTGTCAGTGAGTGAGTGTCAGTGAGTGAGTGTCATTAAGTGAGTGTCAGTGAGTGAGTGTCATTGAGTGAGTGTCAGTGAGTGAGTGTCATTGAGTGAGTGTCAGTGAGTGAGGGTCAGTGAGTGAGTGTCAGTGAGTGAGTGTGATTGAGTGAGTGTCATTGAGTGAGTGTCAGTGAGTGAGTGTCAGTGAGTGTCAGTGAGTGAGTGTGTGTGAGTGTCAGTGAGTGAGTGTCAGTGAGTGTGTGTCAGTGAGTGAGTGTCAGTGAGTGAGTGTCAGTGAGTGTGTGTCATTAAGTGAGTGTCAGTGAGTGAGTGTCAGTAAGTGAGTGTCAGTGAGTGAATGTCAGTGAGTGAGTGTCATTGAGTGAGTGTCAGTGAGTGAATGTCAGTGAGTGAGTGTCAGTGAGTGAGGGTCAGTGAGTGAGTGTCAATGAGTGTCAGTGAAGGAGTGTCAGTGAGTGAGTGAGTGCAAGTGAGTGAGTGTCAGTGAGTGAGTGTCAGAGAGTGTGTGTCAGTGAGTGAGTGTGTGTGAATGACAGTGTGAGTGTCAGTGAGTGTGTGTCAGTGAGTGAGTGTCAGTGAGTGAGTGTCAGTGAGTGAGTGTCATTGAGTGAGTATCAGTGAGTGAGTGACAGTGAATGAGTGTCAGTGAGTGAGTGTCAATGAGTGAGTGTCAGTGAGTGAGTGTCATTGAGTGAGTGTCATTGAGTGAGTGTGAGTGAGTGAGTATCAGTGAGTGAGTGTGAGTTAGTGAGTGTCATTGAGTGAGTGTCAGCGAGTTAGTGTCAGTGAGTGAGTGTCAGTGTGTGAGTGTCATTGAGTGAGTGTCAGTGAGTGAGTGTCATTGAGTGAGTGTCAGTGAGTGAGTGGCAGAGAGTGAGTGTCAGTGAGTGTGTGTCATTGAGTGAGTGTCAGTGAGTGAGTGTCATTGAGTGAGTGTCAGTGAGTGAGTGTCATTGAGTGAGTGTCAGTGAGTGAGTGGCAGAGAGTGAGTGTCAGTGAGTGTGTGTCATTGAGTGAGTCTCAGTGAGTGTGTGTCAGTGAGTGAGTGTCAGTGAGTGAGTGTCAGTGAGTGAGTGTCATTAAGTGAGTGTCAGTGAGTGAGTGTCATTGAGTGAGTGTCAGTGAGTGAGTGTCATTGAGTGAGTGTCAGTGAGTGAGGGTCAGTGAGTGAGTGTCAGTGAGTGAGTGTGATTGAGTGAGTGTCATTGAGTGAGTGTCAGTGAGTGAGTGTCAGTGAGTGTCAGTGAGTGAGTGTGTGTGAGTGTCAGTGAGTGAGTGTCAGTGAGTGTGTGTCAGTGAGTGAGTGTCAGTGAGTGAGTGTCAGTGAGTGTGTGTCATTAAGTGAGTGTCAGTGAGTGAGTGTCAGTAAGTGAGTGTCAGTGAGTGAATGTCAGTGAGTGAGTGTCATTGAGTGAGTGTCAGTGAGTGAATGTCAGTGAGTGAGTGTCAGTGAGTGAGGGTCAGTGAGTGAGTGTCAATGAGTGTCAGTGAAGGAGTGTCAGTGAGTGAGTGAGTGCAAGTGAGTGAGTGTCAGTGAGTGAGTGTCAGAGAGTGTGTGTCAGTGAGTGAGTGTGTGTGAATGACAGTGTGAGTGTCAGTGAGTGTGTGTCAGTGAGTGAGTGTCAGTGAGTGAGTGTCAGTGAGTGAGTGTCATTGAGTGAGTATCAGTGAGTGAGTGACAGTGAATGAGTGTCAGTGAGTGAGTGTCAATGAGTGAGTGTCAGTGAGTGAGTGTCATTGAGTGAGTGTCATTGAGTGAGTGTGAGTGAGTGAGTATCAGTGAGTGAGTGTGAGTTAGTGAGTGTCATTGAGTGAGTGTCAGCGAGTTAGTGTCAGTGAGTGAGTGTCAGTGTGTGAGTGTCATTGAGTGAGTGTCAGTGAGTGAGTGTCATTGAGTGAGTGTCAGTGAGTGAGTGGCAGAGAGTGAGTGTCAGTGAGTGTGTGTCATTGAGTGAGTGTCAGTGAGTGAGTGTCAGTGAGTGAGTGAGTGTCAGTGAGTGAGTGACAGTGAGTGAGTGTCAGTGAGTGAGTGTCAGTGAGTGAGTGTTTGTGAGTGTCAGTGAGTGAGTGTAAGTGAGTGTGTGTCAGTGAGTGAGTGTCAGTGAGTGAGTGTCAGGGAGTGAGTGTCAGAGAGTGAATGTCAGTGAGTGAGTGTCAGTGAGTGAGTGTCAGTGAGTGAGTGTCAGTGAGTGTGTGGCAGTGAGTGAGTGTCAGTGAGTGAGTGTCATTGAGTGAGTGTCAGTGAGTGAGTGTCATTGAGTGAGTGTCAGTGAGTGAGTGTCAGAGAGTGAGTGTCAGTGAGTGTGTGTCATTGAGTGAGTGTCAGTGAGTGTGAGTCAGTGAGTGAGTGTCAGTGAGTGAGTGTCAGTGAGTGAGTGTCAGTGAGTGAGTGTCATTGAGTGAGTGTCATTGAGTGAGTGTGAGTGAGTGAGTATCAGTGAGTGAGTGTCAGTTAGTGAGTGTCATTGAGTGAGTGTCAGCGAGTTAGTGTCAGTGAGTGAGTGTCAGTGTGTGAGTGTCATTGAGTGAGTGTCAGTGAGTGAGTGTCATTGAGTGAGTGTCAGTGAGTGAGTGTCATTGAGTGAGTGTCAGTGAGTGAGTGGCAGAGAGTGAGTGTCAGTGAGTGTGTGTCATTGAGTGAGTGTCAGTGAGTGAGTGAGTGTCAGTGAGTGAGTGACAGTGAGTGAGTGTCAGTGAGTGAGTGTCAGTGAGTGAGTGTGTGTGAGTGTCAGTGAGTGAGTGTAAGTGAGTGTGTGTCAGTGAGTGAGTGTCAGTGAGTGAGTGTCAGGGAGTGAGTGTCAGAGAGTGAATGTCAGTGAGTGAGTGTCAGTGAGTGAGTGTCAGTGAGTGAGTGTCAGTGAGTGTGTGGCAGTGAGTGAGTGTCAGTGAGTGAGTGTCATTGAGTGAGTGTCAGTGAGTGAGTGTCATTGAGTGAGTGTCAGCGAGTGAGTGTCAGAGAGTGAGTGTCAGTGAGTGTGTGTCATTGAGTGAGTGTCAGTGAGTGTGAGTCAGTGAGTGAGTGTCAGTGAGTGAGTGTCAGTGAGTGAGTGTCATTAAGTGAGTGTCAGTGAGTGAGTGTCATTGAGTGAGTGTCAGTGAGTGAGTGTCATTGAGTGAGTGTCAGTGAGTGAGGGTAAGTGAGTGAGTGTCAGTGAGTGTCAGTAAGTGAGTATCAGTGAGTGAGTGTCAGTGAGTGAGTGTCAGTGAGTGAGTGTCATTGAGTGAGTGTCATTGAGTGAGTGTCAGTGAGTGAGTATCAGTGAGTGAATGTCAGTTAGTGAGTGTCATTGAGTGAGTGTCAGTGAGTGAGTGTCAGTGAGTGAGTGTCAGTGTGTGAGTGTCATTGAGTGAGTGTCAGTGAGTGAGTGTCATTGAGTGAGTGTGAGTGAGTGAGTGTCAGAGAGTGTGTGTCAGTGAGTGTGTGTCATTGAGTGAGTGTCAGTGAGTGAATGTCAGTGAGTGAGTGTCAGTGAGTGAGTGTGTGTGAGTGTCAGTGAGTGAGTGTCAGTGAGTGTGTGTCAGTGAGTGAGTGTCAGTGAGTGAGTGTCAGTGAGTGAGTGTCAGTGAGTGAGTGTGTGTGAGTGTCAGTGAGTGAGTGTCTCTGAGTGTGTGTCAGTGAGTGAGTGTCAGTGAGTGAGTGTCAGTGAGTGAGTGTCAGAGAGTGAGTGTCAGTGATTGAGTGTCAGTGAGTGAGTGTCAGTGAGTGAGTGTCAGTGAGTGAGTGTCAGTGAGTGAGTGAGTGTCAGTGAGGGAGTGTCAGTGAGTGAGTGAGTGCAAGTGAGTGATTGTCAGTGAGTGAGTGTCAGTGAGTGAGTGTCATTGAGTGTCTGTCAGTGAGTGAGTGTCAGTGAGTGAGTGTCAGAGAGTGAGTGTCATTGACTGAGTGTCAGTGAGTGATTGTTAGTGAGTGAGTGTCATTGAGTGAGTGTCAGTGAGTGAGTGTCAGTGAGTGAGTGTCAGTGAGTGAGTGTGAGTGAGTGAGTGAGTGTGAGTGAGTGTCATTGAGTGAGTGTCAGTGAGTGAGTGTCTGTGAGTGAGTGAGGGAGTGTGAGTGAGTGTCATTGAGTGAGTGTCAGTGAGTGAGTGTCAGAGAGTGAGTGTCAGTGAGTGTGTGTCATTGAGTGAGTCTCAGTGAGTGTGTGTCAGTGAGTGAGTGTCAGTGAGTGAGTGTCAGTGAGTGAGTGTCATTAAGTGAGTGTCAGTGAGTGAGTGTCATTGAGTGAGTGTCAGTGAGTGAGTGACATTGAGTGAGTGTCAGTGAGTGAGGGTCAGTGAGTGAGTGTCAGTGAGTGTCAGTAAGTGAGTATCAGTGAGTGAGTGTCAGTGAGTGAGTGTCAGTGAGTGAGTGTGATTGAGTGAGTGTCATTGAGTGAGTGTCAGTGAGTGAGTGTCAGTGAGTGTCAGTGAGTGAGTGTGTGTGAGTGTCAGTGAGTGAGTGTCAGTGAGTGTGTGTCAGTGAGTGAGTGTCAGTGAGTGAGTGTCAGTGAGTGTGTGTCATTAAGTGAGTGTCAGTGAGTGAGTGTCAGTAAGTGAGTGTCAGTGAGTGAATGTCAGTGAGTGAGTGTCATTGAGTGAGTGTCAGTGAGTGAATGTCAGTGAGTGAGTGTCAGTGAGTGAGGGTCAGTGAGTGAGTGTCAATGAGTGTCAGTGAAGGAGTGTCAGTGAGTGAGTGAGTGCAAGTGAGTGAGTGTCAGTGAGTGAGTGTCAGAGAGTGTGTGTCAGTGAGTGAGTGTGTGTGAGTGTCAGTAAGTGAGTGTCAGTGAGTGTGTGTCAGTGAGTGAGTGTCAGTGAGTGAGTGTCAGTGAGTGAGTGTCATTGTTTGAGTGTCAGTGAGTGAGTGACAGTGAGTGAGTGTCAGTGAGTGAGTGTCAGTGAGTGAGCGTCAGTGAGTGATTGTCAGAGAGAGGGTGTCAGTGAGTGAGTGTCAGTGAGTGAGTGTCAGTGAGTGAGTGTCATTGAGTGAGTGTCAGTGAGTGAGTGTCAGTTAGTGAGTGTCATTGAGTGAGTGCCAGTGAGGGAGTGTCAGTGTGTGTGTGTCAGTGAGTGAGTGTCAGTGAGTGAGTGTCAGTGAGTGAGTGTCATTGAGTGAGTGCCAGTGAGGGAGTGTCAGTGAGTGTGTGTCAGTGAGTGAGTGTCAATGAGTGAGTGTCAGTGAGTGAGTGTCAGTGAGTGTGTGTCAGTGAGTGAGTGTCAGTGAGTGAGTGTCAGTGAGTGAGTGTGTGTGAATGTCAGTGTGTGAGTGTCAGTGAGTGTGTGTCAGTGAGTGAGTGTCAGTGAGTGAGTGTCAGTGAGTGAGTGTCATTGAGTGAGTGCCAGTGAGGGAGTGTCAGTGAGTGTGTGTCAGTGAGTGAGTGTCAGTGAGTGAGTGTCAGTGAGTGAGTGTCAGTGAGTGAGTGTCATTGAGTGAGTGCCAGTGAGGGAGTGTCAGTGAGTGTGTGTCAGTGAGTGAGTGTCAGTGAGTGAGTGTCAGTGAGTGAGTGTCAGTGAGTGTGTGTCAGTGAGTGAGTGTCAGTGAGTGAGTGTCAGTGAGTGAGTGAGTGTGTGTGAATGTCAGTGTGTGAGTGTCAGTGAGTGTGTGTCAGTGAGTGAGTGTCAGTGAGTGAGTGTCAGTGAGTGAGTGTCATTGAGTGAGTATCAGTGAGTGAGTGTCAGTGAGTGAGTGTCAGTGAGTGAGTGTCATTGAGTGAGTGTCATTGAGTGAGTGTGAGTGAGTGAGTGTCAGTGAGTGAGTGTCAGTTAGTGAGTGTCATTGAGTGAGTGTCAGCGAATTAGTGTCAGTGAGTGAGTGTCATTGAGTGAGTGTCAGTGAGTGAGTGGCAGAGAGTGAGTGTCAGTGAGTGTGTGTCATTGAGTGAGTGTCAGTGAGTGAGTGTCAGTGAGTGAGTGAGTGTCAGTGAGTGAGTGACAGTGAGTGAGTGGCAGTGAGTGAGTGTCTTTGAGTGAGTGTCTGTGAGTGAGGGGCAGTGAGTGAGTTTCATTGAGTGTCAGTGAGTGAGTGTCAGTGAGTGAGTGTCAGTGAGTGAGTGTGAGTGAGTGAGTGTCAGAGAGTGAGTGTCAGTGAGTGAGGGTCAGTGAGTGAGTGTTAGTGAGTGAGTGTCATTGAGTGAGTGTCAGTGAGTGAGTGTCAGTGAGTGAGTGTCAGTGAGTGAATGTCAGTGAGTGAGTGAGTGTGAGTGAGTGTCATTGAGTGAGTGTCAGTGAGTGAGTGTCTGTGAGTGAGTGAGTGAGTGTGAGTGAGTGTCATTGAGTGAGTGTCAGTGAGTGAGTGTCATTCAGTGAGTGCCAGTGAGGGAGTGTCAGTGAGTGTGTGTCACTGAGTGAGTGTCAGTGAGTGAGTGTCAGTGAGTGATTGTCAGTGAGTGTGTGTCAGTGAGTGAGTGTCAGTGAGTGAGTGTCAGTGAGTGAGTGTGTGTGAATGACAGTGTGAGTGTCAGTGAGTGTGTGTCAGTGAGTGAGTGTCAGTGAGTGAGTGTCAGTGAGTGAGTGTCATTGAGTGAGTATCAGTGAGTGAGTGACAGTGAATGAGTGTCAGTGAGTGAGTGTCAATGAGTGAGTGTCAGTGAGTGAGTGTCATTGAATGAGTGTCATTGAGTGAGTGTGAGTGAGTGAGTATCAGTGAGTGAGTGTGAGTTAGTGAGTGTCATTGAGTGAGTGTCAGCGAGTTAGTGTCAGTGAGTGAGTGTCAGTGTGTGAGTGTCATTGAGTGAGTGTCAGTGAGTGAGTGTCATTGAGTGAGTGTCAGTGAGTGAGTGGCAGAGAGTGAGTGTCAGTGAGTGTGTGTCATTGAGTGAGTGTCAGTGAGTGAGTGTCAGTGAGTGAGTGAGTGTCAGTGAGTGAGTGACAGTGAGTGAGTGTCAGTGAGTGAGTGTCAGTGAGTGAGTGTGTGTGAGTGTCAGTGAGTGAGTGTAAGTGAGTGTGTGTCAGTGAGTGAGTGTCAGTGAGTGAGTGTCAGGGAGTGAGTGTCAGAGAGTGAATGTCAGTGAGTGAGTGTCAGTGAGTGAGTGTCAGTGAGTGAGTGTCAGTGAGTGTGTGGCAGTGAGTGAGTGTCAGTGAGTGAGTGTCATTGAGTGAGTGTCAGTGAGTGAGTGTCATTGAGTGAGTGTCAGTGAGTGAGTGTCAGAGAGTGAGTGTCAGTGAGTGTGTGTCATTGAGTGAGTGTCAGTGAGTGTGAGTCAGTGAGTGAGTGTCAGTGAGTGAGTGTCAGTGAGTGAGTGTCATTAAGTGAGTGTCAGTGAGTGAGTGTCATTGAGTGAGTGTCAGTGAGTGAGTGTCATTGAGTGAGTGTCAGTGAGTGAGGGTCAGTGAGTGAGTGTCAGTGAGTGTCAGTAAGTGAGTATCAGTGAGTGAGTGTCAGTGAGTGAGTGTCAGTGAGTGAGTGTCATTGAGTGAGTGTCATTGAGTGAGTGTCAGTGAGTGAGTTTCAGTGAGTGAATGTCAGTTAGTGAGTGTCATTGAGTGAGTGTCAGTGAGTGAGTGTCAGTGTGTGAGTGTCATTGAGTGAGTGTCAGTGAGTGAGTGTCATTGAGTGAGTGTGAGTGAGTGAGTGTCAGAGAGTGTGTGTCAGTGAGTGTGTGTCATTGAGTGAGTGTCAGTGAGTGAATGTCAGTGAGTGAGTGTCAGTGAGTGAGTGTGTGTGAGTGTCAGTGAGTGAGTGTCAGTGAGTGTGTGTCAGTGAGTGAGTGTCAGTGAGTGAGTGTCAGTGAGTGAGTGTCAGTGAGTGAGTGTGTGTGAGTGTCAGTGAGTGAGTGTCTCTGAGTGTGTGTCAGTGAGTGAGTGTCAGTGAGTGAGTGTCAGTGAGTGAGTGTCAGAGAGTGAGTGTCAGTTATTGAGTGTCAGTGAGTGAGTGTCAGTGAATGAGTGTCAGTGAGTGAGTGTCAGTGAGTGAGTGAGTGTCAGTGAGGGAGTGTCAGTGAGTGAGTGAGTGCAAGTGAGTGATTGTCAGTGAGTGAGTGTCAGTGAGTGAGTGTCATTGAGTGTCTGTCAGTGAGTGAGTGTCAGTGAGTGAGTGTCAGAGAGTGAGTGTCATTGACTGAGTGTCAGTGAGTGATTGTTAGTGAGTGAGTGTCATTGAGTGAGTGTCAGTGAGTGAGTGTCAGTGAGTGAGTGTCAGTGAGTGAGTGTGAGTGAGTGAGTGTGAGTGAGTGTCATTGAGTGAGTGTCAGTGAGTGAGTGTCTGTGAGTGAGTGAGGGAGTGTGAGTGAGTGTCATTGAGTGAGTGTCAGTGAGTGAGTGTCAGAGAGTGAGTGTCAGTGAGTGTGTGTCATTGAGTGAGTCTCAGTGAGTGTGTGTCAGTGAGTGAGTGTCAGTGAGTGAGTGTCAGTGAGTGAGTGTCATTAAGTGAGTGTCAGTGAGTGAGTGTCATTGAGTGAGTGTCAGTGAGTGAGTGTCATTGAGTGAGTGTCAGTGAGTGAGGGTCAGTGAGTGAGTGTCAGTGAGTGAGTGTGATTGAGTGAGTGTCATTGAGTGAGTGTCAGTGAGTGAGTGTCAGTGAGTGTCAGTGAGTGAGTGTGTGTGAGTGTCAGTGAGTGAGTGTCAGTGAGTGTGTGTCAGTGAGTGAGTGTCAGTGAGTGAGTGTCAGTGAGTGTGTGTCATTAAGTGAGTGTCAGTGAGTGAGTGTCAGTAAGTGAGTGTCAGTGAGTGAATGTCAGTGAGTGAGTGTCATTGAGTGAGTGTCAGTGAGTGAATGTCAGTGAGTGAGTGTCAGTGAGTGAGGGTCAGTGAGTGAGTGTCAATGAGTGTCAGTGAAGGAGTGTCAGTGAGTGAGTGAGTGCAAGTGAGTGAGTGTCAGTGAGTGAGTGTCAGAGAGTGTGTGTCAGTGAGTGAGTGTGTGTGAATGACAGTGTGAGTGTCAGTGAGTGTGTGTCAGTGAGTGAGTGTCAGTGAGTGAGTGTCAGTGAGTGAGTGTCATTGAGTGAGTATCAGTGAGTGAGTGACAGTGAATGAGTGTCAGTGAGTGAGTGTCAATGAGTGAGTGTCAGTGAGTGAGTGTCATTGAGTGAGTGTCATTGAGTGAGTGTGAGTGAGTGAGTATCAGTGAGTGAGTGTGAGTTAGTGAGTGTCATTGAGTGAGTGTCAGCGAGTTAGTGTCAGTGAGTGAGTGTCAGTGTGTGAGTGTCATTGAGTGAGTGTCAGTGAGTGAGTGTCATTGAGTGAGTGTCAGTGAGTGAGTGGCAGAGAGTGAGTGTCAGTGAGTGTGTGTCATTGAGTGAGTGTCAGTGAGTGAGTGTCAGTGAGTGAGTGAGTGTCAGTGAGTGAGTGACAGTGAGTGAGTGTCAGTGAGTGAGTGTCAGTGAGTGAGTGTTTGTGAGTGTCAGTGAGTGAGTGTAAGTGAGTGTGTGTCAGTGAGTGAGTGTCAGTGAGTGAGTGTCAGGGAGTGAGTGTCAGAGAGTGAATGTCAGTGAGTGAGTGTCAGTGAGTGAGTGTCAGTGAGTGAGTGTCAGTGAGTGTGTGGCAGTGAGTGAGTGTCAGTGAGTGAGTGTCATTGAGTGAGTGTCAGTGAGTGAGTGTCATTGAGTGAGTGTCAGTGAGTGAGTGTCAGAGAGTGAGTGTCAGTGAGTGTGTGTCATTGAGTGAGTGTCAGTGAGTGTGAGTCAGTGAGTGAGTGTCAGTGAGTGAGTGTCAGTGAGTGAGTGTCATTAAGTGAGTGTCAGTGAGTGAGTGTCATTGAGTGAGTGTCAGTGAGTGAGTGTCATTGAGTGAGTGTCAGTGAGTGAGGGTCAGTGAGTGAGTGTCAGTGAGTGTCAGTAAGTGAGTATCAGTGAGTGAGTGTCAGTGAGTGAGTGTCAGTGAGTGAGTGTCATTGAGTGAGTGTCTTTGAGTGAGTGTCAGTGAGTGAGTTTCAGTGAGTGAATGTCAGTTAGTGAGTGTCATTGAGTGAGTGTCAGTGAGTGAGTGTCAGTGTGTGAGTGTCATTGAGTGAGTGTCAGTGAGTGAGTGTCATTGAGTGAGTGTGAGTGAGTGAGTGTCAGAGAGTGTGTGTCAGTGAGTGTGTGTCATTGAGTGAGTGTCAGTGAGTGAATGTCAGTGAGTGAGTGTCAGTGAGTGAGTGTGTGTGAGTGTCAGTGAGTGAGTGTCAGTGAGTGAGTGAGTGTGAGTGAGTGTCATTGAGTGAGTGTCAGTGAGTGAGTGTCTGTGAGTGAGTGAGTGAGTGTGAGTGAGTGTCATTGAGTGAGTGTCAGTGAGTGAGTGTCATTGAGTGAGTGCCAGTGAGGGAGTGTCAGTGAGTGTGTGTCAGTGAGTGAGTTTCAGTGAGTGAGTGTCAGTGAGTGAGTGTCAGTGAGTGTGTGTCAGTGAGTGAGTGTCAGTGAGTGAGTGTCAGTGAGTGAGTGTGTGTGAATGTCAGTGTGTGAGTGTCAGTGAGTGGGTGTCAGTGAGTGAGTGTCAGTGAGTGAGTGTCAGTGAGTGAGTGTCATTGAGTGAGTATCAGTGAGTGAGTGACAGTGAATGAGTGTCAGTGAGTGAGTGTCAGTGAGTGAGTGTCAGTGAGTGAGTGTCATTGAGTGAGTGTCATTGAGTGAGTGTGAGTGAGTGAGTATCAGTGAGTGAGTGTCAGTTAGTGAGTGTCATTGAGTGAGTGTCAGCGAGTTCGTGTCAGTGAGTGAGTGTCAGTGTGTGAGTGTCATTGAGTGAGTGTCAGTGAGTGAGTGTCATTGAGTGAGTGTCAGTGAGTGAGTGGCAGAGAGTGAGTGTCAGTGAGTGTGTGTCATTGAGTGAGTGTCAGTGAGTGAGTGTCAGTGAGTGAATGAGTGTCAGTGAGTGATTGACAGTGAGTGAGTGTCAGTGAGTGAGTGTCTTTGAGTGAGTGTCAGTGAGTGAGGGGCAGTGAGTGAGTGTCAGTGAGTGTCAGTGAGTGAGTGTCAGTGAGTGAGTGTCATTGAGTGAGTGTCAGTGAGTGAGTGTCAGAGAGTGAGTGTCAGTGAGTGTGTGTCATTGAGTGAGTGTCAGTGAGTGAGTGTCATTGAGTGAGTGTCATTGAGTGAGTGTGAGTGAGTGAGTATCAGTGAGTGAGTGTCAGTGAGTGAGTGTCATTGAGTGAGTGTCAGCGAGTTAGTGTCAGTGAGTGAGTGTCAGTGTGTGAGTGTCATTGAGTGAGTGTCAGTGAGTGAGTGTCATTGAGTGAGTGTCAGTGAGTGAGTGGCAGAGAGTGAGTGTCAGTGAGTGTGTGTCATTGAGTGAGTGTCAGTGAGTGAGTGTCAGTGAGTGAGTGAGTGTCAGTGAGTGAATGACAGTGAGTGAGTGTCAGTGAGTGAGTGTCAGTGAGTGAGTGTGTGTGAGTGTCAGTGAGTGAGTGTAAGTGAGTGTGTGTCAGTGAGTGAATGACAGTGAGTGAGTGTCAGTGAGTGAGTGTCAGTGAGTGAGTGTGTGTGAGTGTCAGTGAGTGAGTGTAAGTGAGTGTGTGTCAGAGAGTGAATGTCAGTGAGTGAGTGTCAGTGAGTGAGTGTCAGTGAGTGAGTGTCAGTGAGTGAGTGGCAGTGAGTTAATGTCAGTGAGTGAGTGTCATTGAGTGAGTGTCAGTGAGTGAGTGTCAGAGAGTGAGTGTCAGTGAGTGTGTGTCATTGAGTGAGTGTCAGTGAGTGTGAGTCAGTGAGTGAGTGTCAGTGAGTGAGTGTCAGTGAGTGAGTGTCATTAAGTGAGTGTCAGTGAGTGAGTGTCATTGAGTGAGTGTCAGTGAGTGAGTGTCATTGAGTGAGTGTCAGTGAGTGAGGGTCAGTGAGTGAGTGTTAGTGAGTGTCAGTAAGTGAGTATCAGTGAGTGAGTGTCAGTGAGTGAGTGTCAGTGAGTGAGTGTCATTGAGTGAGTGTCATTGAGTGATTGTCAGTGAGTGAGTATCAGTGAGTGAAAGTCAGTTAGTGAGTGTCATTGAGTGAGTGTCAGTGAGTGAGTGTCAGTGAGTGAGTGTCAGTGTGTGAGTGTCATTGAGTGAGTGTCAGTGAGTGAGTGTCATTGAGTGAGTGTGAGTGAGTGAGTGTCAGAGAGTGTGTGTCAGTGAGTGTGTGTCATTGAGTGAGTGTCAGTGAGTGAATGGCAGTGAGTGAGTGTCAGTGAGTGAGTGTGTGTGAGTGTCAGTGAGTGATTGTCAGTGAGTGTGTGTCAGTGAGTGAGTGTCAGTGAGTGAGTGTCAGTGAGTGAGTGTCAGTGAGTGAGTGTCAGAGAGTGAGTGTCAGTGAGTGAGTGTCAGTGAGTGAGTGTTAGTGAGTGAGTGTCAGTGAGTGAGTGTCAGTGAGTGAGTGTCAGTGAGTGAGTGTCAGTGAGTGAGTGAGTGTGAGTGAGTGTCATTGAGTGAGTGTCAGTGAGTGAGTGTCTGTGAGTGAGTGAGTGAGTGTGAGTGAGTGTCATTGAGTGAGTGTCAGTGAGTGAGTGTCATTGAGTGAGTGCCAGTGAGGGAGTGTCAGTGAGTGTGTGTCAGTGAGTGAGTTTCAGTGAGTGAGTGTCAGTGAGTGAGTGTCAGTGAGTGTGTGTCAGTGAGTGAGTGTCAGTGAGTGAGTGTCAGTGAGTGAGTGTGTGTGAATGTCAGTGTGTGAGTGTCAGTGAGTGGGTGTCAGTGAGTGAGTGTCAGTGAGTGAGTGTCAGTGAGTGAGTGTCATTGAGTGAGTATCAGTGAGTGAGTGACAGTGAATGAGTGTCAGTGAGTGAGTGTCAGTGAGTGAGTGTCAGTGAGTGAGTGTCATTGAGTGAGTGTCATTGAGTGAGTGTGAGTGAGTGAGTATCAGTGAGTGAGTGTCAGTTAGTGAGTGTCATTGAGTGAGTGTCAGCGAGTTCGTGTCAGTGAGTGAGTGTCAGTGTGTGAGTGTCATTGAGTGAGTGTCAGTGAGTGAGTGTCATTGAGTGAGTGTCAGTGAGTGAGTGGCAGAGAGTGAGTGTCAGTGAGTGTGTGTCATTGAGTGAGTGTCAGTGAGTGAGTGTCAGTGAGTGAATGAGTGTCAGTGAGTGATTGACAGTGAGTGAGTGTCAGTGAGTGAGTGTCTTTGAGTGAGTGTCAGTGAGTGAGGGGCAGTGAGTGAGTGTCAGTGAGTGTCAGTGAGTGAGTGTCAGTGAGTGAGTGTCATTGAGTGAGTGTCAGTGAGTGAGTGTCAGAGAGTGAGTGTCAGTGAGTGTGTGTCATTGAGTGAGTGTCAGTGAGTGAGTGTCATTGAGTGAGTGTCATTGAGTGAGTGTGAGTGAGTGAGTATCAGTGAGTGAGTGTCAGTGAGTGAGTGTCATTGAGTGAGTGTCAGCGAGTTAGTGTCAGTGAGTGAGTGTCAGTGTGTGAGTGTCATTGAGTGAGTGTCAGTGAGTGAGTGTCATTGAGTGAGTGTCAGTGAGTGAGTGGCAGAGAGTGAGTGTCAGTGAGTGTGTGTCATTGAGTGAGTGTCAGTGAGTGAGTGTCAGTGAGTGAGTGAGTGTCAGTGAGTGAATGACAGTGAGTGAGTGTCAGTGAGTGAGTGTCAGTGAGTGAGTGTGTGTGAGTGTCAGTGAGTGAGTGTAAGTGAGTGTGTGTCAGTGAGTGAATGACAGTGAGTGAGTGTCAGTGAGTGAGTGTCAGTGAATGAGTGTGTGTGAGTGTCAGTGAGTGAGTGTAAGTGAGTGTGTGTCAGAGAGTGAATGTCAGTGAGTGAGTGTCAGTGAGTGAGTGTCAGTGAGTGAGTGTCAGTGAGTGAGTGGCAGTGAGTTAGTGTCAGTGAGTGAGTGTCATTGAGTGAGTGTCAGTGAGTGAGTGTCAGAGAGTGAGTGTCAGTGAGTGTGTGTCATTGAGTGAGTGTCAGTGAGTGTGAGTCAGTGAGTGAGTGTCAGTGAGTGAGTGTCAGTGAGTGAGTGTCATTAAGTGAGTGTCAGTGAGTGAGTGTCATTGAGTGAGTGTCAGTGAGTGAGTGTCATTGAGTGAGTGTCAGTGAGTGAGGGTCAGTGAGTGAGTGTTAGTGAGTGTCAGTAAGTGAGTATCAGTGAGTGAGTGTCAGTGAGTGAGTGTCAGTGAGTGAGTGTCATTGAGTGAGTGTCATTGAGTGATTGTCAGTGAGTGAGTATCAGTGAGTGAATGTCAGTTAGTGAGTGTCATTGAGTGAGTGTCAGTGAGTGAGTGTCAGTGAGTGAGTGTCAGTGTGTGAGTGTCATTGAGTGAGTGTCAGTGAGTGAGTGTCATTGAGTGAGTGTGAGTGAGTGAGTGTCAGAGAGTGTGTGTCAGTGAGTGTGTGTCATTGAGTGAGTGTCAGTGAGTGAATGTCAGTGAGTGAGTGTCAGTGAGTGAGTGTGTGTGAGTGTCAGTGAGTGATTGTCAGTGAGTGTGTGTCAGTGAGTGAGTGTCAGTGAGTGAGTGTCAGTGAGTGAGTGTGTGTGAGTGTCAGTGAGTGAGTGTCTCTGAGTGTGTGTCAGTGAGTGAGTGTCAGTGAGTGAGTGTCAGTGAGTGAGTGTCAGAGAGTGAGTGTCAGTGATTGAGTGTCAGTGAGTGAGTGTCAGTGAGTGAGTGTCAGTGAGTGAGTGTCAGTGAGTGAGTGAGTGTCAGTGAGGGAGTGTCAGTGAGTGAGTGAGTGCAAGTGAGTGATTGTCAGTGAGTGAGTGTCAGTGAGTGAGTGTCATTGAGTGTCTGTCAGTGAGTGAGTGTCAGTGAGTGAGTGTCAGAGAGTGAGTGTCATTGACTGAGTGTCAGTGAGTGATTGTTAGTGAGTGAGTGTCATTGAGTGAGTGTCAGTGAGTGAGTGTCAGTGAGTGAGTGTCAGTGAGTGAGTGTGAGTGAGTGAGTGAGTGTGAGTGAGTGTCATTGAGTGAGTGTCAGTGAGTGAGTGTCTGTGAGTGAGTGAGGGAGTGTGAGTGAGTGTCATTGAGTGAGTGTCAGTGAGTGAGTGTCAGAGAGTGAGTGCCAGTGAGTGTGTGTCATTGAGTGAGTCTCAGTGAGTGTGTGTCAGTGAGTGAGTGTCAGTGAGTGAGTGTCATTAAGTGAGTGTCAGTGAGTGAGTGTCATTGAGTGAGTGTCAGTGAGTGTGTGTCAGTGAGTGAGTGTCAGTGAGTGAGTGTCAGTGAGTGAGTGTCATTGAGTGAGTATCAGTGAGTGAGTGACAGTGAATGAGTGTCAGTGAGTGAGTGTCAGTGAGTGAGTGTCAGTGAGTGAGTGTCATTGAGTGAGTGTCATTGAGTGAGTGTGTGTGAGTGAGTATCAGTGAGTGAGTGACAGTTAGTGAGTGTCATTGAGTGCATGTCAGCGAGTTAGTGTCAGTGAGTGAGTGTCAGTGTGTGAGTGTCAGTGAGTGAGTGTCAGTGAGTGATTGTCAGTGAGTGCGTGTCAGTGAGTGAGTGTCAGTGAGTGAGTGTCAGTGAGTGTGTGTCAGTGAGTGTGTGTCAGTGAGTGTCAGTGAGAAATTGCCAGTGAGTGAGTGTCAGTGAGTGAGTGTCAGTGAGAGAGTGTCAGTGAGTGAGTGTCAGTGAGTGTGTGTCAGTGAGTGAGTGTCAGTGAGTGAGTGTCAGTGAGTGATTGTCAGTGAGTGAGTGTCAGTGAGTGAGTGTCAGTGAGTGTCAGTGAGAGCTTGTCAGACAGTGAGAGTCAGTGAGTGTGTGTCAGTGAGTGATTGTCAGTGAGTGAGTGTCAGTGAGTGATTGTCAGTGAGAGAGTGGCAGTGAGTGATTGTCAGTGAGTGAGTGTCAGTGAGTGAGTGTCAGTGAGTGAGTGTCAGTTAGTGAGTGTCATTGAGTGAGTGTCAGTGAGTGAGTGTCAGTGAGTGAGTGTCACTGAGTGAGTGTCAGAGAGTGAGTGTCAGTGAGTGAGTGTCAGTGAGTGAGTGAGTGTCAGTGATGGAGAGTCAATGAGTGAGTGAGTGCAAGTGAGTGAGTGTCAGTGAGTGAGTGTCAGTGAGTGAGTGTCAGTGAGTGTGTGTCAGTGAGTGAGTGTCAGTGAGTGAGTGTCAGTGAGTGAGTGTCAGTGAGTGTGTGTCACTGAGTGAGTGTCAGTGAGTGAGTGTCCAGTGAGTGAGTGTCAGTGAGTGAGTGTCAGTGAGTGAGTGTCAGTGAGTGAGTGTCAGAGAGAGGGTGTCAGTGAGTGAGTGTCAGTGAGTGAGTGTCAGTGAGTGAGTATCATTGAGAGAGTGTCAGTGAGTGAGTGTCAATGAGTGAGTGTCAGTTAGTGAGTGTCATTCAGTGAGTGTCAGTGAGTGAGTGGCAGTGAATGAGTGTCAGTAAGTGAGTGTCAGTGAGTGAATGTCATTGAGTGAGTGTCAGTGAGTGAGTAACAGTGAGTGAGTGTCAGTAAGTGAGTGTCAGTGAGTGAGTGTCAGTGAGTGAGTGTCAGAGAGAGGGTGTCAGTGAGTGAGTGTCAGTGAGTGAGTGTCAGAGAGAGGGTGTCAATGAGTGATTGTCAGTGAGTGAGTGCCAGTGAGTGAGTGTCATTGAGTGAGTGTCAGTTAGTGAGTGTCATTGAGTGAGTGTCAGTGAGTGTGCGTCAGTGAGTGAGTGTCAGTGTGTGAGTGTCATTGAGTGAGTGTCAGTGAGTGAGTGTCATTGAGTGAGTGTCAGTGAGTGAGTGTCATTGAGTGAGTGTCAGTGAGTGAGTGTCTTTGAGTGAGTGTCAGTGAGTCAGGGGCAGTGAGTGAGTGTCAGTGAGTGTCAGTGAGTGAGTGTCAGTGAGTGAGTGTCAGTGAGTGAGTGTCAGTGAGTGAGTGTCAGAGAGTGAGTGTCAGTGAGTGAGTGTCAGTGAGTGAGTGTTAGTGAGTGAGTGTCATTGAGTGAGTGTCAGTGAGTGAGTGTCAGTGAGTGAGTGTCAGTGAGTGAGTGTCAGTGAGTGAGTGAGTGTGAGTGAGTGTCATTGAGTGTGTGTCAGTGAGTGAGTGTCAGTGAGTGAGTGTCAGTGAGTGAGTGTGTGTGAATGTCAGTGTGTGAGTGTCAGTGAGTGTGTGTCAGTGAGTGAGTGTCAGTGAGTGAGTGTCAGTGAGTGAGTGTCATTGAGTGAGTATCAGTGAGTGAGTGACAGTGAATGAGTGTCAGTGAGTGAGTGTCAGTGAGTGAGTGTCAGTGAGTGAGTGTCATTGAGTGAGTGTCATTGAGTGAGTGTGAGTGAGTGAGTATCAGTGAGTGAGTGTCAGTTAGTGAGTGTCATTGAGTGAGTGTCAGCGAGTTCATGTCAGTGAGTGAGTGTCAGTGTGTGAGTGTTATTGAGTGAGTGTCAGTGAGTGAGTGTCATTGAGTGAGTGTCAGTGAGTGAGTGGCAGAGAGTGAGTGTCAGTGAGTGTGTGTCATTGAGTGAGTGTCAGTGAGTGAGTGTCAGTGAGTGAATGAGTGTCAGTGAGTGATTGACAGTGAGTGAGTGTCAGTGAGTGAGTGTCTTTGAGTGAGTGTCAGTGAGTGAGGGGCAGTGAGTGAGTGTCAGTGAGTGTCAGTGAGTGAGTGTCAGTGAGTGAGTGTCAGAGAGTGAGTGTCAGTGAGTGAGTGTCATTGAGTGAGTATCAGTGAGTGAGTGACAGTGAATGAGTGTCAGTGAGTGAGTGTCAGTGAGTGAGTGTCAGTGAGTGAGTGTCATTGATTGAGTGTGAGTGAGTGAGTATCAGTGAGTGAGTGTCAGTGAGTGAGTGTCATTGTGTGAGTGTCAGCGAGTTAGTGTCAGTGAGTGAGTGTCAGTGTGTGAGTGTCATTGAGTGAGTGTCAGTGAGTGAGTGTCATTGAGTGAGTGTCAGTGAGTGAGTGGCAGAGAGTGAGTGTCAGTGAGTGTGTGTCATTGAGTGAGTGTCAGTGAGTGAGTGTCAGTGAGTGAGTGAGTGTCAGTGGGTGAGTGACAGTGAGTGAGTGTCAGTGAGTGAGTGTCAGTGAGTGAGTGTGTGTGAGTGTCAGTGAGTGAGTGTAAGTGAGTGTGTGTCAGTGAGTGAGTGTCAGTGAGTGAGTGTCAGGGAGTGAGTGTCAGAGAGTGAATGTCAGTGAGTGAGTGTCAGTGAGTGAGTGTCAGTGAGTGAGTGTCAGTGATTGAGTGGCAGTGAGTGAGTGTCAGTGAGTGAGTGTCATTGAGTGAGTGTCAGTGAGTGAGTGTCACAGAGTGAGTGTCAGTGAGTATGTGTCATTGAGTGAGTGTCAGTGAGTGTGAGTCAGTGAGTGAGTGTCAGTGAGTGAGTGTCAGTGAGTGAGTGTCATTAAGTGAGTGTCAGTGAGTGAGTGTCATTGAGTGAGTGTCAGTGAGTGAGTGTCATTGAGTGAGTGTCAGTGAGGGAGGATCAGTGAGTGAGTGTTAGTGAGTGTCAGTAAGTGAGTATCAGTGAGTGAGTGTCAGTGAGTGAGTGTCAGTGAGTGAGTGTCATTGAGTGAGTGTCATTGAGTGAGTGTCAGTGAGTGAGTATCAGTGAGTGAATGTCAGTTAGTGAGTGTCATTGAGTGAGTGTCAGTGAGTGAGTGTCAGTGAGTGAGTGTCAGTGTGTGAGTGTCATTGAGTGAGTGTCAGTGAGTGAGTGTCATTGAGTGAGTGTGAGTGAGTGAGTGTCAGAGAGTGTGTGTCAGTGAGTGTGTGTCATTGAGTGAGTGTCAGTGAGTGAATGTCTGTGAGTGAGTGTCAGTGAGTGAGTGTGTGTGAGTGTCAGTGAGTGATTGTCAGTGAGTGTGTGTCAGTGAGTGAGTGTCAGTGAGTGAGTGTCAGTGAGTGAGTGTGTGTGAGTGTCAGTGAGTGAGTGTCTCTGAGTGTGTGTCAGTGAGTGAGTGTCAGTGAGTGAGTGTCAGTGAGTGAGTGTCAGAGAGTGAGTGTCAGTGATTGAGTGTCAGTGAGTGAGTGTCAGTGAGTGAGTGTCAGTGAGTGATTGTCAGTGAGTGAGTGAGTGTCAGTGAGGGAGTGTCAGTGAGTGAGTGAGTGCAAGTGAGTGATTGTCAGTGAGTGAGTGTCAGTGAGTGAGTGTCATTGAGTGTCTGTCAGTGAGTGAGTGTCAGTGAGTGAGTGTCAGAGAGTGAGTGTCATTGACTGAGTGTCAGTGAGTGATTGTTAGTGAGTGAGTGTCATTGAGTGAGTGTCAGTGAGTGAGTGTCAGTGAGTGAGTGTCAGTGAGTGAGTGTGAGTGAGTGAGTGAGTGTGAGTGAGTGTCATTGAGTGAGTGTCAGTGAGTGAGTGTCTGTGAGTGAGTGAGGGAGTGTGAGTGAGTGTCATTGAGTGAGTGTCAGTGAGTGAGTGTCAGAGAGTGAGTGCCAGTGAGTGTGTGTCATTGAGTGAGTCTCAGTGAGTGTGTGTCAGTGAGTGAGTGTCAGTGAGTGAGTGTCATTAAGTGAGTGTCAGTGAGTGAGTGTCATTGAGTGAGTGTCAGTGAGTGTGTGTCAGTGAGTGAGTGTCAGTGAGTGAGTGTCAGTGAGTGAGTGTCATTGAGTGAGTATCAGTGAGTGAGTGACAGTGAATGAGTGTCAGTGAGTGAGTGTCAGTGAGTGAGTGTCAGTGAGTGAGTGTCATTGAGTGAGTGTCATTGAGTGAGTGTGTGTGAGTGAGTATCAGTGAGTGAGTGACAGTTAGTGAGTGTCATTGAGTGCATGTCAGCGAGTTAGTGTCAGTGAGTGAGTGTCAGTGTGTGAGTGTCAGTGAGTGAGTGTCAGTGAGTGAGTGTCAGTGAGTGAGTGTCAGTGAGTGTGTGTCAGTGAGTGTGTGTCAGTGAGTGTCAGTGAGAAATTGCCAGTGAGTGAGTGTCAGTGAGTGAGTGTCAGTGAGAGAGTGTCAGTGAGTGAGTGTCAGTGAGTGTGTGTCAGTGAGTGAGTGTCAGTGAGTGAGTGTCAGTGAGTGATTGTCAGTGAGTGAGTGTCAGTGAGTGAGTGTCAGTGAGTGTCAGTGAGAGCTTGTCAGACAGTGAGAGTCAGTGAGTGTGTGTCAGTGAGTGATTGTCAGTGAGTGAGTGTCAGTGAGTGATTGTCAGTGAGAGAGTGGCAGTGAGTGATTGTCAGTGAGTGAGTGTCAGTGAGTGAGTGTCAGTGAGTGAGTGTCAGTTAGTGAGTGTCATTGAGTGAGTGTCAGTGAGTGAGTGTCAGTGAGTGAGTGTCACTGAGTGAGTGTCAGAGAGTGAGTGTCAGTGAGTGAGTGTCAGTGAGTGAGTGAGTGTCAGTGATGGAGAGTCAATGAGTGAGTGAGTGCAAGTGAGTGAGTGTCAGTGAGTGAGTGTCAGTGAGTGAGTGTCAGTGAGTGTGTGTCAGTGAGTGAGTGTCAGTGAGTGAGTGTCAGTGAGTGAGTGTCAGTGAGTGTGTGTCACTGAGTGAGTGTCAGTGAGTGAGTGTCCAGTGAGTGAGTGTCAGTGAGTGAGTGTCAGTGAGTGAGTGTCAGTGAGTGAGTGTCAGAGAGAGGGTGTCAGTGAGTGAGTGTCAGTGAGTGAGTGTCAGTGAGTGAGTATCATTGAGAGAGTGTCAGTGAGTGAGTGTCAATGAGTGAGTGTCAGTTAGTGAGTGTCATTCAGTGAGTGTCAGTGAGTGAGTGGCAGTGAATGAGTGTCAGTAAGTGAGTGTCAGTGAGTGAATGTCATTGAGTGAGTGTCAGTGAGTGAGTAACAGTGAGTGAGTGTCAGTAAGTGAGTGTCAGTGAGTGAGTGTCAGTGAGTGAGTGTCAGAGAGAGGGTGTCAGTGAGTGAGTGTCAGTGAGTGAGTGTCAGAGAGAGGGTGTCAATGAGTGATTGTCAGTGAGTGAGTGCCAGTGAGTGAGTGTCATTGAGTGAGTGTCAGTTAGTGAGTGTCATTGAGTGAGTGTCAGTGAGTGTGCGTCAGTGAGTGAGTGTCAGTGTGTGAGTGTCATTGAGTGAGTGTCAGTGAGTGAGTGTCATTGAGTGAGTGTCAGTGAGTGAGTGTCATTGAGTGAGTGTCAGTGAGTGAGTGTCTTTGAGTGAGTGTCAGTGAGTCAGGGGCAGTGAGTGAGTGTCAGTGAGTGTCAGTGAGTGAGTGTCAGTGAGTGAGTGTCAGTGAGTGAGTGTCAGTGAGTGAGTGTCAGAGAGTGAGTGTCAGTGAGTGAGTGTCAGTGAGTGAGTGTTAGTGAGTGAGTGTCATTGAGTGAGTGTCAGTGAGTGAGTGTCAGTGAGTGAGTGTCAGTGAGTGAGTGTCAGTGAGTGAGTGAGTGTGAGTGAGTGTCATTGAGTGTGTGTCAGTGAGTGAGTGTCAGTGAGTGAGTGTCAGTGAGTGAGTGTGTGTGAATGTCAGTGTGTGAGTGTCAGTGAGTGTGTGTCAGTGAGTGAGTGTCAGTGAGTGAGTGTCAGTGAGTGAGTGTCATTGAGTGAGTATCAGTGAGTGAGTGACAGTGAATGAGTGTCAGTGAGTGAGTGTCAGTGAGTGAGTGTCAGTGAGTGAGTGTCATTGAGTGAGTGTCATTGAGTGAGTGTGAGTGAGTGAGTATCAGTGAGTGAGTGTCAGTTAGTGAGTGTCATTGAGTGAGTGTCAGCGAGTTCATGTCAGTGAGTGAGTGTCAGTGTGTGAGTGTTATTGAGTGAGTGTCAGTGAGTGAGTGTCATTGAGTGAGTGTCAGTGAGTGAGTGGCAGAGAGTGAGTGTCAGTGAGTGTGTGTCATTGAGTGAGTGTCAGTGAGTGAGTGTCAGTGAGTGAATGAGTGTCAGTGAGTGATTGACAGTGAGTGAGTGTCAGTGAGTGAGTGTCTTTGAGTGAGTGTCAGTGAGTGAGGGGCAGTGAGTGAGTGTCAGTGAGTGTCAGTGAGTGAGTGTCAGTGAGTGAGTGTCATTGAGTGAGTGTCAGTGAGTGAGTGTCAGAGAGTGAGTGTCAGTGAGTGAGTGTCATTGAGTGAGTATCAGTGAGTGAGTGACAGTGAATGAGTGTCAGTGAGTGAGTGTCAGTGAGTGAGTGTCAGTGAGTGAGTGTCATTGATTGAGTGTGAGTGAGTGAGTATCAGTGAGTGAGTGTCAGTGAGTGAGTGTCATTGTGTGAGTGTCAGCGAGTTAGTGTCAGTGAGTGAGTGTCAGTGTGTGAGTGTCATTGAGTGAGTGTCAGTGAGTGAGTGTCATTGAGTGAGTGTCAGTGAGTGAGTGGCAGAGAGTGAGTGTCAGTGAGTGTGTGTCATTGAGTGAGTGTCAGTGAGTGAGTGTCAGTGAGTGAGTGAGTGTCAGTGGGTGAGTGACAGTGAGTGAGTGTCAGTGAGTGAGTGTCAGTGAGTGAGTGTGTGTGAGTGTCAGTGAGTGAGTGTAAGTGAGTGTGTGTCAGTGAGTGAGTGTCAGTGAGTGAGTGTCAGGGAGTGAGTGTCAGAGAGTGAATGTCAGTGAGTGAGTGTCAGTGAGTGAGTGTCAGTGAGTGAGTGTCAGTGATTGAGTGGCAGTGAGTGAGTGTCAGTGAGTGAGTGTCATTGAGTGAGTGTCAGTGAGTGAGTGTCACAGAGTGAGTGTCAGTGAGTATGTGTCATTGAGTGAGTGTCAGTGAGTGTGAGTCAGTGAGTGAGTGTCAGTGAGTGAGTGTCAGTGAGTGAGTGTCATTAAGTGAGTGTCAGTGAGTGAGTGTCATTGAGTGAGTGTCAGTGAGTGAGTGTCATTGAGTGAGTGTCAGTGAGGGAGGATCAGTGAGTGAGTGTTAGTGAGTGTCAGTAAGTGAGTATCAGTGAGTGAGTGTCAGTGAGTGAGTGTCAGTGAGTGAGTGTCATTGAGTGAGTGTCATTGAGTGAGTGTCAGTGAGTGAGTATCAGTGAGTGAATGTCAGTTAGTGAGTGTCATTGAGTGAGTGTCAGTGAGTGAGTGTCAGTGAGTGAGTGTCAGTGTGTGAGTGTCATTGAGTGAGTGTCAGTGAGTGAGTGTCATTGAGTGAGTGTGAGTGAGTGAGTGTCAGAGAGTGTGTGTCAGTGAGTGTGTGTCATTGAGTGAGTGTCAGTGAGTGAATGTCAGTGAGTGAGTGTCAGTGAGTGAGTGTGTGTGAGTGTCAGTGAGTGATTGTCAGTGAGTGTGTGTCAGTGAGTGAGTGTCAGTGAGTGAGTGTCAGTGAGTGAGTGTGTGTGAGTGTCAGTGAGTGAGTGTCTCTGAGTGTGTGTCAGTGAGTGAGTGTCAGTGAGTGAGTGTCAGTGAGTGAGTGTCAGAGAGTGAGTGTCAGTGATTGAGTGTCAGTGAGTGAGTGTCAGTGAGTGAGTGTCAGTGAGTGATTGTCAGTGAGTGAGTGAGTGTCAGTGAGGGAGTGTCAGTGAGTGAGTGAGTGCAAGTGAGTGATTGTCAGTGAGTGAGTGTCAGTGAGTGAGTGTCATTGAGTGTCTGTCAGTGAGTGAGTGTCAGTGAGTGAGTGTCAGAGAGTGAGTGTCATTGACTGAGTGTCAGTGAGTGATTGTTAGTGAGTGAGTGTCATTGAGTGAGTGTCAGTGAGTGAGTGTCAGTGAGTGAGTGTCAGTGAGTGAGTGTGAGTGAGTGAGTGAGTGTGAGTGAGTGTCATTGAGTGAGTGTCAGTGAGTGAGTGTCTGTGAGTGAGTGAGGGAGTGTGAGTGAGTGTCATTGAGTGAGTGTCAGTGAGTGAGTGTCAGAGAGTGAGTGTCAGTGAGTGTGTGTCATTGAGTGAGTCTCAGTGAGTGTGTGTCAGTGAGTGAGTGTCAGTGAGTGAGTGTCAGTGAGTGAGTGTCATTAAGTGAGTGTCAGTGAGTGAGTGTCATTGAGTGAGTGTCAGTGAGTGTGTGTCAGTGAGTGAGTGTCAGTGAGTGAGTGTCAGTGAGTGAGTGTCATTGAGTGAGTATCAGTGAGTGAGTGACAGTGAATGAGTGTCAGTGAGTGAGTGTCAGTGAGTGAGTGTCAGTGAGTGAGTGTCATTGAGTGAGTGTCATTGAGTGAGTGTGTGTGAGTGAGTATCAGTGAGTGAGTGACAGTTAGTGAGTGTCATTGAGTGCATGTCAGCGAGTTAGTGTCAGTGAGTGAGTGTCAGTGTGTGAGTGTCAGTGAGTGAGTGTCAGTGAGTGATTGTCAGTGAGTGCGTGTCAGTGAGTGAGTGTCAGTGAGTGAGTGTCAGTGAGTGTGTGTCAGTGAGTGTGTGTCAGTGAGTGTCAGTGAGAAATTGCCAGTGAGTGAGTGTCAGTGAGTGAGTGTCAGTGAGAGAGTGTCAGTGAGTGAGTGTCAGTGAGTGTGTGTCAGTGAGTTAGTGTCAGTGAGTGAGTGTCAGTGAGTGATTGTCAGTGAGTGAGTGTCAGTGAGTGAGTGTCAGTGAGTGTCAGTGAGTGCTTGTCAGACAGTGAGAGTCAGTGAGTGTGTGTCAGTGAGTGATTGTCAGTGAGTGAGTGTCAGTGAGTGATTGTCAGTGAGAGAGTGGCAGTGAGTGATTGTCAGTGAGTGAGTGTCAGTGAGTGAGTGTCAGTGAGTGAGTGTCAGTTAGTGAGTGTCATTGAGTGAGTGTCAGTGAGTGAGTGTCAGTGAGTGAGTGTCACTGAGTGAGTGTCAGAGAGTGAGTGTCAGTGAGTGAGTGTCAGTGAGTGAGTGAGTGTCAGTGATGGAGAGTCAATGAGTGAGTGAGTGCAAGTGAGTGAGTGTCAGTGAGTGAGTGTCAGTGAGTGAGTGTCAGTGAGTGTGTGTCAGTGAGTGAGTGTCAGTGAGTGAGTGTCAGTGAGTGAGTGTCAGTGAGTGTGTGTCACTGAGTGAGTGTCAGTGAGTGAGTGTCCAGTGAGTGAGTGTCAGTGAGTGAGTGTCAGTGAGTGAGTGTCAGAGAGAGGGTGTCAGTGAGTGAGTGTCAGTGAGTGAGTGTCAGTGAGTGAGTATCATTGAGAGAGTGTCAGTGAGTGAGTGTCAATGAGTGAGTGTCAGTTAGTGAGTGTCATTGAGTGAGTGTCAGTGAGTGAGTGGCAGTGAATGAGTGTCAGTAAGTGAGTGTCAGTGAGTGAATGTCATTGAGTGAGTGTCAGTGAGTGAGTAACAGTGAGTGAGTGTCAGTAAGTGAGTGTCAGTGAGTGAGTGTCAGTGAGTGAGTGTCAGAGAGAGGGTGTCAGTGAGTGAGTGTCAGTGAGTGAGTGTCAGAGAGAGGGTGTCAATGAGTGATTGTCAGTGAGTGAGTGCCAGTGAGTGAGTGTCATTGAGTGAGTGTCAGTTAGTGAGTGTCATTGAGTGAGTGTCAGTGAGTGTGTGTCAGTGAGTGAGTGTCAGTGTGTGAGTGTCATTGAGTGAGTGTCAGTGAGTGAGTGTCATTGAGTGAGTGTCAGTGAGTGAGTGTCATTGAGTGAGTGTCAGTGAGTGAGTGTCTTTGAGTGAGTGTCAGTGAGTCAGGGGCAGTGAGTGAGTGTCAGTGAGTGTCACTGAGTGAGTGTCAGTGAGTGAGTGTCAGTGAGTGAGTGTCAGTGAGTGAGTGTCAGAGAGTGAGTGTCAGTGAGTGAGTGTCAGTGAGTGAGTGTTAGTGAGTGAGTGTCATTGAGTGAGTGTCAGTGAGTGAGTGTCAGTGAGTGAGTGTCAGTGAGTGAGTGAGTGTGAGTGAGTGTCATTGAGTGAGTGTCAGTGAGTGAGTGTCTGTGAGTGAGTGAGTGAGTGTGAGTGAGTGTCAGTGAGTGAGTGTCAGTGAGTGAGTGTCATTGAGTGAGTGCCAGTGAGGGAGTGTCAGTGAGTGTGTGTCAGTGAGTGAGTTTCAGTGAGTGAGTGTCAGTGAGTGAGTGTCAGTGAGTGTGTGTCAGTGAGTGAGTGTCAGTGAGTGAGTGTCAGTGAGTGAGTGTGTGTGAATGTCAGTGTGTGAGTGTCAGTGAGTGTGTGTCAGTGAGTGAGTGTCAGTGAGTGAGTGTCAGTGAGTGAGTGTCATTGAGTGAGTATCAGTGAGTGAGTGACAGTGAATGAGTGTCAGTGAGTGAGTGTCAGTGAGTGAGTGTCAGTGAGTGAGTGTCATTGAGTGAGTGTCATTGAGTGAGTGTGAGTGAGTGAGTATCAGTGAGTGAGTGTCAGTTAGTGAGTGTCATTGAGTGAGTGTCAGCGAGTTCGTGTCAGTGAGTGAGTGTCAGTGTGTGAGTGTCATTGAGTGAGTGTCAGTGAGTGAGTGTCATTGAGTGAGTGTCAGTGAGTGAGTGGCAGAGAGTGAGTGTCAGTGAGTGTGTGTCATTGAGTGAGTGTCAGTGAGTGAGTGTCAGTGAGTGAATGAGTGTCAGTGAGTGATTGACAGTGAGTGAGTGTCAGTGAGTGAGTGTCTTTGAGTGAGTGTCAGTGAGTGAGGGGCAGTGAGTGAGTGTCAGTGAGTGTCAGTGAGTGAGTGTCAGTGAGTGAGTGTCATTGAGTGAGTGTCAGTGAGTGAGTGTCAGAGAGTGAGTGTCAGTGAGTGAGTGTCATTGAGTGAGTATCAGTGAGTGAGTGACAGTGAATGAGTGTCAGTGAGTGAGTGTCAGTGAGTGAGTGTCAGTGAGTGAGTGTCATTGAGTGAGTGTCATTGAGTGAGTGTGAGTGAGTGAGTATCAGTGAGTGAGTGTCAGTGAGTGAGTGTCATTGTGTGAGTGTCAGCGAGTTAGTGTCAGTGAGTGAGTGTCAGTGTGTGTGTCATTGAGTGAGTGTCAGTGAGTGAGTGTCATTGAGTGAGTGTCAGTGAGTGAGTGGCAGAGAGTGAGTGTCAGTGAGTGTGTGTCATTGAGTGAGTGTCAGTGAGTGAGTGTCAGTGAGTGAGTGAGTGTCAGTGAGTGAGTGACAGTGAGTGAGTGTCAGTGAGTGAGTGTCAGTGAGTGAGTGTGTGTGAGTGTCAGTGAGTGAGTGTAAGTGAGTGTGTGTCAGTGAGTGAGTGTCAGTGAGTGAGTGTCAGGGAGTGAGTGTCAGAGAGTGAATGTCAGTGAGTGAGTGTCAGTGAGTGAGTGTCAGTGAGTGAGTGTCAGTGAGTGAGTGGCAGTGAGTGAGTGTCAGTGAGTGAGTGTCATTGAGTGAGTGTCAGTGAGTGAGTGTCAGAGAGTGAGTGTCAGTGAGTATGTGTCATTGAGTGAGTGTCAGTGAGTGTGAGTCAGTGAGTGAGTGTCAGTGAGTGAGTGTCAGTGAGTGAGTGTCATTAAGTGAGTGTCAGTGAGTGAGTGTCATTGAGTGAGTGTCAGTGAGTGAGTGTCATTGAGTGAGTGTCAGTGAGGGAGGGTCAGTGAGTGAGTGTTAGTGAGTGTCAGTAAGTGAGTATCAGTGAGTGAGTGTCAGTGAGTGAGTGTCAGTGAGTGAGTGTCATTGAGTGAGTGTCATTGAGTGAGTGTCAGTGAGTGAGTATCAGTGAGTGAATGTCAGTTAGTGAGTGTCATTGAGTGAGTGTCAGTGAGTGAGTGTCAGTGAGTGAGTGTCAGTGTGTGAGTGTCATTGAGTGAGTGTCAGTGAGTGAGTGTCATTGAGTGAGTGTGAGTGAGTGAGTGTCAGAGAGTGTGTGTCAGTGAGTGTGTGTCATTGAGTGAGTGTCAGTGAGTGAATGTCAGTGAGTGAGTGTCAGTGAGTGAGTGTGTGTGAGTGTCAGTGAGTGATTGTCAGTGAGTGTGTGTCAGTGAGTGAGTGTCAGTGAGTGAGTGTCAGTGAGTGAGTGTCAGTGAGTGAGTGTGTGTGAGTGTCAGTGAGTGAGTGTCTCTGAGTGTGTGTCAGTGAGTGAGTGTCAGTGAGTGAGTGTCAGTGAGTGAGTGTCAGTGATTGAGTGTCAGTGAGTGAGTGTCAGTGAGTGAGTGTCAGTGAGTGAGTGTCAGTGAGTGAGTGAGTGTCAGTGAGGGAGTGTCAGTGAGTGAGTGAGTGCAAGTGAGTGATTGTCAGTGAGTGAGTGTCAGTGAGTGAGTGTCATTGAGTGTCTGTCAGTGAGTGAGTGTCAGTGAATGAGTGTCAGAGAGTGAGTGTCATTGACTGAGTGTCAGTGAGTGATTGTTAGTGAGTGAGTGTCATTGAGTGAGTGTCAGTGAGTGAGTGTCAGTGAGTGAGTGTCAGTGAGTGAGTGTGAGTGAGTGAGTGAGTGTGAGTGAGTGTCATTGAGTGAGTGTCAGTGAGTGAGTGTCTGTGAGTGAGTGAGGGAGTGTGAGTGAGTGTCATTGAGTGAGTGTCAGTGAGTGAGTGTCAGAGAGTGAGTGTCAGTGAGTGTGTGTCATTGAGTGAGTCTCAGTGAGTGTGTGTCAGTGAGTGAGTGTCAGTGAGTGAGTGTCAGTGAGTGAGTGTCATTAAGTGAGTGTCAGTGAGTGAGTGTCATTGAGTGAGTGTCAGTGAGTGAGTGTCATTGAGTGAGTGTCAGTGAGTGAGGGTCAGTGAGTGAGTGTCAGTGAGTGTCAGTAAGTGAGTAACAGTGAGTGAGTGTCAGTGAGTGAGTGTCAGTGAGTGAGTGTGATTGAGTGAGTGTCATTGAGTGAGTGTCAGTGAGTGAGTTTCAGTGAGTGAGTGTCAATTAGTGAGTGTCAGTGTGAGTGTCATTGAGTGAGTGTCAGTGAGTGAGTGTCATTGAGTGAGTGTCAGTGAGTGAGTTTGAGTGAGTGAGTATCAGTGAGTGAGTGTCAGTTAGTGAGTGTCATTGAGTGAGTGTCAGCGAGTTAGTGTCAGTGAGTGAGTGTCAGTGTGTGAGTGTCATTGAGTGAGTGTCAGTGAGTGAGTGTCATTGAGTGAGTGTCAGTGAGTGAGTGGCAGAGAGTGAGTGTCAGTGAGTGTGTGTCATTGAGTGAGTGTCAGTGAGTGAGTGTCAGTGAGTGAGTGAGTGTCAGTGAGTGAGTGACAGTGAGTGAGTGTCAGTGAGTGAGTGTCAGTGAGTGAGTGTGTGTGAGTGTCAGTGAGTGAGTGTAAGTGAGTGTGTGTCAGTGAGTGAGTGTCAGTGAGTGAGTGTCAGGGAGTGAGTGTCAGAGAGTGAATGTCAGTGAGTGAGTGTCAGTGAGTGAGTGTCAGTGAGTGAGTGTCAGTGAGTGAGTGGCAGTGAGTGAGTGTCAGTGAGTGAGTGTCATTGAGTGAGTGTCAGTGAGTGAGTGTCATTGAGTGAGTGTCAGTGAGTGAGTGTCAGAGAGTGAGTGTCAGTGAGTGTGTGTCATTGAGTGAGTGTCAGTGAGTGTGAGTCAGTGAGTGAGTGTCAGTGAGTGAGTGTCAGTGAGTGAGTGTCATTAAGTGAGTGTCAGTGAGTGAGTGTCATTGAGTGAGTGTCAGTGAGTGAGTGTCATTGAGTGAGTGTCAGTGAGTGAGGGTCAGTGAGTGAGTGTTAGTGAGTGTCAGTAAGTGAGTATCAGTGAGTGAGTGTCAGTGAGTGAGTGTCAGTGAGTGAGTGTCATTGAATGAGTGTCATTGAGTGAGTGTCAGTGAGTGAGTATCAGTGAGTGAATGTCAGTTAGTGAGTGTCATTGAGTGAGTGTCAGTGAGTGAGTGTCAGTGAGTGAGTGTCAGTGTGTGAGTGTCATTGAGTGAGTGTCAGTGAGTGAGTGTCATTGAGTGAGTGTGAGTGAGTGAGTGTCAGAGAGTGTGTGTCAGTGAGTGTGTGTCATTGAGTGAGTGTCAGTGAGTGAATGTCAGTGAGTGAGTGTCAGTGAGTGAGTGTGTGTGAGTGTCAGTGAGTGAGTGTCAGTGAGTGTGTGTCAGTGAGTGAGTGTCAGTGTGTGAGTGTCAGTGAGTGAGTGTCAGTGAGTGAGTGTGTGTGAGTGTCAGTGAGTGAGTGTCTCTGAGTGTGTGTCAGTGAGTGAGTGTCAGTGAGTGAGTGTCAGTGAGTGAGTGTCAGAGAGTGAGTGTCAGTGATTGAGTGTCAGTGAGTGAGTGTCAGTGAGTGAGTGTCAGTGAGTGAGTGTCAGTGAGTGAGTGAGTGTCAGTGAGGGTGTGTCAGTGAGTGAGTGAGTGCAAGTGAGTGATTGTCAGTGAGTGAGTGTCAGTGAGTGAGTGTCATTGAGTGTCTGTCAGTGAGTGAGTGTCAGTGAGTGAGTGTCAGAGAGTGAGTGTCATTGACTGAGTGTCAGTGAGTGATTGTTAGTGAGTGAGTGTCATTGAGTGAGTGTCAGTGAGTGAGTGTCAGTGAGTGAGTGTCAGTGAGTGAGTGTGAGTGAGTGAGTGAGTGTGAGTGAGTGTCATTGAGTGAGTGTCAGTGAGTGAGTGTCTGTGAGTGAGTGAGGGAGTGTGAGTGAGTGTCATTGAGTGAGTGTCAGTGAGTGAGTGTCAGAGAGTGAGTGTCAGTGAGTGTGTGTCATTGAGTGAGTCTCAGTGAGTGTGTGTCAGTGAGTGAGTGTCAGTGAGTGAGTGTCAGTGAGTGAGTGTCATTAAGTGAGTGTCAGTGAGTGAGTGTCATTGAGTGAGTGTCAGTGAGTGAGTGTCATTGAGTGAGTGTCAGTGAGTGAGGGTCAGTGAATGAGTGTCAGTGAGTGTCAGTAAGTGAGTATCAGTGAGTGAGTGTCAGTGAGTGAGTGTCAGTGAGTGAGTGTGATTGAGTGAGTGTCATTGAGTGAGTGTCAGTGAGTGAGTTTCAGTGAGTGAGTGTCAATTAGTGAGTGTCAGTGTGAGTGTCATTGAGTGAGTGTCAGTGAGTGAGTGTCATTGAGTGAGTGTCAGTGAGTGAGTGTCAGAGAGTGTGTGTCAGTGAGTGTGTGTCATTGAGTGAGTGCCATTGAGGGAGTGTCAGTGAGTGTGTGTCACTGATTGAGTGTCATTGAGTGAGTGTCAGTGAGTGAGTGTCAGTGAGTGTGTGTCAGTGAGTGAGTGTCAGTGAGTGAGTGTCAGTGAGTGAGTGTGTGTGAATGTCAGTGTGTGAGTGTCAGTGAGTGTGTGTCAGTGAGTGAGTGTCAGTGAGTGAGTGTCAGTGAGTGAGTGTCATTGAGTGAGTATCAGTGAGTGAGTGACAGTGAATGAGTGTCAGTGAGTGAGTGTCAGTGAGTGAGTGTCAGTGAGTGAGTGTCATTGAGTGAGTGTCATTGAGTGAGTGTGTGTGAGTGAGTATCAGTGAGTGAGTGTCAGTTAGTGAGTGTCATTGAGTGCGTGTCAGCGAGTTAGTGTCAGTGAGTGAGTGTCAGTGTGTGCGTGTCAGTGAGTGAGTGTCAGTGAGTGAGTGTCAGTGAGTGAGTGTCAGTGAGTGTCAGTGAGAAATTGCCAGTGAGTGAGTGTCAGTGAGTGAGTGTCAGTGAGAGAGTGTCAGTGAGTGAGTGTCAGTGAGTGTGTGTCAGTGAGTGAGTGTCAGTGAGTGAGTGTCAGTGAGTGATTGTCAGTGAGTGAGTGTCAGTGAGTGAGTGTCAGTGAGTGTCATTGAGTGCTTGTCAGACAGTGAGAGTCAGTGAGTGTGTGTCAGTGAGTGATTGTCAGTGAGTGAGTGTCAGTGAGTGATTGTCAGTGAGAGAGTGGCAGTGAGTGATTGTCAGTGAGTGAGTGTCAGTGAGTGAGTGTCAGTGAGTGAGTGTCATTTAGTGAGTGTCATTGAGTGAGTGTCAGTGAGTGAGTGTCAGTGAGTGAGTGTCACTGAGTGAGTGTCAGAGAGTGAGTGTCAGTGAGTGAGTGTCAGTGAGTGAGTGAGTGTCAGTGATGGAGAGTCAATGAGTGAGTGAGTGCAAGTGAGTGAGTGTCAGTGAGTGAGTGTCAGTGAGTGAGTGTCAGTGAGTGTGTGTCAGTGAGTGAGTGTCAGTGAGTAAGTGTCAGTGAGTGAGTGTCAGTGAGTGTGTGTCACTGAGTGAGTGTCAGTGAGTGAGTGTCCAGTGAGTGAGTGTCAGTGAGTGAGTGTCAGTGAGTGAGTGTCAGTGAGTGAGTGTCAGAGAGAGGGTGTCAGTGAGTGAGTGTCAGTGAGTGAGTGTCAGTGAGTGAGTATCATTGAGAGAGTGTCAGTGAGTGAGTGTCAATGAGTGAGTGTCAGTTAGTGAGTGTCATTGAGTGAGTGTCAGTGAGTGAGTGGCAGTGAATGAGTGTCAGTAAGTGAGTGTCAGTGAGTGAATGTCATTGAGTGAGTGTCAGTGAGTGAGTGACAGTGAGTGAGTGTCAGTAAGTGAGTGTCAGTGAGTGAGTGTCAGTGAGTGAGTGTCAGAGAGAGGGTGTCAGTGAGTGAGTGTCAGTGAGTGAGTGTCAGAGAGAGGGTGTCAATGAGTGATTGTCAGTGAGTGAGTGTCAGTGAGTGAGTGTCATTGAGTGAGTGTCAGTGAGTGCGTATCAGTGAGTGAGTGTCAGTTAGTGAGTGTCATTGAGTGAGTGTCAGTGAGTGTGTGTCAGTGAGTGAGTGTCAGTGTGTGAGTGTCATTGAGTGAGTGTCAGTGAGTGAGTGTCATTGAGTGAGTGTCAGTGAGTGAGTGTCATTGAGTGAGTGTCAGTGAGTGAGTGTCTTTGAGTGAGTGTCAGTGAGTCAGGGGCAGTGAGTGAGTGTCAGTGAGTGTCAGTGAGTGAGTGTCAGTGAGTGAGTGTCAGTGAGTGAGTGTCAGTGAGTGAGTGTCAGAGAGTGAGTGTCAGTGAGTGAGTGTCTGTGAGTGAGTGTTAGTGAGTGAGTGTCATTGAGTGAGTGTCAGTGAGTGAGTGTCAGTGAGTGAGTGTCAGTGAGTGAGTGTCAGTGAGTGAGTGAGTGTGAGTGAGTGTGAGTGAGTGTCATTGAGTGAGTGTCAGTGAGTGAGTGTCTGTGAGTGAGTGAGTGAGTGTGATTGAGTGTCATTGAGTGAGTGTCAGTGAGTGAGTGTCATTGAGTGAGTGCCAGTGAGGGAGTGTCAGTGAGTGTGTGTCAGTGAGTGAGTTTCAGTGAGTGAGTGTCAGTGAGTGAGTGTCAGTGAGTGTGTGTCAGTGAGTGAGTGTCAGTGAGTGAGTGTCAGTGAGTGAGTGTGTGTGAATGTCAGTGTGTGAGTGTCAGTGAGTGTGTGTCAGTGAGTGAGTGTCAGTGAGTGAGTGTCAGTGAGTGAGTGTCATTGAGTGAGTATCAGTGAGTGAGTGACAGTGAATGAGTGTCAGTGAGTGAGTGTCAGTGAGTGAGTGTCAGTGAGTGAGTGTCATTGAGTGAGTGTCATTGAGTGAGTGTGAGTGAGTGAGTATCAGTGAGTGAGTGTCAGTGAGTGAGTGTCAGAGAGTGTCTGTGAGTGAGTGTCAGTGAGTGAGTGTCATTGAGTGAGTGCCTGTGAGTGAGCGACAGTGAGTGTGTGTCAGTGAGTGAGTGTCAGTGAGTGAGTGTCAGTGAGTGTGTGTCAGTGAGTGAGTGTCAGTGAGTGAGTGTCAGTGAGTGAGTGTGTGTGAGTGTCAGTGTGTGAGTGTCAGTGAGTGTGTGTCAGTGAGTGAGTGTCAGTGAGTGAGTGTCAGTGAGTGAGTCTCATTGAGTGAGTGTCAGTGAGTGAGTGACAGTGAGTGAGTGTCAGTAAGTGAGTGTCAGTGAGTGAGTGTCAGTGAGTGAGTGTCAGAGAGAGGGTGTCAGTGAGTGAGTGTCAGTGAGTGAGTGTCAGTGAGTGAGTGTCATTGAGTGAGTGTCATTGAGTGAGTGTCAGTGAGTGAGTATCAGTGAGAGAGTGTCAGTTAGTGAGTGTCATTGAGTGAGTGTCAGCGAGTGAGTGTCAGTGAGTGAGTGTCATTGAGTGAGTGTCAGTGAGTGAGTGTCATTGAGTGAGTGTCAGTGAGTGAGTGTCAGAGAGTGAGTGTCAGTGAGTATGTGTCATTGAGTGAGTGTCAGTGAGTGAGTGTGTGTGAGTGTCAGTGAGTGTGTGTCAGTGAGTAAGTGTCAGTGAGTGAGTGTCATTGAGTGAGTGTCATTAAGAGAGTGTCAGTGAGTGAGTGTCAATGAGTGAGTGTCAGTGAGTGAGTGTCTTTGAGTGAGTGTCAGTGAGTGAGGGTCAGTGAGTGAGTGTCAGTGAGTGTCAGTGAGCGAGTGTCAGTGAGTGAGTGTCAGTGAGTGAGTGTCGGTGAGTGAGTGTCAGAGAGTGAGTGTCAGTGAATGAGTGTCAGTGAGTGAGTGTTAGTGAATGAGTGTCATTGAGTGAGTGTCAGTCAGTGAGTGTCAGTGAGTGATTGTCAGTGAGTGAGTGTCAGTGAGTGTGTGCATGTGAGTGAGTGTCATTGAGTGAGTGTCAGTGAGTGAGTGTCATTGAGTGAGTGCCTGTGAGTGAGTGTCAGTGAGTGTGTGTCAGTGAGTGAGTGTCAGTGAGTGAGTGTCAGTGAGTGTGTGTCAGTGAGTGAGTGTCAGTGAGTGAGTGTCAGTGAGTGAGTGTGTGTCAGTGTCAGTGTGTGAGTGTCAGTGAGTGTGTGTCAGTGAGTGAGTGTCAGTGAGTGAGTGTGTGTGAGTGTCAGTGAGTGTGTGTCAGTGAGTAAGTGTCAGTGAGTGAGTGTCAGTGAGTGAGTGTCATGAAGAGAGTGTCAGTGAGTGAGTGTCATTGAGTGAGTGTCAGTGAGTGAGGGTCAGTGAGTGAGTTTCAGTGAGTGTCAGTGAGTGAGTGTCAGTGAGTGTCAGTGAGTGAGTGTCGGTGAGTGAGTGTCAGAGAGTGTCTGTGAGTGAGTGTCAGTGAGTGAGTGTCATTGAGTGAGTGTCAGTGAGTGAGTGTCTGTGAGTGAGTGAGTGAGTGTGAGTGAGTGTCATTGAGTGAGTGTCAGTGAGTGAGTGTCAGTGAGTGAGTGTCAGTGAGTGAGTGTGTGTGAGTGTCAGTGTGTGAGTGTCAGTGAGTGTGTGTCAGTGAGTGAGTGTCAGTGAGTGAGTGTCAGTGAGTGAGTCTCATTGAGTGAGTGTCAGTGAGTGAGTGACAGTGAGTGAGTGTCAGTAAGTGTGTGTCAGTGAGTGAGTGTCAGTGAGTGAGTGTCAGAGAGTGAGTGTCAGTGAGTGTGTCAGTGAGTGAGTGTCATTGAGTCTGTGTCAGTGAGTGAGTGTCAGTGAGTGAGTGTCAGTCAGTGAGTGTCAGTGAGTGCGTGTCAGAGAGAGGGTGTCAGTGAGTGAGTGTCAGTGAGTGAGTGTCAGTGAGTGAGTGTCATTGAGTGAGTGTCAGTGAGTGAGTGTCAGTGAGTGAGTGTCAGGTAGTGAGTGTCATTGAGTGAGTGTCATTGATTGAATGTCAGTGAGTGAGTGTCAGTGAGTGAGTGTCATTGAGTGAGTGTCAGTGAGTGAGTGTCAATGAGTGAGTGTCAGTGAGTTAGTGTCAGAGAGTGAGTGTCAGTGAGTGTGTGTCATTGAGTGTCAGTGAGTGAGTGTAAGTGAGTGAGTGAGTGTCAGTGAGTGAGTGACAGTGAGTGAGTGTCAGTGAGTGAGTGTCAGTGAGCGAGAGTGTGTGAGTGTCAGTGAGTGAGTGTCAGTGAGTGAGTGTCATTGAGTGAGTGTCAGTGACTGAGTGTCAGTGAGTGAGTGTCAGTTAGTGAGTGTCATTGAGTGAATGTCAGTGAGTGAGTGTCAGTGAGTGAGTGTCATTGAGTGAGTGTCAGTGAGTGAGTGTCATTGAGTGAGTGTCAGTGAGTGAGTGTCAGAGAATGAGTGTCAATGAGTTTGTGTCTTTGAGTGAGTGTCAGTGAGTGAGTGTAAGTGAGTGAGTGAGTGTCAGTGAGTGAGTGACAGTGAATGAGTGTCAGTGAGTGAGTGTCAGTGAGTGAGTGTGTGTGAGTGTCAGTGAGTGTGTGTCAGTGAGTAAGTGTCAGTGAGTGAGTGTCAGTGAGTGAGTGTCATTAAGAGAGTGTCAGTGAGTGAGTGTCATTGAGTGAGTGTCAGTGAGTGAGTGTCTTTGAGTGAGTGTCAGTGAGTGAGGGTCAGTGAGTGAGTGTCAGTGAGTGTCAGTGAGTGAGTGTCAGTGAGTGAGTGTCAGTGAGTGAGTGTCGGTGAGTGAGTGTCAGAGAGTGTCTGTGAGTGAGTGTCAGTGAGTGAGTGTTAGTGAATGAGTGTCAGTGTGTGAGTGTCAGTGAGTGAGTGTCAGTGAGTGAGTGTCGGTGAGTGAGTGTCAGAGAGTGTCTGTGAGTGAGTGTCAGTGAGTGAGTGTCATTGAGTGAGTGCCTGTGAGTGAGCGACAGTGAGTGTGTGTCAGTGAGTGAGTGTCAGTGAGTGAGTGTCAGTGAGTGTGTGTCAGTGAGTGAGTGTCAGTGAGTGAGTGTCAGTGAGTGAGTGTGTGTGAGTGTCAGTGTGTGAGTGTCAGTGAGTGTGTGTCAGTGAGTGAGTGTCAGTGAGTGAGTCTCATTGAGTGAGTGTCAGTGAGTGAGTGTCAGTGAGTGAGTGTGTGTGAGTGTCAGTGTGTGAGTGTCAGTGAGTGTGTGTCAGTGAGTGAGTGTCAGTGAGTGAGTCTCATTGAGTGAGTGTCAGTGAGTGAGTGACAGTGAGTGAGTGTCAGTGAGTGAGTGTCATTGAGTGAGTGTCATTGAGTGAGTGTCAGTGAGTGAGTATCAGTGAGAGAGTGTCAGTTAGTGAGTGTCATTGAGTGAGTGTCAGCGAGTGAGTGTCAGTGAGTGAGTGTCATTGAGTGAGTGTCAGTGAGTGAGTGTCATTGAGTGAGTGTCAGTGAGTGAGTGTCAGAGAGTGAGTGTCAGTGAGTGAGTGTCAGTGAGTGAGTGTCAGTGAGTGAGTGTCATTGAGTGAGTGTCATTGAGTGAGTGTCAGTGAGTGAGTATCAGTGAGAGAGTGTCAGTTAGTGAGTGTCATTGAGTGAGTGTCAGCGAGTGAGTGTCAGTGAGTGAGTGTCATTGAGTGAGTGTCAGTGAGTGAGTGTCATTGAGTGAGTGTCAGTGAGTGAGTGTCAGTGAGTGAGTGTCAGAGAGTGAGTGTCAGTGAGTGAGTGTCATTGAGTGAGTGTCAGTGAGTGAGTGTCATTGAGTGAGTGTCAGTGAGTGAGTGTCAGTGAGTAAGTGTCAGTGAGTGAGTGTCATTGAGTGAGTGTCATTAAGAGAGTGTCAGTGAGTGAGTGTCATTGAGTGAGTGTCAGTGAGTGAGTGTCTTTGAGTGAGTGTCAGTGAGTGAGGGTCAGTGAGTGAGTGTCAGTGAGTGTCAGTGAGCGAGTGTCAGTGAGTGAGTGTCAGTGAGTAAGTGTCGGTGAGTGAGTGTCAGAGAGTGAGTGTCAGTGAGTGAGTGTCAGTGAGTGAGTGTTAGTGAATGAGTGTCATTGAGTGAGTGTCAGTGAGTGAGTGTCAGTGAGTGATTGTCAGTGAGTGAGTGTCAGTGAGTGTGTGCATGTGTGAGTGTCATTGAGTGAGTGTCAGTGATTGAGTGTCTGTGAGTGAGTGAGTGAGTGTGAGTGAGTGTCATTGAGTGAGTGTCAGTGAGTGAGTGTCATTGAGTGAGTGCCTGTGAGTGAGTGTCAGTGAGTGTGTGTCAGTGAGTGAGTGTCAGTGAGTGAGTGTCAGTGAGTGTGTGTCAGTGAGTGAGTGTCAGTGAGTGAGTGTCAGTGAGTGAGTGTGTGTGAGTGTCAGTGTGTGAGTGTCAGTGAGTGTGTGTCAGTGAGTGAGTGTCAGTGAGTGAGTGTGTGTGAGTGTCAGTGAGTGTGTGTCAGTGAGTAAGTGTCAGTGAGTGAGTGTCAGTGAGTGAGTGTCATTAAGAGAGTGTCAGTGAGTGAGTGTCATTGAGTGAGTGTCAGTGAGTGAGTGTCTTTGAGTGAGTGTCAGTGAGTGAGGGTCAGTGAGGGAGTGTCAGTGAGTGTCAGTGAGTGAGTGTCAGTGAGTGAGTGTCAGTGAGTGAGTGTCGGTGAGTGAGTGTCAGAGAGTGTCTGTGAGTGAGTGTCAGTGAGTGAGTGTCTGTGAGTGAGTGAGTGAGTGTGAGTGAGTGTCATTGAGTGAGTGTCAGTGAGTGAGTGTCAGTGAGTGAGTGTCAGTGAGTGAGTGTGTGTGAGTGTTAGTGTGTGAGTGTCAGTGAGTGTGTGTCAGTGAGTGAGTGTCAGTGAGTGAGTGTCAGTGAGTGAGTCTCATTGAGTGAGTGTCAGTGAGTGAGTGACAGTGAGTGAGTGTCAGTAAGTGAGTGTCAGTGAGTGAGTGTCAGTGAGTGAGTGTCAGAGAGAGGGTGTCAGTGAGTGAGTGTCAGTGATTGAGTGTCAGTGAGTGAGTGTCATTGAGTGAGTGTCAGAAAGTGAGTATCAGTGAGAGAGTGTCAGTTAGTGAGTGTCATTGAGTGAGTGTCAGCGAGTGAGTGTCAGTGAGTGAGTGTCAGTGAGTGAGTGTCAGAGAGTGAGTGTCAGTGAGTGTGTGTCATTGAGTGAGTGTCAGTGAGTGAGTGTCAGTGAGTGAGTGAGTGTCAGTGAGTGAGTGACAGTGAGTGAGTGTCAGTGAGTGAGTGTCAGTGAGTGAGTGTCAGAGAGAGGGTGTCAGTGAGAGAGTGTCAGTGAGTGAGTGTCAGGTAGTGAGTGTCATTGAGTGAGTGTCAGTGAGTGAGTGTCAGTGAGTGAGTGTGTGTGAGTGTCAGTGAGTGAGTGTCAGTGAGTGTGTGTCAGTGAGTGAGTGTCAGTGTGTGTGTCAGTGAGTGAGTGTCATTGAGTCTGTGTCAGTGAGTGAGTGTCAGTGAGTGAGTGTAAGTCAGTGAGTGTCAGTGAGTGTGTGTCAGAGAGAGGGTGTCAGTGAGTGAGTGTCAGTGAGTGAGTGTCAGTGAGTGAGTGTCATTGAGTGAGTGTCAGTGAGTGAGTGTCAGTGAGTGAGTGTCAGTGAGTTAGTGTCAGAGAGTGAGTGTCAGTGAGTGTGTGTCATTGAGTGTCAGTGAGTGAGTGTAAGTGAGTGAGTGAGTGTCAGTGAGTGAGTGACAGTGAGTGAGTGTCAGTGAGTGAGTGTCAGTGAGCGAGAGTGTGTGAGTGTCAGTGAGTGTGTGTCAGTGAGTGAGTGTCAGTGAGTGAGTGTCAGTGAGTGAGTGTCATTAAGTGAGTGTCAGTGAGTGAGTGTCATTGAGTGAGTGTCAGTGAGTGAGTTTCATTGAGTGAGTGTCAGTGAGTGAGTGTCAGTGAGTGAGTGTCAGTGAGTGAGTGTCAGTGAGTGAGTGTCAGTGAGTGAGTGTCAGTGAGTGAGTGTGTGTTATTGAGCGAGTGTCAGTGAGTGAGTGAGTGCAAGTGAGTGAGTGTCAGTGACTGTGTGTCAGTGAGTGAGTGTCATTGAGTGTGTGTCAGTGAGTGAGTGTCAGTGAGTGAGTGTCATATAGTGAGTGTCAGTGAGTGTGTCAGTGAGTGAGTGTCAGTGAGTGAGTGTCAGTGAGTGAGTGTGTGTCAGTGTCAGTGAGTGAGTGTCAGTGAGTGTGTGTCAGTGAGTGAGCGTCAGTGAGTGAGTGTCAGTGAGTGAGTGTCATTGAGTGAGTATCAGTGAGTGAGTGTCAGTGAGTGCGTGTCATTGAGTCAGTGTCAGTGAGTGAGTGTCAGTGAGTGAGTGTCAGTGAGTGAGTGTCATTGAGTCAGTGTCAGTGAGTGAGTGTCAGTGAGTGAGTGTCAGTGAGTGCGTGTCAGTGAGTGCGTGTCAGTGAGTGAGTGTCAGTGAGTGAGTGTCAGTGAGTGAGTGTCATTGAGTGAGTGTCAGTGAATGAGTGTCAGTGAGTGAGTGTCAGTTAGTGAGTGTCATTGAGTGAGTGTCATTGAGTGAGTGTCAGTGAGTGAGTGTCAGTGAGTGAGTGTCACTGAGTGAGTGTCAGTGAGTGAGTGTCATTGAGTGAGTGTCAGTGAGTGAGTGTCAGAGAGTGAGTGTCAGTGAGTGTGTGTCATTGAGTGAGTGTCAGTGAGTGAGTGAAAGTTAGTGAGTGAGTGTCAGTGAGTGAATGACAGTGAGTGAGTGTCAGTGAGTGAGTGTCAGTGAGTGAGTGTGTGTGAGTGTCAGTGAGTGTGTGTCAGTGACGAAGTGTCAGTGAGTGAGTGTCAGTGAATGAGTGTCATTAAGTGAGTGTCAGTGAGTGAGTGTCAGTGAGTGAGTGTCTTTGAGTGAGTGTAATTGAGTAAGGGGCAGTGAGTGAGTGTCAGTGAGTGTCAGTGAGTGAGTGTCAGTGAGTGAGTGTCAGTGAGAGAGTGTCATTGAGTGAGTGTCAGTGAGTGAGTGTCAGTGAGTGAGTGTCAGTGAGTGAGTGTCAGTGAGTGTTTGTCAGTGAGTGAGTGTCAGTGAGTGAGTGTCAGTGAGTGAGTGTCAGTGAGTGTGTGTCAGTGAGTGAGTGTCAGTGCGTGAGTGTCAGTGAGTGAGTGTGTGTCAGTGTCAGTGAGTGAGTGTCAGTGAGCGTGTGTTAGTGAGTGAGTGTCAGTGAGTGAGTGTCAGTGAGTGAGTGTCATTGAGTCAGTGTCAGTGAGTGAGTTTCAGTGAGTGATTGTAAGTGAGTGAGTGTCAGTGAGTGCGTGTCAGAGAGAGGGTGTCAGTGAGTGAGTGTCAGTGCGTGAGTGTCAGTTAGTGAGTGTCATTGAGTGAGTGTCAGTGAGTGAGTGTCATTGAGTGAGTGTCAGTGAGTGGGTGTCAGAGAGTGAGTGTCAGTGAGTGTGTGTCATTGAGTGAGTGTCAGTGAGTGAGTTTAAGTGAGTGAGTGAGTGTCAGTGAGTGACAGTGAGTGAGTGTCAGTGAGTGAGTGTCAGTGAGTGAGTGAGTGTCAGTGAGCGAGTGTCAGTGAGTGAGTGAGTGCAAGTGAGTGAGTGTCAGTGAGTGAGTGTCAGTGAGTGAGTGTCATTGAGTGTGTGTCAGTGAGTGAGTGTCAGTGAGTGAGTGTCAGTGAGTGAGTGTCAGTGAGTGTGTCAGTGAGTGAGTGTCAGTGAGTGAGTGTCAGTGAGTGAGTGTGTGTCAGTGTCAGTGAGTGTGTGTCAGTGAGTGAGTGTCAGTGAGTGAGTGTCAGTGAGTGAGTGTCATTGAGTCAGTGTCAGTGAGTGAGTGTCAGTGAGTGAGTGTCAGTGAGTGAGTGTCATTGAGTGAGTGTCAGTGAGTGAGTGTCATTGAGTGAGTGTCAGTGAGTGAGTGTCAGTGAGTGAGTGTCATTGAGTGAGTGTCAGTGAGTGAGTGTCAGTAAGTGAGTGTCATTGAGTGAGTGTCAGTGAGTGAGTGTCTGTGAGTGAGTGAGTGAGTGTCAGTGAGTGTCATTGAGTGAGTGTCAGTGATTGAGTGTCAGTGAGTGAGTGTCAGTGAGTGAGTGTCAGTGAGTGTGTGTCAGTGAGTGAGTGTCAGTGAGTGAGTGTGTGTGAGTGTCAGTGTGTGAGTGTCAGTGAGTGTGTGTCAGTGAGTGAGTGTCAGTGAGTGAGTGTCAGTGAGTGAGTGTCAGTGAGTGAGTGTCGGTGAGTGAGTGTCAGAGAGTGAGTGTCAGTGAGTGAGTGTCAGTGAGTGAGTGTTAGTGAATGAGTGTCATTGAGTGAGTGTCAGTGAGTGAGTGTCAGTGAGTGAGTGTCAGTTAGTGAATGTCATTGAGTGAGTGTCATTGAGTGAGTGTCAGTGAGTGAGCGTCAGTGAGTGAGTGTCATTGAGTGAGTGTCAGTGAGTGAGTGCCATTGAGTGAGTGTCAGTGAGTGAGTGTCAGAGAGTGAGTGTCAGTGAGTGTGTGTCATTGAGTGAGTGTCAGTGAGTGAGTGTAGGTTAGTGAGTGAGTGTCAGTGAGTGAATGACAGTGAGGGAGTGTCAGTGAGTGAGTGTCAGTGAGTGAGTGTGTGTGAGTGTCAGTGAGTGTGTGTCAGTGAGTAAGTGTCAGTGAGTGAGTGTCAGTGAATGAGTGTCATTAAGTGAGTGTCAGTGAGTGAGTGTCAGTGAGCGAGTGTCAGTGAGTGAGTGTCAGTGAGTGAGTGTCGGTGAGTGAGTGTCAGAGAGTGAGTGTCAGTGAGTGAGTGTCAGTGAGTGAGTGTTAGTGAATGAGTGTCATTGAGTGAGTGTCAGTGAGTGAGTGTCAGTGAGTGATTGTCAGTGAGTGAGTGTCAGTGAGTGTGTGCATGTGAGTGAGTGTCATTGAGTGAGTGTCAGTGATTGAGTGTCTGTGAGTGAGTGAGTGAGTGTGAGTGAGTGTCATTGAGTGAGTGTCAGTGAGTGAGTGTCATTGAGTGAGTGCCTGTGAGTGAGTGTCAGTGAGTGTGTGTCAGTGAGTGAGTGTCAGTGAGTGAGTGTCAGTGAGTGTGTGTCAGTGAGTGAGTGTCAGTGAGTGAGTGTCAGTGAGTGAGTGTGTGTGAGTGTCAGTGTGTGAGTGTCAGTGAGTGTGTGTCAGTGAGTGAGTGTCAGTGAGTGAGTGTGTGTGAGTGTCAGTGAGTGTGTGTCAGTGAGTAAGTGTCAGTGAGTGAGTGTCAGTGAGTGAGTGTCATTAATAGAGTGTCAGTGAGTGAGTGTCATTGAGTGAGTGTCAGTGAGTGAGTGTCTTTGAGTGAGTGTCAGTGAGTGAGGGTCAGTGAGTGAGTGTCAGTGAGTGTCAGTGAGTGAGTGTCAGTGAGTGAGTGTCAGTGAGTGAGTGTCGGTGAGTGAGTGTCAGAGAGTGTCTGTGAGTGAGTGTCAGTGAGTGAGTGTCAGTGAGTGAGTGTGAGTGAGTGTCATTGAGTGAGTGTCAGTGAGTGAGTGTCAGTGAGTGAGTGTCAGTGAGTGAGTGTGTGTGAGTGTTAGTGTGTGAGTGTCAGTGAGTGTGTGTCAGTGAGTGAGTGTCAGTGAGTGAGTGTCAGTGAGTGAGTCTCATTGAGTGAGTGTCAGTGAGTGAGTGACAGTGAGTGAGTGTCAGTAAGTGAGTGTCAGTGAGTGAGTGTCAGTGAGTGAGTGTCAGAGAGTGAGTGTCAGAAAGTGAGTATCAGTGAGAGAGTGTCAGTTAGTGAGTGTCATTGAGTGAGTGTCAGCCAGTGAGTGTCAGTGAGTGAGTGTCAGTGTGTGAGTGTCATTGAGTGAGTGTCAGTGAGTGAGTGTCATTGAGTGAGTGTCAGTGAGTGAGTGTCAGAGAGTGAGTGTCAGTGAGTGTGTGTCATTGAGTGAGTGTCAGTGAGTGAGTGTCAGTGAGTGAGTGAGTGTCAGTGAGTGAGTGACAGTGAGTGAGTGTCAGTGAGTGAGTGTCAGTGAGTGAGTGTCAGAGAGAGGGTGTCAGTGAGAGAGTGTCAGTGAGTGAGTGTCAGGTAGTGAGTGTCATTGAGTGAGTGTCAGTGAGTGAGTGTCAGTGAGTGAGTGTGTGTGAGTGTCAGTGAGTGAGTGTCAGTGAGTGTGTGTCAGTGAGTGAGTGTCAGTGTGTGTGTCAGTGAGTGAGTGTCATTGAGTCTGTGTCAGTGAGTGAGTGTCAGTGAGTGAGTGTCAGTCAGTGAGTGTCAGTGAGTGCGTGTCAGAGAGAGGGTGTCAGTGAGTGAGTGTCAGTGAGTGAATGTCAGTGAGTGAGTGTCATTGAGTGAGTGTCAGTGAGTGAGTGTCAGTGAGTCAGTGTCAGTGAGTTAGTGTCAGAGAGTGAGTGTCAGTGAGTGTGTGTCATTGAGTGTCAGTGAGTGAGTGTAAGTGAGTGAGTGAGTGTCAGTGAGTGAGTGACAGTGAGTGAGTGTCAGTGAGTGAGTGTCAGTGAGCGAGAGTGTGTGAGTGTCAGTGAGTGTGTGTCAGTGAGTGAGAGTCAGTGAGTGAGTGTCAGTGAGTGAGTGTCATTAAGTGAGTGTCAGTGAGTGAGTGTCATTGAGTGAGTGTCAGTGAGTGAGTTTCATTGAGTGAGTGTCAGTGAGTGAGTGTCAGTGAGTGAGTGTCAGTGAGTGAGTGTCAGTGAGTGAGTGTCAGTGAGTGAGTGTCAGTGAGTGAGTGAGTGTCAGTGAGCGAGTGTCAGTGAGTGAGTGAGTGCAAGTGAGTGAGTGTCAGTGACTGTGTGTCAGTGAGTGAGTGTCATTGAGTGTGTGTCAGTGAGTGAGTGTCAGTGAGTGAGTGTCATATAGTGAGTGTCAGTGAGTGTGTCAGTGAGTGAGTGTCAGTGAGTGAGTGTCAGTGAGTGAGTGTGTGTCAGTGTCAGTGAGTGAGTGTCAGTGAGTGTGTGTCAGTGAGTGAGCGTCAGTGAGTGAGTGTCAGTGAGTGAGTGTCATTGAGTGAGTATCATTGAGTGAGTGTCAGTGAGTGCGTGTCATTGAGTCAGTGTCAGTGAGTGAGTGTCAGTGAGTGAGTGTCAGTGAGTGAGTGTCATTGAGTCAGTGTCAGTGAGTGAGTGTCAGTGAGTGAGTGTCAGTGAGTGCGTGTCAGTGAGTGCGTGTCAGTGAGTGAGTGTCAGTGAGTGAGTGTCAGTGAGTGAGTGTCATTGAGTGAGTGTCAGTGAATGAGTGTCAGTGAGTGAGTGTCAGTTAGTGAGTGTCATTGAGTGAGTGTCATTGAGTGAGTGTCAGTGAGTGAGTGTCAGTGAGTGAGTGTCATTGAGTGAGTGTCAGTGAGTGAGTGTCATTGAGTGAGTGTCAGTGAGTGAGTGTCAGAGAGTGAGTGTCAGTGAGTGTGTGTCATTGAGTGAGTGTCAGTGAGTGAGTGAAAGTTAGTGAGTGAGTGTCAGTGAGTGAATGACAGTGAGTGAGTGTCAGTGAGTGAGTGTCAGTGAGTGAGTGTGTGTGAGTGTCAGTGAGTGTGTGTCAGTGACGAAGTGTCAGTGAGTGAGTGTCAGTGAATGAGTGTCATTACGTGAGTGTCAGTGAGTGAGTGTCAGTGAGTGAGTGTCTTTGAGTGAGTGTAAGTGAGTAAGGGGCAGTGAGTGAGTGTCAGTGAGTGTCAGTGAGTGAGTGTCAGTGAGTGAGTGTCAGTGAGTGAGTGTCATTGAGTGAGTGTCAGTGAGTGAGTGTCAGTGAGTGAGTGTCAGTGAGTGAGTGTCAGTGAGTGTGTGTCAGTGAGTGAGTGTCAGTGAGTGAGTGTCAGTGAGTGAGTGTCAGTGAGTGTGTGTCAGTGAGTGAGTGTCAGTGCGTGAGTGTCAGTGAGTGAGTGTGTGTCAGTGTCAGTGAGTGAGTGTCAGTGAGCGTGTGTTAGTGAGTGAGTGTCAGTGAGTGAGTGTCAGTGAGTGAGTGTCATTGAGTCAGTGTCAGTGAGTGAGTTTCAGTGAGTGATTGTAAGTGAGTGAGTGTCAGTGAGTGCGTGTCAGAGAGAGGGTGTCAGTGAGTGAGTGTCAGTGCGTGAGTGTCAGTTAGTGAGTGTCATTGAGTGAGTGTCAGTGAGTGAGTGTCATTGAGTGAGTGTCAGTGAGTGAGTGTCAGAGAGTGAGTGTCAGTGAGTATGTGTCATTGAGTGAGTGTCAGTGAGTGAGTTTAAGTGAGTGAGTGAGTGTCAGTGAGTGAGTGACAGTGAGTGAGTGTCAGTGAGTGAGTGTCAGTGAGTGAGTGAGTGTCAGTGAGCGAGTGTCAGTGAGTGAGTGAGTGCAAGTGAGTGAGTGTCAGTGAGTGAGTGTCAGTGAGTGAGTGTCATTGAGTGTGTGTCAGTGAGTGAGTGTCAGTGAGTGAGTGTCAGTGAGTGAGTGTCAGTGAGTGTGTCAGTGAGTGAGTGTCAGTGAGTGAGTGTCAGTGAGTGAGTGTGTGTCAGTGTCAGTGAGTGTGTGTCAGTGAGTGAGTGTCAGTGAGTGAGTGTCAGTGAGTGAGTGTCATTGAGTCAGTGTCAGTGAGTGAGTGTCAGTGAGTGAGTGTCAGTGAGTGAGTGTCATTGAGTGAGTGTCAGTGAGTGAGTGTCATTGAGTGAGTGTCAGTGAGTGAGTGTCAGTGAGTGAGTGTCATTGAGTGAGTGTCAGTGAGTGAGTGTCAGTAAGTGAGTGTCATTGAGTGAGTGTCAGTGAGTGAGTGTCTGTGAGTGAGTGAGTGAGTGTCAGTGAGTGTCATTGAGTGAGTGTCAGTGATTGAGTGTCATTGAGTGAGTGCCTGTGAGTGAGTGTCAGTGAGTGTGTGTCAGTGAGTGAGTGTCAGTGAGTGAGTGTCAGTGAGTGTGTGTCAGTGAGTGAGTGTCAGTGAGTGAGTGTCAGTGAGTGAGTGTGTGTGAGTGTCAGTGAGTGTGTGTCAGTGAGTAAGTGTCAGTGAGTGAGTGTCAGTGAATGAGTGTCATTAAGTGAGTGTCAGTGAGTGAGTGTCTTTGAGTGAGTGTCAGTGAGTGAGGGGCAGTGAGTGAGTGTCAGTGAGTGAGTGTCATTGAGTGAGTGTCAGTGAGTGAGTGTCAGTGAGTGAGTGTCAGTGAGTGAGTGTCAGTGAGTGTGTGTCAGTGAGTGAGTGTCAGTGAGTGAGTGTCAGTGAGTGAGTGTCAGTGAGTGTGTGTCAGTGAGTGAGTGTCAGTGCGTGAGTGTCAGTGAGTGAGTGTGTGTCAGTGTCAGTGAGTGAGTGTCAGTGAGCGTGTGTTAGTGAGTGAGTGTCAGTGAGTGAGTGTCAGTGAGTGAGTGTCATTGAGTCAGTGTCAGTGAGTGAGTTTCAGTGAGTGATTGTAAGTGAGTGAGTGTCAGTGAGTGCGTGTCAGAGAGAGGGTGTCAGTGAGTGAGTGTCAGTGCGTGAGTGTCAGTTAGTGAGTGTCATTGAGTGAGTGTCAGTGAGTGAGTGTCATTGAGTGAGTGTCAGTGAGTGAGTGTCAGAGAGTGAGTGTCAGTGAGTATGTGTCATTGAGTGAGTGTCAGTGAGTGAGTTTAAGTGAGTGAGTGAGTGTCAGTGAGTGAGTGACAGTGAGTGAGTGTCAGTGAGTGAGTGTCAGTGAGTGAGTGAGTGTCAGTGAGCGAGTGTCAGTGAGTGAGTGAGTGCAAGTGAGTGAGTGTCAGTGAGTGAGTGTCAGTGAGTGAGTGTCATTGAGTGTGTGTCAGTGAGTGAGTGTCAGTGAGTGAGTGTCAGTGAGTGAGTGTCAGTGAGTGTGTCAGTGAGTGAGTGTCAGTGAGTGAGTGTCAGTGAGTGAGTGTGTGTCAGTGTCAGTGAGTGTGTGTCAGTGAGTGAGTGTCAGTGAGTGAGTGTCAGTGAGTGAGTGTCATTGAGTCAGTGTCAGTGAGTGAGTGTCAGTGAGTGAGTGTCAGTGAGTGAGTGTCATTGAGTGAGTGTCAGTGAGTGAGTGTCATTGAGTGAGTGTCAGTGAGTGAGTGTCAGTGAGTGAGTGTCATTGAGTGAGTGTCAGTGAGTGAGTGTCAGTAAGTGAGTGTCATTGAGTGAGTGTCAGTGAGTGAGTGTCTGTGAGTGAGTGAGTGAGTGTCAGTGAGTGTCATTGAGTGAGTGTCAGTGATTGAGTGTCATTGAGTGAGTGCCTGTGAGTGAGTGTCAGTGAGTGTGTGTCAGTGAGTGAGTGTCAGTGAGTGAGTGTCAGTGAGTGTGTGTCAGTGAGTGAGTGTCAGTGAGTGAGTGTCAGTGAGTGAGTGTGTGTGAGTGTCAGTGAGTGTGTGTCAGTGAGTAAGTGTCAGTGAGTGAGTGTCAGTGAATGAGTGTCATTAAGTGAGTGTCAGTGAGTGAGTGTCTTTGAGTGAGTGTCAGTGAGTGAGGGGCAGTGAGTGAGTGTCAGTGAGTGTCAGTGAGTGAGTGTCAGTGAGTGAGTGTCAGTGAGTGAGTGTCATTGAGTGAGTGTCAGTGAGTGAGTGTCAGTGAGTGAGTGTCAGTGAGTGTGTGTCAGTGAGTGAGTGTCAGTGAGTGAGTGTCAGTGAGTGAGTGTCATTAAGTGAGTGTCAGTGAGTGAGTGTCATTGAGTGAGTGTCAGTGAGTGAGTGTCATTGAGTGAGTGTCAGTGAGTGAGTGTCAGTGAGTGAGTGTCAGTGAGTGAGTATCAGTGAGTGAGTGTCAGTGAGTGAGTGAGTGTCAGTGAGCAAGTATCAGTGAGTGAGTGATTGCAAGTGAGTGAGTGTCAGTGAGTGAGTGTCAGTGAGTGAGTGTCATTGAGTGTGTGTCAGTGAGTGAGTTTCAGTGAGTGAGTGTCAGTGAGTGAGTGTCAGTGAGTGTGTGTCAGTGAGTGAGTGTCAGTGAGTGAGTGTCAGTGAGTGAGTGTGTGTCAGTGTCAGTGAGTGAGTGTCAGTGAGTGTGTGTCAGTGAGTGAGTGTCAGTGAGTGAGTGTCAGTGAGTGAGTGTCATTGAGTCAGTGTCAGTGAGTGAGTGTCAGTGAGTGAGTGTCAGTGAGTGAGTGTCAGTGAGTGCGTGTCAGAGAGAGGGTGTCAGTGAGTGAGTGTCAGTGAGTGAGTGTCAGTGAGTGAGTGTCATTTAGTGAGTGTCAGTGAGTGAGGGTCAATGAGTGAGTGTCAGTTAGTGAGTGTCATTGAGTGAGTGTCAGTGAGTGAGTGTCATTGAGTGTCAGTGAGTGAGTGTCATTGAGTGAGTGTCAGTGAGTGAGTGTAAGTGAATGAGTGAGTGTCAGTGAGTGAGTGACAGTGAGTGAGTGTCAGTGAGTGAGTGTCAGTGAGTGAGTGTGTGTGAGTGTCACTGAATGTGTGTCAGTGAGTAAGTGTCAGTGAGTGAGTGTCAGTGAGTGAGTGTCATTAAGTGAGTGTCAGTGAGTGAGTGTCATTGAGTGAGTGTCAGTGAGTGAGTGTCTTTGAGTGAGTGTCAGTGAGTGAGGGTCAGTTAGTGAGTGTCAGTGACTGTCAGTGAGTGAGTGTCAGTGAGTGAGTGTCAGTGAGTGAGTGTCGGTGAGTGAGTGTCAGAGAGTGAGTGTCAGTGAGTGAGTGTCAGTGAGTGAGTGTTAGTGAATGAGTGTCATTGAGTGAGTGTCAGTGAGTGAGTGTCAGTGAGTGAGTGTCAGTGAGTGAGTGTCAGTAAGTGAGTGTCATTGAGTGAGTGTCAGTGAGTGAGTGTCTGTGAGTGAGTGAGTGAGTGTCAGTGAGTGTCATTGAGGAGGTGCCAGTGATTGAGTGTCACTGAGTGAGTGCCTGTGAGTGAGTGTCAGTGAGTGTGTGTCAGTGAGTGAGTGTCAGTGAGTGAGTGTCAGTGAGTGTGTGTCAGTGAGTGAGTGTCAGTGAGTGAATGTCAGTGAGTGAGTGTGTGTGAGTGTCAGTGTGTGAGTGTCAGTGAGTGTGTGTCAGTGAGTGAGTGTCAGTGAGTGTCAGTGAGTGAGTGTCAGTGAGTGAGTGTCAGTGAGTGAGTGTTGGTGAGTGAGTGTCAGAGAGTGAGTGTCAGTGAGTGAGTGTCAGTGAGTGAGTGTTAGTGAATGAGTGTCATTGAGTGAGTGTCAGTGAGTGAGTGTCAGTGAGTGAGTGTCAGTTAGTGAATGTCATTGAGTGAGTGTCATTGAGTGAGTGTCAGTGAGTGAGCGTCAGTGAGTGAGTGTCATTGAGTGAGTGTCAGTGAGTGAGTGCCATTGAGTGAGTGTCAGTGAGTGAGTGTCAGAGAGTGAGTGTCAGTGAGTGTGTGTCATTGAGTGAGTGTCAGTGAGTGAGTGTAGGTTAGTGAGTGAGTGTCAGTGAGTGAATGACAGTGAGTGAGTGTCAGTGAGTGAGTGTCAGTGAGTGAGTGTGTGTGAGTGTCAGTGAGTGTGTGTCAGTGAGTAAGTGTCAGTGAGTGAGTGTCAGTGAATGAGTGTCATTAAGTGAGTGTCAGTGAGTGAGTGTCATTGAGTGAGTGTCAGTGAGTGAGTGTCTTTGAGTGAGTGTCAGTGAGTGAGGGGCAGTGAGTGAGTGTCAGTGAGTGTCAGTGAGTGAGTGTCAGTGAGTGAGTGTCAGTGAGTGAGTGTCATTGAGTGAGTGTCAGTGAGTGAGTGTCAGTGAGTGAGTGTCAGTGAGTGTGTGTCAGTGAGTGAGTGTCAGTGAGTGAGTGTCAGTGAGTGAGTGTCATTAAGTGAGTGTCAGTGAGTGAGTGTCATTGAGTGAGTGTCAGTGAGTGAGTGTCAGTGAGTGAGTGTCAGTGAGTGAGTGTCAGTGAGTGAGTATCAGTGAGTGAGTGTCAGTGAGTGAGTGAGTGTCAGTGAGCAAGTGTCAGTGAGTGAGTGATTGCAAGTGAGTGAGTGTCAGTGAGTGAGTGTCAGTGAGTGAGTGTCATTGAGTGTGTGTCAGTGAGTGAGTTTCAGTGAGTGAGTGTCAGTGAGTGAGTGTCAGTGAGTGTGTGTCAGTGAGTGAGTGTCAGTGAGTGAGTGTCAGTGAGTGAGTGTGTGTCAGTGTCAGTGAGTGAGTGTCAGTGAGTGAGTGTCAGTGAGTGAGTGTCAGTGAGTGAGTGTCATTGAGTCAGTGTCAGTGAGTGAGTGTCAGTGAGTGAGTGTCAGTGAGTGAGTGGCAGTGAGTGCGTGTCAGAGAGAGGGTGTCAGTGAGTGAGTGTCAGTGAGTGAGTGTCAGTGAGTGAGTGTCATTTAGTGAGTGTCAGTGAGTGAGGGTCAGTGAGTGAGAGTCAGTTAGTGCGTGTCATTGAGTGAGTGTCAGTGAGTGAGTGTCATTGAGTGAGTGTCAGTGAGCGAGTGTCATTGAGTGAGTGTCAGTGAGTGAGTGTAAGTGAGTGAGTGAGTGTCAGTGAGTGAGTGACAGTGAGTGAGTGTCAGTGAGTGAGTGTCAGTGAGTGAGTGTGTGTGAGTGTCACTGAATGTGTATCAGTGAGTGTCAGTGAGTGAGTGTCAGTGAGTGAGTGTCATTAAGTGAGTGTCAGTGAGTGAGTGTCATTGAGTGAGTGTCAGTGAGTGAGTGTCTTTGAGTGAGTGTCAGTGAGTGAGGGTCAGTTAGTGAGTGTCAGTGACTGCCAGTGAGTGAGTGTCAGTGAGTGAGTGTCAGTGAGTGAGTGTCGGTGAGTGAGTGTCAGAGAGTGAGTGTCAGTGAGTGAGTGTCAGTGAGTGAGTGTTAGTGAATGAGTGTCATTGAGTGAGTGTCAGTGAGTGAGTGTCAGTGAGTGAGTGTCAGTGAGTGAGTGTCAGTGAGTGAGTGTCAGTAAGTGAGTGTCATTGAGTGAGTGTCAGTGAGTGAGTGTCTGTGAGTGAGTGAGTGAGTGTCAGTGAGTGTCATTGAGTGAGTGTCAGTGATTGAGTGACATTGAGTGAGTGCCTGTGAGTGAGTGTCAGTGAGTGTGTGTCAGTGAGTGAGTGTCAGTGAGTGAGTGTCAGTGAGTGTGTGTCAGTGAGTGAGTGTCAGTGAGTGAGTGTCAGTGAGTGAGTGTGTGTGAGTGTCAGTGTGTGGGTGTCAGTGAGTGTGTGTCAGTGAGTGAGTGTCAGTGAGTGTCAGTGAGTGAGTGTCAGTGAGTGAGTGTCAGTGAGTGAGTGTCGGTGAGTGAGTGTCAGTGAGTGAGTGTCAGTTAGTGAGTGTCATTGAGTGAGTGTCATTGAGTGAGTGTCAGTGAGTGAGCGTCAGTGAGTGAGTGTCATTGAGTGAGTGTCAGTGAGTGAGTGTCATTGAGTGAGTGTCAGTGAGTGAGTGTCAGAGAGTGAGTGTCAGTGAGTGTGTGTCATTGAGTGAGTGTCAGTGAGTGAGTGTAGGTTAGTGAGTGAGTGTCAGTGAGTGAATGACAGTGAGTGAGTGTCAGTGAGTGAGTGTCAGTGAGTGAGTGTGTGTGAGTGTCAGTGAGTGTGTGTCAGTGAGTAAGTGTCAGTGAGTGAGTGTCAGTGAATGAGTGTCATTAAGTGAGTGTCAGTGAGTGAGTGTCATTGAGTGAGTGTCAGTGAGTGAGTGTCTTTGAGTGAGTGTCAGTGAGTGAGGGGCAGTGAGTGAGTGTCAGTGAGTGTCAGTGAGTGAGTGTCAGTGAGTGAGTGTCAGTGAGTGTGTGTCAGTGAGTGAGTGTCAGTGAGTGAGTGTCAGTGAGTGAGTGTCATTGAGTCAGTGTCAGTGAGTGAGTGTCAGTGAGTGAGTGTCAGTGAGTGAGTGTCAGTGAGTGCGTGTCAGAGAGACGGTGTCAGTGAGTGAGTGTCAGTGAGAGAGTGTCAGTGAGTGAGTGTCATTTAGTGAGTGTCAGTGAGTGAGGGTCAGAAATTGAGTGTCAGTTAGTGAGTGTCATTGAGTGAGTGTCAGTGAGTGAGTATCATTGAGTGTGTGTCAGTGAGTGAGTGTCATTGAGTGAGTGTCAGTGAGTGAGTGTAAGTGAGTGAGTGAGTGTCAGTGAGTGAGTGACAGTGAGTGAGTGTCAGTGAGTGAGTGTCAGTGAGTGAGTGTGTGTGAGTGTCACTGAATGTGTGTCAGTGAGTAAGTGTCAGTGAGTGAGTGTCAGTGAGTGAGTGTCATTGAGTGAGTGTCAGTGAGTAAGTGTCATTGAGTGAGTGTCATTGCGTGAGTGTCAGTGAGTGAGTGTCATTGAGTGAGTGTCAGTGAGTGAGTGTCAGAGAGTGAGTGTCAGTGAGTGTGTGTCATTGAGTGAGTGTCAGTGAGTGAGTGTAGGTTAGTGAGTGAGTGTCAGTGAGTGAATGACAGTGAGTGAGTGTCAGTGAGTGAGTGTCAGTGAGTGAGTGTGTGTGAGTGTCAGTGAGTGTGTGTCAGTGAGTAAGTGTCAGTGAGTGAGTGTCAGTGAATGAGTGTCATTAAGTGAGTGTCAGTGAGTGAGTGTCATTGAGTGAGTGTCAGTGAGTGAGTGTCTTTGAGTGAGCGTCAGTGAGTGAGTGTCATTGAGTGAGTGTCAGTGAGTGAGTGTCATTGAGTAAGTGTCAGTGAGTGAGTGTCAGAGAGTGAGTGTCAGTGAGTGTGTGTCAGTGAGTGAGTGTCAGTGAGTGAGTGTCAGTGAGTGAGTGTCATTAAGTGAGTGTCAGTGAGTGAGTGTCATTGAGTGAGTGTCAGTGAGTGAGTGTCATTGAGTGAGTGTCAGTGAGTGAGTGTCAGTGAGTGAGTGTCAGTGAGTGAGTATCAGTGAGTGAGTGTCAGTGAGTGAGTGTCATTGAGTGAGTGTCAGTGAGTGAGTATCTTTGAGTGAGTGTCAGTGAGTGAGGGGCAGTGAGTGAGTGTCAGTGAGTGTCAGTGAGTGAGTGTCAGTGAGTGAGTGTCAGTGAGTGAGTGTCATTGAGTGAGTGTCAGTGAGTGAGTGTCAGTGAGTGTGTGTCAGTGAGTGAGTGTCAGTGAGTGAGTGTCAGTGAGTGAGTGTCATTGAGTCAGTGTCAGTGAGTGAGTGTCAGTGAGTGAGTGTCAGTGAGTGAGTGTCAGTGAGTGCGTGTCAGAGAGAGGGTGTCAGTGAGTGAGTGTCAGTGAGTGAGTGTCAGTGAGTGAGTGTCATTTAGTGAGTGTCAGTGAGTGAGGGTCAGTGATTGAGTGTCAGTTAGTGAGTGTCATTGAGTGAGTGTCAGTGAGTGAGTATCATTGAGTGTGTGTCAGTGAGTGAGTGTCATTGAGTGAGTGTCAGTGAGTGAGTGTAAGTGAGTGAGTGAGTGTCAGTGAGTGAGTGACAGTGAGTGAGTGTCAGTGAGTGAGTGTCAGTGAGTGAGTGTGTGTGAGTGTCACTGAATGTGTGTCAGTGAGTAAGTGTCAGTGAGTGAGTGTCAGTGAGTGAGTGTCATTGAGTGAGTGTCAGTGAGTGAGTGTCATTGAGTGAGTGTCATTGCGTGAGTGTCAGTGAGTGAGTGTCATTGAGTGAGTGTCAGTGAGTGAGTGTCAGAGAGTAAGTGTCAGTGAGTGTGTGTCATTGAGTGAGTGTCAGTGAGTGAGTGTAGGTTAGTGAGTGAGTGTCAGTGAGTGAATGACAGTGAGTGAGTGTCAGTGAGTGAGTGTCAGTGAGTGAGTGTGTGTGAGTGTCAGTGAGTGTGTGTCAGTGAGTAAGTGTCAGTGAGTGAGTGTCAGTGAATGAGTGTCATTAAGTGAGTGTCAGTGAGTGAGTGTCATTGAGTGAGTGTCAGTGAGTGAGTGTCTTTGAGTGAGCGTCAGTGAGTGAGTGTCATTGAGTGAGTGTCAGTGAGTGAGTGTCATTGAGTAAGTGTCAGTGAGGGAGTGTCAGAGAGTGAGTGTCAGTGAGTGTGTGTCAGTGAGTGAGTGTCAGTGAGTGAGTGTCAGTGAGTGAGTGTCATTAAGTGAGTGTCAGTGAGTGAGTGTCATTGAGTGAGTGTCAGTGAGTGAGTGTCATTGAGTGAGTGTCAGTGAGTGAGTGTCAGTGAGTGAGTGTCAGTGAGTGAGTATCAGTGAGTGAGTGTCAGTGAGTGAGTGTCATTGAGTGAGTGTCAGTGAGTGAATATCTTTGAGTGAGTGTCAGTGAGTGAGGGGCAGTGAGTGAGTGTCAGTGAGTGTCAGTGAGTGAGTGTCAGTGAGTGAGTGTCAGTGAGTGAGTGTCATTGAGTGAGTGTCAGTGAGTGAGTGTCAGTGAGTGAGTGTCAGTGAGTGTGTGTCAGTGAGTGAGTGTCAGTGAGTGAGTGTCAGTGAGTGAGTGTCATTAAGTGAGTGTCAGTGAGTGAGTGTCATTGAGTGAGTGTCAGTGAGTGAGTGTCATTGAGTGAGTGTCAGTGAGAGGGTGTCAGTGAGTGAGTGTCAGTGAGTGAGTATCAGTGAGTGAGTGTCAGTGAGTGAGTGAGTGTCAGTGAGCAAGTGTCAGTGAGTGAGTGATTGCAAGTGAGTGAGTGTCAGTGAGTGAGTGTCAGTGAGTGAGTGTCATTGAGTGTGTGTCAGTGAGTGAGTTTCAGTGAGTGAGTGTCAGTGACTGAGTGTCAGTGAGTGTGTGTCAGTGAGTGAGTGTCAGTGAGTGAGTGTCAGTGAGTGAGTGTGTGTCAGTGTCAGTGAGTGAGTGTCAGTGAGTGAGTGTCAGTGAGTGAGTGTCAGTGAGTGAGTGTCATTGAGTCAGTGTCAGTGAGTGAGTGTCAGTGAGTGAGAGTCAGTGAGTGAGTGTCAGTGAGTGCGTGTCAGAGAGAGGGTGTCAGTGAGTGAGTGTCAGTGAGTGAGTGTCAGTGAGTGAGTGTCATTTAGTGAGTGTCAGTGAGTGAGTGTCAGTGAGTGAGTGTCAGTTAGTGAGTGTCATTGAGTGAGTGTCAGTGAGTGAGTGTCATTGAGTGAGTGTCAGTGAGTGAGTGTCATTGAGTGAGTGTCAGTGAGTGAGTGTAAGTGAGTGAGTGAGTGTCAGTGAGTGAGTGACAGTGAGTGAGTGTCAGTGAGTGAGTGTCAGTGAGTGAGTGTGTGTGAGTGTCACTGAATGTGTATCAGTGAGTGTCAGTGAGTGAGTGTCAGTGAGTGAGTGTCATTAAGTGAGTGTCAGTGAGTGAGTGTCATTGAGTGAGTGTCAGTGAGTGAGTGTCTTTGAGTGAGTGTCAGTGAGTGAGGGTCAGTTAGTGAGTGTCAGTGACTGTCAGTGAGTGAGTGTCAGTGAGTGAGTGTCAGTGAGTGAGTGTCGGTGAGTGAGTGTCAGAGAGTGAGTGTCAGTGAGTGAGTGTCAGTGAGTGAGTGTTAGTGAATGAGTGTCATTGAGTGAGTGTCAGTGAGTGAGTGTCAGTGAGTGAGTGTCAGTGAGTGAGTGTCAGTGAGTGAGTGTCAGTAAGTGAGTGTCATTGAGTGAGTGTCAGTGAGTGAGTGTCTGTGAGTGAGTGAGTGAGTGTCAGTGAGTGTCATTGAGTGAGTGTCAGTGATTGAGTGACATTGAGTGAGTGCCTGTGAGTGAGTGTCAGTGAGTGTGTGTCAGTGAGTGAGTGTCAGTGAGTGAGTGTCAGTGAGTGAGTGTCAGTGAGTGAGTGTCAGTGAGTGAGTGTGTGTGAGTGTCAGTGTGTGGGTGTCAGTGAGTGTGTGTCAGTGAGTGAGTGTCAGTGAGTGTCAGTGAGTGAGTGTCAGTGAGTGAGTGTCAGTGAGTGAGTGTCGGTGAGTGAGTGTCAGTGAGTGAGTGTCAGTTAGTGAGTGTCATTGAGTGAGTGTCATTGAGTGAGTGTCAGTGAGTGAGCGTCAGTGAGTGAGTGTCATTGAGTGAATGTCAGTGAGTGAGTGTCATTGAGTGAGTGTCAGTGAGTGAGTGTCAGAGAGTGAGTGTCAGTGAGTGTGTGTCATTGAGTGAGTGTCAGTGAGTATGTGTCAGTGAGTGAGTGTCAGTGAGTGAGTGTCAGTGAGTGAGTGTGTGTGAGTGTCAGTGTGTGAGTGTCAGTGAGTGTGTGTCAGTGAGTGAGTGTCAGTGAGTGAGTGTCAGTGAGTGAGTGTCATTGAGTGAGTGTCAGTGAGTGAGTGACAGTGAGTGAGTGTCAGTAAGTGAGTGTCAGTGAGTGAGTGTCAGTGAGTGAGTGTCAGAGAGAGAGGGTGTCAGTGAGTGAGTGTCAGTGAGTGAGTGTCAGTGAATGAGTGTCATTGAGTGAGTGTCATTGAGTGAGTGTCAGTGAGTGAGTATCAGTGAGAGAGTGTCAGTTAGTGAGTGTCATTGAGTGAGTGTCAGCGAGTGAGTGTCAGTGAGTGAGTGTCAGTGTGTGAGTGTCATTGAGTGAGTGTCAGTGAGTGAGTGTCATTGAGTGAGTGTCAGTGAGTGAGTGTCAGAGAGTGAGTGTCAGTGAGTGTGTGTCATTGAGTGAGTGTCAGTGAGTGAGTGTCAGTGAGTGAGTGAGTGTCAGTGTGTGAGTGACAGTGAGTGAGTGTCAGTGAGTGAGTGTCAGTGAGTGAGTGTCAGAGAGAGGGTGTCAGTGAGAGAGTGTCAGTGAGTGAGTGTCAGTGAGTGAGTGTCATTGAGTGATTGTCAGTGAGTGAGTGCCAGCGAGTGAGTGTGTGTGAGTGTCTGTGAGTGAGTGTCAGTGAGTGTGTGTCAGTGAGTGAGTGTCAGTGTGTGAGTGTCAGTGAGTGAGTGTCATTGACTCTGTGTCGGTGAGTGAGTGTCAGTGAGTGAGTGTCTGTGAGTGAGTGTCAGTGAGTGCGTGTCAGAGAGAGGGTGTCAGTGAGTTAGTGTCAGAGAGTGAGTGTCAGTGACTGTTTGTCATTGAGTGTCAGTGAGTGAGTGTCAGTGAGTGAGTGAGAGTGAGTGAGTGTCAGTGAGTGAGTGTCAGTGAGCGAGAGTGTGTGAGAGTCAGTGAGTGTGTGTCAGTGAGTGAGTGTCAGTGAGTGAGTGTCAGTGAGTGAGTGTCATTAAGTGAGTGTCAGTGAGTGAGTGTCATTGAGTGAGTGTCAGTGAGTGAGTGTCATTGAGTGAGTGTCAGTGAGTGAGTGTCAGTGAGTGAGTGTCAGTGAGTGAGTGTCAGTGAGTGAGTGTCAGTGAGTGAGTGAGTGTCAGTGAGCGAGTGTCAGTGAGTGAGTGAGTGCAAGTGAGTGAGTGTCAGTGAGTGAGTGTCAGTGAGTGAGTGTGTGTGAGTGTCTGTGAGTGAGTGTCAGTGAGTGTGTGTCAGTGAGTGAGTGTCAGTGTGTGAGTGTCAGTGAGTGAGTGTCATTGAGTCTGTGTCGGTGAGTGAGTGTCAGTGAGTGAGTGTCTGTGAGTGAGTGTCAGTGAGTGCGTGTCAGAGAGAGGGTGTCAGTGATTTAGTATCAGAGAGTGAGTGTCAGTGACTGTTTGTCATTGAGAGTCAGTGAGTGAGTGTAAGTGAGTGAGTGAGTGTCAGTGAGTGAGTGAGAGTGAGTGAGTGTCAGTGAGTGAGTGTCAGTGAGCGAGAGTGTGTGAGAGTCAGTGAGTGTGTGTCAGTGAGTGAGTGTCAGTGAGTGAGTGTCAGTGAGTGATTGTCATTAAGTGAGTGTCAGTGAGTGAGTGTCATTGAGTGAGTGTCATTGAGTGAGTGTCAGTGAGTGAGTGTCAGTGAGTGAGTGTCAGTGAGTGAGTGTCAGTGAGTGAGTGTCAGTGAGTGAGTGAGTGTCAGTGAGCGAGTGTCAGTGAGTGAGTGAGTGCAAGTGAGTGAGTGTCAGTGAGTGAGTGTCAGTGAGTGAGTGTCATTGAGTGTGTGTCAGTGAGTGAGTGTCAGTGAGTGAGTGTCAGTGAGTGAGTGTTAGTGAGTGTGTCAGTGAGTGAGTGTCAGTGAGTGAGTGTCAGTGAGTGAGTGTGTGTCAGTGTCAGTGAGTGAGTGTCAGTGAGAGTGTGTCAGTGAGTGAGTGTCAGTGAGAGCGTGTCAGTGAGTGAGTGTCATTGAGTCAGTGTCAGTGAGTGAGTGTCAGTGTGTGAGTGTCAGTGAGTGCGTGTCAGTGATTGCGTGTCAGAGAGAGGGTGTCAGTGAGTGAGTGTCAGTGAGTGAGTGTCAGTGAGTGAGTGTCATTGAGTGAGTGTCAGTGAGTGAGTGTCAGTGAGTGAGTGTCAGTTAGTGAGTGTCATTGAGTGAGTGTCATTGAGTGAGTGTCAGTGAGTGAGTGTCAGTTAGTGAGTGTCATTGAGTGAGTGTCATTGAGTGAGTGTCAGTGAGTGAGTGTCAGTGAGTGAGTGTCATTGAGTGAGTGTCAGTGAGTGAGTGTCATTGAGTGAGTGTCAGTGAGTGAGTGTCAGAGAGTGAGTGTCAGTGAGTGTGTGTCATTGAGTGAGTGTCAGTGAGTGAGTGTAAGTTAGTGAGTGAGTGTCAGTGAGTGAATGACAGTGAGTGAGTGTCAGTGAGTGAGTGTCAGTGAGTGAGTGTGTGTGAGTGTCAGTGAGTGTGTGTCAGTGAGTAAGTGTCAGTGAGTGAGTGTCAGTGAATGAGTGTCATTAAGTGAGTGTCAGTGAGTGAGTGTCATTGAGTGAGTGTCAGTGAGTGAGTGTCTTTGAGTGATTGTCAGTGAGTGAGGGGCAGTGAGTGAGTGTCAGTGAGTGTCAGTGAGTGAGTGTCAGTGAGTGAGTGTCAGTGAGTTAGTGTCATTGAGTGAGTGTCATTGAGTGAGTGTCAGTGAGTGAGTGTCAGTGAGTGTGTGTCAGTGAGTGAGTGTCAGTGAGTGAGTGTCAGTGAGTGAGTGTCATTAAGTGAGTGTCAGTGAGTGAGTGTCATTGAGTGAGTGTCAGTGAGTGAGTGTCATTGAGTGAGTGTCAGTGAGTGAGTGTCAGTGAGTGAGTGTCAGTGAGTGAGTATCAGTGAGTGAGTGTCAGTGAGTGAGTGAGTGTCAGTGAGCAAGTGTCAGTGAGTGAGTGAGTGCAAGTGAGTGAGTGCCAGTGAGTGAGTGTCAGTGAGTGAGTGTCATTGAGTGTGTGTCAGTGAGTGAGTTTCAGTGAGTGAGTGTCAGTGAGTGAGTGTCAGTGAGTGTGTGTCAGTGAGTGAGTGTCAGTGAGTGAGTGTCAGTGAGTGAGTGGGTGTCAGTGTCAGTGAGTGAGTGTCAGTGAGTGTGTGTCAGTGAGTGAGTGTCAGTGAGTGAGTGTCAGTGAGTGAGTGTCAGTGAGTGAGTGTGTGTCAGTGTCAGTGAGTGAGTGTCAGTGAGTGTCTGTCAGTGAGTGAGTGTCAGTGAGTGAGTGTCAGTGAGTGAGTGTCATTGAGTCAGTGTCAGTGAGTGAGTGTCAGTGAGTGATTGTCAGTGAGTGAGTGTCAGTGAGTGCGTGTCAGAGAGAGGGTGTCAGTGAGTGAGTGTCAGTGAGTGAGTGTCAGTGAGTGAGTGTCATTTAGTGAGTGACAGTGAGTGAGTGTCAGTGAGTGAGTGTAAGTTACTGAGTGTCATTGAGTGAGTGTCAGTGAGTGAGTGTCATTGAGTGAGTGTCAGTGAGTGAGTGTCAGAGAGTGAGTGTCAGTGAGTGTGTGTCATTGAGTGAGTGTCAGTGAGTGAGTGTAAGTGAGTGAGTGAGTGTCAGTGTGTGAGTGACAGTGAGTGAGTGTCAGTGAGTGAGTGTCAGTGACTAAGTGTGTGTGAGTGTCACTGAATCTGTGTCAGTGAGTAAGTGTCAGTGAGTGAGTGTCAGTGAGTGAGTGTCATTAAGTGAGTGTCAGTGAGTGAGTGTCATTGAGTGAGTGTCAGTGAGTGAGTGTCTTTGAATGAGTGTCAGTGAGTGAGGGTCAGTGAGTCAGTGTCAGTGAGTGTAAGTGAGTGAGTGTCAGTGAGTGAGTGTCAGTGAGTGAGTGTCGGTGAGTGAGTGTCAGAGAGTGAGTGTCAGTGAGTGAGTGTCAGTGAGTGAGTGTTAGTGAATGAGTGTCATTGAGTGAGTGTCAGTGAGTGAGTGTCAGTGAGTGAGTGTCAGTGAGTGATTGAGTGTGAGTGAGTGTCATTGAGTGAGTGTCAGTGATTGAGTGTCATTGAGTGAGTGCCTGTGAGTGAGTGTCAGTGAGTGTGTGTCAGTGAGTGAGTGTCAGTGAGTGTGTGTCAGTGAGTGAATGTCAGTGAGTGAGTGTCAGTGAGTGAGTGTGTGTGAGTGTCAGTGTGTGAGTGTCAGTGAGTGTGTGTCAGTGAGTGAGTGTCAGTGAGTGATTGTCAGTGAGTGAGTGTCATTGAGTGAGTGTCAGTGAGTGAGTGACAGTGAGTGTCAGTAAGTGAGTGTCAGTGAGTGAGTGTCAGTGAGTGAGTGTCAGAGAGAGGGTGTCAGTGAGTGAGTGTCAGTGAGTGAGTGTCAGTGAGTGAGTGTCATTGAGTGAGTGTCATTGAGTGAGTGTCAGCGAGTGAGTATCAGTGAGAGAGTGTCAGTTAGTGAGTGTCATTGAGTGAGTGTCAGTGAGTGAGTGTCAGAGAGTGAGTGTCAGTGAGTGTGTGTCATTGAGTGAGTGTCAGTGAGTGAGTGTCAGTGAGTGAGTGAGTGTCAGTGAGTGAGTGCCAGTGAGTGAGTGTCAGTGAGAGAGTGTCATTAAGTGAGTGTCAGTGAGTGAGTGTCATTGAGTGAGTGTCAGTGAGTGAGTGTCATTGAGTGAGTGTCAGTGAATGAGTGTCAGTGAGTGAGTGTCAGTGAGTGAGTGTCAGTGAGTGAGTGAGTGTCAGTGAGCAAGTGTCAGTGAGTGAGTGAGTGCAAGTGAGTGAGTGTCAGTGAGTGAGTGTCATTGAGTGTGTGTCAGTGAGTGAGTTTCAGTGAGTGAGTGTCAGTGAGTGAGTGTCAGTGAGTGAGTGTCATTGAGTGTGTCAGTGAGTGAGTTTCAGTGAGTGAGTGTCAGTGAGTGAGTGTCAGTGAGTGAGTGTCATTGAGTGTGTGTCAGTGAGTGAGTTTCAGTGATTGAGTGTCAGTGAGTGAGTGTCAGTGAGTGACTGTCAGTGAGTGAGTGTCAGTGAGTGAGTGTGTGTCAGTGTCCGTGAGTGAGTGTCAGAGGGTGTTTGTCAGTGAGTGAGTGTCAGTGATTGAGTGTCAGTGAGTGAGTGTCATTGAGTCAGTGTCAGTGAGTGAGTGTCAGTGAGTGAGTGTCAGTGAGTGAGTGTCAGTGAGTGCGTGTCAGAGAGAGGGTGTCAGTGAGTGAGTGTCAGTGAGTGAGTGTCAGTGAGTGAGTGTCATTGAGTGAGTGTCAGTGAGTGAGTGTCAGTGAGTGAGTGTCAGTTAGTGAGTGTCATTGAGTGAGTGTCAGTGAGTGAGTGTCATTGAGTGAGTGTCGGTGAGTGAGTGTCAGAGAGTGAGTGTCAGTGAGTGTGTGTCATTGAGTGAGTGTCAGTGAGTGAGTGTAAGTGAGTGAGTGAGTGTCAGTGAGTGAGTGACAGTGAGTGAGTGTCAGTGAGTGAGTGTCAGTGAGTGAGTGTGTGTGAGTGTCAGTGAGTGTGTGTCAGTGAGTAAGTGTCAGTGAGTGAGTGTCAGTGAGTGAGTGTCATTAAGTGAGTGTCAGTGAGTGAGTGTCATTGAGTGAGTGTCAGTGAGTGAGTGTCTTTGAGTGAGTGTCAGTGAGTGAGGGTCAGTGAGTGAGTGTCAGTGAGCGAGAGTTTGTGAGTGTCAGTGAGTGTGTGTCAGTGAGCGAGTGTCAGTGAGTGAGTGTCAGTGAGTGAGTGTCATTAAGTGAGTGTCAGTGAGTGAGTGTCATTGAGTGAGTGTCAGTGAGTGAGTGTCATTGAGTGAGTGTCAGTGAGTGAGTGTCAGTGAGTGAGTGTCAGTGAGTCAGTGAGTATCAGTGGGTGAGTGTCAGTGAGTGAGTGAGTGCAAGTGAGTGAGTGTCAGTGAGTGAGTGTCAGTGAGTGAGAGTCATTGAGTGTGTGTCAGTGAGTGTCAGTGAGTGAGTGTCAGTGAGTGAGTGTCAGTGAGTGTATCAGTGAGTGAGTGTCAGTCAGTGAGTGTCAGTGAGTCAGTGTATGTCAGTGTCAGTGAGTGAGTGTCAGTGAGTGTGTGTCAGTGAGTGAGTGTCAGTGAGTGAGTGTCAATGAGTGAGTGTCATTGAGTCAGTGTCAGTGAGTGAGTGTCAGTGAGTGAGTGTCAGTGAGTGATTGTCAGTGAGTGCGTGTCAGAGAGAGGGTGTCAGTGAGTGAGTGTCAGTGAGTGAGTGTCAGTGAGTGAGTGTCATTGAGTGAGTGTCAGTGAGTGAGTGTCAGTGAGTGAGTGTCATTGAGTGAGTGTCATTGAGTGAGTGTCAGTGAGTGAGTGTCAGTGAGTGAGTGTCAGTGAGTGAGTGTCAGTGAGTGAGTGAGTGTCAGTGAGCAAGTGTCAGTGAGTGAGTGAGTGCAAGTGAGTGAGTGTCAGTGAGTGAGTGTCAGTGAGTGAGTGTCATTGAGTGTGTGTCAGTGAGTGAGTTTCAGTGAGTGAATGTCAGTGAGTGAGTGTCAGTGAGTGAGTGTCATTGAGTGTGTGTCAGTGAGTGAGTTTCAGTGAGTGAGTGTCAGTGAGTGAGTGTCAGTGAGTGAGTGTCATTGAGTGTGTGTCAGTGAGTGAGTTTCAGTGATTGAGTGTCAGTGAGTGAGTGTCAGTGAGTGACTGTCAGTGAGTGAGTGTCAGTGAGTGAGTGTGTGTCAGTGTCAGTGAGTGAGTGTCAGAGGGTGTTTGTCAGTGAGTGAGTGTCAGTGATTGAGTGTCAGTGAGTGAGTGTCATTGAGTCCGTGTCAGTGAGTGAGTGTCAGTGAGTGAGTGTCAGTGAGTGAGTGTCAGTGAGTGCGTGTCAGAGAGAGGGTATCAGTGAGTGAGTGTCAGTGAGTGAGTGTCAGTGAGTGAGTGTCATTGAGTGAGTGTCAGTGAGTGAGTGTCAGTGAGTGAGTGTCAGTTAGTGAGTGTCATTGAGTGAGTGTCAGTGAGTGAGTGTCATTGAGTGAGTGTCGGTGAGTGAGTGTCAGAGAGTGAGTGTCAGTGAGTGTGTGTCATTGAGTGAGTGTCAGTGAGTGAGTGTAAGTGAGTGAGTGAGTGTCAGTGAGTGAGTGACATTGAGTGAGTGTCAGTGAGTGAGTGTCAGTGAGTGAGTGTGTGTGAGTGTCAGTGAGTGTGTGTCAGTGAGTAAGTGTCAGTGAGTGAGTGTCAGTGAGTGAGTGTCATTAAGTGAGTGTCAGTGAGTGAGTGTCATTGAGTGAGTGTCAGTGAGTGAGTGTCTTTGAGTGAGTGTCAGTGAGTGAGGGTCAGTGAGTGAGTGTCAGTGAGTGTCAGTGAGTGAGTGTCAGTGAGTGAGTGTCAGTGAGTGAGTGTCGGTGAGTGAGTGTCAGAGAGTGAGTGTCAGTGAGTGAGTGTCAGTGAGTGAATGTTAGTGAATGAGTGTCATTGAATGAGTGTCAGTGAGTGAGTGTCAGTGAGTGAGTGTCAGTGAGTGAGTGTCAGTGAGTGAGTGCATGTGAGTGAGTGTCATTGAGTGAGTGTCAGTGAGTGAGTGTCTGTGAGTGAGTGAGTGAGTGTGAGTGAGTGTCATTGAGTGAGTGTCAGTGAGTGAGTGTCATTGAGTGAGTGCCTGTGAGTGATTGTCAGTGAGTGAGTGTCAGTGAGTGTGTGTCAGTGAGTGAGTGTCAGTGAGTGAGTGTCAGTGAGTGAGTGTGTGTGAGTGTCAGTGTGTGAGTGTCAGTGAGTGTGTGTCAGTGAATGAGTGTCAGTGAGTGAGTGTGAGTGAGTAAGTGTCATTGAGTGAGTGTCAGTGAGTGAGTGACAGGGAGTGAGTGTCAGTAAGTGAGTGTCAGTGAGTGAGTGTCAGTGAGTGAGTGTCAGAGAGAGGGTGTCAGTGAGTGAGTGTCAGTGAGTGAGTGTCAGTGAGTGAGTGTCATTGAGTGAGTGTCATTGAGTGAGTGTCAGTGAGTGAGTATCAGTGAGAGAGTGTCAGTTAGTGAGTGTCATTGAGTGAGTGTCAGCGAGTGAGTGTCAGTGAGTGAGTGTCAGTGTGTGAGTGTCATTGAGTGAGTGTCAGTGAGTGAGTGTCATTGAGTGAGTGTCAGTGATTGAGTGTCAGAGAGTGAGTGTCAGTGAGTGTGTGTCATTGAGTGAGTGTAAGTGAGTGAGTGTCAGTGAGTGAGTGAGTGTCAGTGAGTGAGTGACAGTGAGTGAGTGTCAGTGAGTGAGTGTCAGTGAGTGAGTGTCAGAGAGAGGGTGTCAGTGAGAGAGTGTCAGTGAGTGAGTGTCAGTGAGTGAGTGTCATTGAGTGAGTGTCAGTGAGTGAGTGTCAGTGAGTGAGTGTGTGTGAGTGTCAGTGAGTGAGTGTCAGTGAGTGTGTGTCAGTGAGTGAGTGTCAGTGTGTGAGTGTCAGTGAGTGAGTGTCACTGAGTCTGTGTCGGTGAGTGAGAGTCAGTGAGTGAGTGTCAGTGAGTGAGTGTCAGTGAGTGTGTGTCAGAGAGAGGGTGTCAGTGAGTGAGTGTCAGTGAGTGAGTGTCATTGAGTGAGTGTCAGTGAGTGAGTGTCAGTGAGCGAGAGTTTGTGAGTGTCAGTGAGTGTGTGTCAGTGAGCGAGTGTCAGTGAGTGAGTGTCAGTGAGTGAGTGTCATTAAGTGAGTGTCAGTGAGTGAGTGTCATTGAGTGAGTGTCAGTGAGTGAGTGTCATTGAGTGAGTGTCAGTGAGTGAGTGTCAGTGAGTGAGTGTCAGTGAGTGAGTGTCAGTGAGTCAGTGAGTATCAGTGGGCGAGTGTCAGTGAGTGAGTGAGTGCAAGTGAGTGAGTGTCAGTGAGTGAGTGTCAGTGAGTGAGAGTCATTGAGTGTGTGTCAGTGAGTGTCAGTGAGTGAGTGTCAGTGAGTGAGTGTCAGTGAGTGTGTCAGTGAGTGAGTGTCAGTCAGTGAGTGTCAGTGAGTCAGTGTATGTCAGTGTCAGTGAGTGAGTGTCAGTGAGTGTGTGTCAGTGAGTGAGTGTCAGTGAGTGAGTGTCAATGAGTGAGTGTCATTGAGTCAGTGTCAGTGAGTGAGTGTCAGTGAGTGAGTGTCAGTGAGTGATTGTCAGTGAGTGCGTGTCAGTGAGTGAGTGTCAGTGAGTGAGTGTCAGTGAGTGAGTGTCATTGAGTGAGTGTCAGTGAGTGAGTGTCAGTGAGTGAGTGTCATTGAGTGAGTGTCATTGAGTGAGTGTCAGTGAGTGAGTGTCAGTGAGTGAGTGTCATTGAGTGAGTGTCAGGGAGTGAGTGTCATTGAGTGAGTGTCAGTGAGTGAGTGTCAGAGAGTGAGTGTCAGTGAGTGTGTGTCATTGAGTGAGTGTCAGTGAGTGAGTGTCAGAGAGTGAGTGTCAGTGAGTGTGTGTCATTGAGTGAGTGTCAGTGAGTGAGTGTCAGTGAGTGAGTGAGTGTCAGTGAGTGAGTGCCAGTGAGTGAGTGTCAGTGAGAGAGTGTCATTAAGTGAGTGTCAGTGAGTGAGTGTCATTGAGTGAGTGTCAGTGAGTGAGTGTCATTGAGTGAGTGTCAGTGAATGAGTGTCAGTGAGTGAGTGTCAGTGAGTGAGTGTCAGTGAGTGAGTGAGTGTCAGTGAGCAAGTGTCAGTGAGTGAGTGAGTGCAAGTGAGTGAGTGTCAGTGAGTGAGTGTCAGTGAGTGAGTGTCGGTGAGTGAGTGTCAGAGAGTGAGTGTCAGTGAGTGAGTGTCAGTGAGTGAATGTTAGTGAATGAGTGTCATTGAATGAGTGTCAGTGAGTGAGTGTCAGTGAGTGAGTGTCAGTGAGTGAGTGTCAGTGAGTGAGTGCATGTGAGTGAGTGTCATTGAGTGAGTGTCAGTGAGTGAGTGTCTGTGAGTGAGTGAGTGAGTGTGAGTGAGTGTCATTGAGTGAGTGTCAGTGAGTGAGTGTCATTGAGTGAGTGCCTGTGAGTGATTGTCAGTGAGTGAGTGTCAGTGAGTGTGTGTCAGTGAGTGAGTGTCAGTGAGTGAGTGTCAGTGAGTGAGTGTGTGTGAGTGTCAGTGTGTGAGTGTCAGTGAGTGTGTGTCAGTGAATGAGTGTCAGTGAGTGAGTGTGAGTGAGTAAGTGTCATTGAGTGAGTGTCAGTGAGTGAGTGACAGGGAGTGAGTGTCAGTAAGTGAGTGTCAGTGAGTGAGTGTCAGTGAGTGAGTGTCAGAGAGAGGGTGTCAGTGAGTGAGTGTCAGTGAGTGAGTGTCAGTGAGTGAGTGTCATTGAGTGAGTGTCATTGAGTGAGTGTCAGTGAGTGAGTATCAGTGAGAGAGTGTCAGTTAGTGAGTGTCATTGAGTGAGTGTCAGCGAGTGAGTGTCAGTGAGTGAGTGTCAGTGTGTGAGTGTCATTGAGTGAGTGTCAGTGAGTGAGTGTCATTGAGTGAGTGTCAGTGATTGAGTGTCAGAGAGTGAGTGTCAGTGAGTGTGTGTCATTGAGTGAGTGTAAGTGAGTGAGTGTCAGTGAGTGAGTGAGTGTCAGTGAGTGAGTGACAGTGAGTGAGTGTCAGTGAGTGAGTGTCAGTGAGTGAGTGTCAGAGAGAGGGTGTCAGTGAGAGAGTGTCAGTGAGTGAGTGTCAGTGAGTGAGTGTCATTGAGTGAGTGTCAGTGAGTGAGTGTCAGTGAGTGAGTGTGTGTGAGTGTCAGTGAGTGAGTGTCAGTGAGTGTGTGTCAGTGAGTGAGTGTCAGTGTGTGAGTGTCAGTGAGTGAGTGTCACTGAGTCTGTGTCGGTGAGTGAGAGTCAGTGAGTGAGTGTCAGTGAGTGAGTGTCAGTGAGTGTGTGTCAGAGAGAGGGTGTCAGTGAGTGAGTGTCAGTGAGTGAGTGTCATTGAGTGAGTGTCAGTGAGTGAGTGTCAGTGAGCGAGAGTTTGTGAGTGTCAGTGAGTGTGTGTCAGTGAGCGAGTGTCAGTGAGTGAGTGTCAGTGAGTGAGTGTCATTAAGTGAGTGTCAGTGAGTGAGTGTCATTGAGTGAGTGTCAGTGAGTGAGTGTCATTGAGTGAGTGTCAGTGAGTGAGTGTCAGTGAGTGAGTGTCAGTGAGTGAGTGTCAGTGAGTCAGTGAGTATCAGTGGGCGAGTGTCAGTGAGTGAGTGAGTGCAAGTGAGTGAGTGTCAGTGAGTGAGTGTCAGTGAGTGAGAGTCATTGAGTGTGTGTCAGTGAGTGTCAGTGAGTGAGTGTCAGTGAGTGAGTGTCAGTGAGTGTGTCAGTGAGTGAGTGTCAGTCAGTGAGTGTCAGTGAGTCAGTGTATGTCAGTGTCAGTGAGTGAGTGTCAGTGAGTGTGTGTCAGTGAGTGAGTGTCAGTGAGTGAGTGTCAATGAGTGAGTGTCATTGAGTCAGTGTCAGTGAGTGAGTGTCAGTGAGTGAGTGTCAGTGAGTGATTGTCAGTGAGTGCGTGTCAGTGAGTGAGTGTCAGTGAGTGAGTGTCAGTGAGTGAGTGTCATTGAGTGAGTGTCAGTGAGTGAGTGTCAGTGAGTGAGTGTCATTGAGTGAGTGTCATTGAGTGAGTGTCAGTGAGTGAGTGTCAGTGAGTGAGTGTCATTGAGTGAGTGTCAGGGAGTGAGTGTCATTGAGTGAGTGTCAGTGAGTGAGTGTCAGAGAGTGAGTGTCAGTGAGTGTGTGTCATTGAGTGAGTGTCAGTGAGTGAGTGTCAGAGAGTGAGTGTCAGTGAGTGTGTGTCATTGAGTGAGTGTCAGTGAGTGAGTGTCAGTGAGTGAGTGAGTGTCAGTGAGTGAGTGCCAGTGAGTGAGTGTCAGTGAGAGAGTGTCATTAAGTGAGTGTCAGTGAGTGAGTGTCATTGAGTGAGTGTCAGTGAGTGAGTGTCATTGAGTGAGTGTCAGTGAATGAGTGTCAGTGAGTGAGTGTCAGTGAGTGAGTGTCAGTGAGTGAGTGAGTGTCAGTGAGCAAGTGTCAGTGAGTGAGTGAGTGCAAGTGAGTGAGTGTCAGTGAGTGAGTGTCAGTGAGTGAGTGTCATTGAGTGTGTGTCAGTGAGTGAGTTTCAGTGAGTGAGTGTCAGTGAGTGAGTGTCAGTGAGTGAGTGTCATTGAGTGTGTGTCAGTGAGTGAGTTTCAGTGAGTGAGTGTCAGTGAGTGACTGTCAGTGAGTGAGTGTCAGTGAGTGAGTGAGTGCAAGTGAGTGAGTGTCAGTGGGTGTTTGTCAGTGAGTGAGTGTCAGTGATTGAGTGTCAGTGAGTGAGTGTCATTGAGTCAGTGTCAGTGAGTGAGTGTCAGTGAGTGAGTGTCAGTGAGTGAGTGTCAGTGAGTGCATGTCAGAGAGAGGGTGTCAGTGAGTGAGTGTCAGTGAGTGAGTGTCAGTGAGTGAGTGTCATTGAGTGAGTGTCAGTGAGTGAGTGTCAGTGAGTGAGTGTCAGTTAGTGAGTGTCATTGAGTGAGTGTCAGTGAGTGAGTGTCATTGAGTGAGTGTCGGTGAGTGAGTGTCAGAGAGTGAGTGTCAGTGAGTGTGTGTCATTGAGTGAATGTCAGTGAGTGAGTGTAAGTGAGTGAGTGAGTGTCAGTGAGTGAGTGACAGTGAGTGAGTGTCAGTGAGTGAGAGTCATTGAGTGAGTGTGTGTGAGTGTCAGTGAGTGTGTGTCAGTGAGTAAGTGTCAGTGAGTGAGTGTCAGTGAGTCAGTGTCATTAAGTGAGTGTCAGTGAGTGAGTGTCATTGAGTGAGTGTCAGTGAGTAAGTGTCTTTGAGTGAGTGTCAGTGAGTGAGGGTCAGTGAGTGAGTGTCAGTGAGTGTCAGTGAGTGAGTGTCAGTGAGTGAGTGTCAGTGAGTGAGTGTCGGTGAGTGAGTGTCAGAGAGTGAGTGTCAGTGAGTGAGTGTCAGTGAGTGAATGTTAGTGAATGAGTGTCATTGAATGAGTGTCAGTGAGTGAGTGTCAGTGAGTGAGTGTCAGTGAGTGAGTGTCAGTGAGTGAGTGCATGTGAGTGAGTGTCATTGAGTGAGTGTCAGTGAGTGAGTGTCTGTGAGTGAGTGAGTGTGAGTGAGTGTCATTGAGTGAGTGTCAGTGAGTGAGTGTCATTGAGTGAGTGCCTGTGAGTGAGTGTCAGTGAGTGTGTGTCAGTGAGTGAGTGTCAGTGAGTGAGTGTCAGTGAGTGAGTGTGTGTGAGTGTCAGTGTGTGAGTGTCAGTGAGTGTGTGTCAGTGAGTGAGTGTCTGTGAGTGAGTGTCAGTGAGTGAGTGTCATTGAGTGAGTGTCAGTGAGTGAGTGACAGTGAGTGAGTGTCAGTAAGTGAGTGTCAGTGAGTGAGTGTCAGTGAGTGAGTGTCAGAGAGAGGGTGTCAGTGAGTGAGTGTCAGTGAGTGAGTGTCAGTGAGTGAGTGTCATTGAGTGAGTGTCATTGAGTGAGTGTCAGTGAGTGAGTATCAGTGAGACAGTGTCAGTTAGTGATTGTCATTGAGTGAGTGTCAGCGAGTGAGTGTCAGTGAGTGAGTGTCAGTGTGTGAGTGTCATTGAGTGAGTGTCAGTGAGTGAGTGTCATTGAGTGAGTGTCAGTGAGTGAGTGTCAGAGAGTGAGTGTCAGTGAGTGTGTGTCATTGAGTGAGTGTAAGTGAGTGAGTGTCAGTGAGTGAATGAGTGTCAGTGAGTGAGTGACAGTGAGTGAGTGTCAGTGAGTGAGTGTCAGTGAGTGAGTGTCAGAGAGAGGGTGTCACTGAGAGAGTGTCAGTGAGTGAGTGTCAGTGAGTGAGTGTCATTGAGTGAGTGTCAGTGAGTGAGTGTCAGTGAGTGAGTGTGTGTGAGTGTCAGTGAGTGAGTGTCAGTGAGTGTGTGTCAGTGAGTGAGTGTCAGTGTGTGAGTGTCAGTGAGTGAGTGTCATTGAGTCTGTGTCGGTGAGTGAGAGTCAGTGAGTGAGTGTCAGTGAGTGAGTGTCAGTGAGTGTGTGTCAGAGAGAGGCTGTCAGTGAGTGAGTGTCAGTGAGTGAGTGTCAGTGAGTGAGTGTCATTGAGTGAGTGTCAGTGAGTGAGTGTCAGTGAGCGAGAGTTTGTGAGTGTCAGTGAGTGTGTGTCAGTGAGCGAGTGTCAGTGAGTGAGTGTCAGTGAGTGAGTGTCATTAAGTGAGTGTCAGTGAGTGAGTGTCATTGAGTGAGTGTCAGTGAGTGAGTGTCATTGATTGAGTGTCAGTGAGTGAGTGTCAGTGAGTGAGTGTCAGTGAGTGAGTGTCAGTGAGTCAGTGAGTGTCAGTGGGCGAGTGTCAGTGAGTGAGTGAGTGCAAGTGAGTGAGTGTCAGTGAGTGAGTGTCAGTGAGTGAGAGTCATTGAGTGTGTGTCAGTGAGTGTCAGTGAGTGAGTGTCAGTGAGTGAGTGTCAGTGAGTGTGTCAGTGAGTGAGTGTCAGTCAGTGAGTGTCAGTGAGTCAGTGTGTGTCAGTGTCAGTGAGTGAGTGTCAGTGAGTGTGTGTCAGTGAGTGAGTGTCAGTGAGTGAGTGTCAATGAGTGAGTGTCATTGAGTCAGTGTCAGTGAGTGAGTGTCAGTGAGTGAGTGTCAGTGAGTGAGTGTCAGTGAGTGCGTGTCAGAGAGAGGGTGTCAGTGAGTGAGTGTCAGTGAGTGAGTGTCAGTGAGTGAGTGTCATTGAGTGCATGTCAGTGAGTGAGTGTCAGTGAGTGAGTGTCAGTTAGTGAGTGTCATTGAGTGAGTGTCATTGAGTGAGTGTCAGTGAGTGAGTGTCAGTGAGTGAGTGTCATTGAGTGAGTGTCAGGGAGTGAGTGTCATTGAGTGAGTGTCAGTGAGTGAGTATAAGTTAGTGAGTGAGTGTCAGTGAGTGAGTGACAGTGAGTGAGTGTAAGTGAGTGAGTGCCAGTGAGTGAGTGTGTGTCAGTGAGTAAGTGTCAGTGAGTGAGTGTCAGTGAGTGAGTGTCATTAAGTGAGTGTCAGTGAGTGAGTGTCATAGAGTGAGTGTCAGTGAGTGAGTGTCTTTGAATGAGTGCCAGTGAGTGAGGGGCAGTGAGTGAGTGTCAGTGAGTGAGTGAGTGTCAGAGAGTGAGTGTCAGTGAGTGAGTGTCAGTGAGTGAGTGTTAGTGAGTGAGTGTCATTGAGTGAGTGTCAGTGAGTGAGTGTCAGTGAGTGAGTGTCAATGAGTGAGTGTCAGTGAGTGAGTGTCATTGAGTGAGTGTCAGTGAGTGAGTGACAGTGAGTGAGTGTCAGTAAGTGAGTGAGTGAGTGTGAGTGAGTGTCATTGAGTGAGTGTCAGTGAGTGAGTGTGTGTGAGTGTGAGTGTGTGAGTGTCAGTGAGTGTGTGTCAGTGAGTGAGTGTCAGTGAGTGAGTGTCAGTGAGTGAGTGTCATTGAGTGAGTGTCAGTGAGTGTCAGTGAGTGAGTGTCAGTGAGTGAGTGTCAGTGAGTGAATGTCGGTGAGTCAGTGTCAGAGAGTGAGTGTCAGTGGGTGAGTGTCAGTGAGTGAGTGTTAGTGAATGAGTGTCATTGAGTGAGTGTCAGTGAGTGAGTGTCAGTGAGTGAGTGTCAGTGAGTGAGTGTCAGTGAGTGAGTGCATGTAAGTGAGTGTCATTGAGTGAGTGTCAGTGAGTGAGTGTCTGTGAGTGAGTGAGTGAGTGTGAGTGAGTGTCATTGAGTGAGTGTCAGTGAGTGAGTGTCATTGAGTGACTGCCTGTGAGTGAGTGTCAGTGAGTGTGTGTCAGTGAGTAAGTGTCAGTGTGTGAGTGTCAGTGAGTGTGTGTCAGTGAGTGAGTGTCAGTGAGTGAGTGTGTGTGAGTGTCAGTGTGTGAGTGTCAGTGAGTGTGTGTCAGTGAGTGAGTGTCAGTGAGTGAGTGTCAGTGAGTGAGGGTCATTGAGTGAGTGTCAGTGAGTGAGTGACAGTGAGTGAGTGTCAGTAAGTGAGTGTCAGTGAGTGAGTGTCAGTGAGTGAGTGTCAGAGAGAGGGTGTCAGTGAGTGAGTGTCAGTGAATGAGTGTCAGTGAGTATCATTGAGTGAGTGTCATTGAGTGAGTGTCAGTGAGTGAGTATCAGTGAGAGAGTGTCAGTTAGTGAGTGTCATTGAGTGAGTGTCAGCGAGTGAGTGTCAGTGAGTGAGTGTCAGTGTGTGAGTGTCATTGAGTGAGTGTCAGTGAGTGAGTGTCATTGAGTGAGTGTCAGTGAGTGAGTGTCAGAGAGTGAGTGTCAGTGAGTGTGTGTCATTGAGTGAGTGTCAGTGAGTGAGTGTCAGTGAGTGAGTGAGTGTCAGTGAGTGAGTGACAGTGAGTGAGTGTCAGTGAGTGAGTGTCAGTGAGTGAGTGTCAGAGAGAGGGTGTCCGTGAGAGAGTGTCAGTGAGTGAGTGTCAGTGAGTGAGTGTCATTGTGTGAGTGTCAGTGAGTGAGTGTCAGTGAGTGAGTGTGTGTGAGTGTCAGTGAGTGAGTGTCAGTGAGTGTGTGTCAGTGAGTGAGTGTCAGTGTGTAAGTGTCAGTGAGTGAGTGTCATTGTGTCTGTGTCGGTGAGTGAGTGTCAGTGAGTGAGTGTCAGTGAGTGAGTGTCAGTGAGTGAGTGTCAGAGAGAGGGTGTCAGTGAGTGAGTGTCAGTGAGTGAGTGTCAGTGAGTGAGTGTCATTGAGTGAGTGTCAGTGAGTGAGTGTCAGTGAGTGAGTGTCAGTTAGTGAGTGTCATTGAGTGAGTGTCATTGAGTGAATGTCAGTGAGTGAGTGTCAGTGAGTGAGTGTCATTGAGTGAGTGTCAGTGAGTGAGTGTCATTGAGGGAGTGTCAGTGAGTGAGTGTCAGAGAGTGAGTGTCAGTGAGTGTGTGTCATTGAGTATCAGTGAGTGAGTGTAAGTGAGTGAGTGAGTGTCAGTGAGTGAGTGACAGTGAGTGAGTGTCAGTGAGTGAGTGTCAGTGAGCGAGAGTGTGTGAGTGTCAGTGAGTGTGTGTCAGTGAGTGAGTGTCAGTGAGTGAGTGTCAGTGAGTGAGTGACAGTGAGTGAGTGAGTGTCAGTGAGCGAGTGTCAGTGAGTGAGTGAGTGCAAGTGAGTGAGTGTCAGTGAGTGAGTGTCAGTGAGTGAGTGTCAGTGAGTGAGTGTCGGTGAGTGAGTGTCAGAGAGTGAGTGTCAGTGAGTGAGTGTCAGTGAGAGAATGTTAGTGAATGAGTGTCATTGAATGAGTGTCAGTGAGTGAGTGTCAGTGAGTGAGTGTCAGTGAGTGAGTGTCAGTGAGTGAGTGCATGTGAGTGAGTGTCATTGAGTGAGTGTCAGTGAGTGAGTGTCTGTGAGTGAGTGAGTGTGAGTGAGTGTCATTGAGTGAGTGTCAGTGAGTGAGTGTCATTGAGTGAGTGCCTGTGAGTGAGTGTCAGTGAGTGTGTGTCAGTGAGTGAGTGTCAGTGAGTGAGTGTCAGTGAGTGAGTGTGTGTGAGTGTCAGTGTGTGAGTGTCAGTGATTGTGTGTCAGTGAGTGAGTGTCTGTGAGTGAGTGTCAGTGAGTGAGTGTCATTGAGTGAGTGTCAGTGAGTGAGTGTCATTGAGTGAGTGCCTGTGAGTGAGTGTCAGTGAGTGTGTGTCAGTGAGTGAGTGTCAGTGAGTGAGTGTCAGTGAGTGAGTGTGTGTGAGTGTCAGTGTGTGAGTGTCAGTGATTGTGTGTCAGTGAGTGAGTGTCAGTGAGTGAGTGACAGTGAGTGAGTGTAAGTGAGTGAGTGCCAGTGAGTGAGTGTGTGTCAGTGAGTAAGTGTCAGTGAGTGAGTGTCAGTGAGTGAGTGTCATTAAGTGAGTGTCAGTGAGTGAGTGTCATAGAGTGAGTGTCAGTGAGTGAGTGTCTTTGAATGAGTGCCAGTGAGTGAGGGGCAGTGAGTGAGTGTCAGTGAGTGAGTGAGTGTCAGAGAGTGAGTGTCAGTGAGTGAGTGTCAGTGAGTGAGTGTTAGTGAGTGAGTGTCATTGAGTGAGTGTCAGTGAGTGAGTGTCAGTGAGTGAGTGTCAATGAGTGAGTGTCAGTGAGTGAGTGTCATTGAGTGAGTGTCAGTGAGTGAGTGACAGTGAGAGAGTGTCAGTAAGTGAGTGAGTGAGTGTGAGTGAGTGTCATTGAGTGAGTGTCAGTGAGTGAGTGTGTGTGAGTGTGAGTGTGTGAGTGTCAGTGAGTGTGTGTCAGTGAGTGAGTGTCAGTGAGTGAGTGTCAGTGAGTGAGTGTCATTGAGTGAGTGTCAGTGAGTGTCAGTGAGTGAGTGTCAGTGAGTGAGTGTCAGTGAGTGAATGTCGGTGAGTCAGTGTCAGAGAGTGAGTGTCAGTGGGTGAGTGTCAGTGAGTGAGTGTTAGTGAATGAGTGTCATTGAGTGAGTGTCAGTGAGTGAGTGTCAGTGAGTGAGTGTCAGTGAGTGAGTGTCAGTGAGTGAGTGCATGTAAGTGAGTGTCATTGAGTGAGTGTCAGTGAGTGAGTGTCTGTGAGTGAGTGAGTGAGTGTGAGTGAGTGTCATTGAGTGAGTGTCAGTGAGTGAGTGTCATTGAGTGACTGCCTGTGAGTGAGTGTCAGTGAGTGTGTGTCAGTGAGTAAGTGTCAGTGTGTGAGTGTCAGTGAGTGTGTGTCAGTGAGTGAGTGTCAGTGAGTGAGTGTGTGTGAGTGTCAGTGTGTGAGTGTCAGTGAGTGTGTGTCAGTGAGTGAGTGTCAGTGAGTGAGTGTCAGTGAGTGAGGGTCATTGAGTGAGTGTCAGTGAGTGAGTGACAGTGAGTGAGTGTCAGTAAGTGAGTGTCAGTGAGTGAGTGTCAGTGAGTGAGTGTCAGAGAGAGGGTGTCAGTGAGTGAGTGTCAGTGAATGAGTGTCAGTGAGTATCATTGAGTGAGTGTCATTGAGTGAGTGTCAGTGAGTGAGTATCAGTGAGAGAGTGTCAGTTAGTGAGTGTCATTGAGTGAGTGTCAGCGAGTGAGTGTCAGTGAGTGAGTGTCAGTGTGTGAGTGTCATTGAGTGAGTGTCAGTGAGTGAGTGTCATTGAGTGAGTGTCAGTGAGTGAGTGTCAGAGAGTGAGTGTCAGTGAGTGTGTGTCATTGAGTGAGTGTCAGTGAGTGAGTGTCAGTGAGTGAGTGAGTGTCAGTGAGTGAGTGACAGTGAGTGAGTGTCAGTGAGTGAGTGTCAGTGAGTGAGTGTCAGAGAGAGGGTGTCCGTGAGAGAGTGTCAGTGAGTGAGTGTCAGTGAGTGAGTGTCATTGTGTGAGTGTCAGTGAGTGAGTGTCAGTGAGTGAGTGTGTGTGAGTGTCAGTGAGTGAGTGTCAGTGAGTGTGTGTCAGTGAGTGAGTGTCAGTGTGTAAGTGTCAGTGAGTGAGTGTCATTGTGTCTGTGTCGGTGAGTGAGTGTCAGTGAGTGAGTGTCAGTGAGTGAGTGTCAGTGAGTGAGTGTCAGAGAGAGGGTGTCAGTGAGTGAGTGTCAGTGAGTGAGTGTCAGTGAGTGAGTGTCATTGAGTGAGTGTCAGTGAGTGAGTGTCAGTGAGTGAGTGTCAGTTAGTGAGTGTCATTGAGTGAGTGTCATTGAGTGAATGTCAGTGAGTGAGTGTCAGTGAGTGAGTGTCATTGAGTGAGTGTCAGTGAGTGAGTGTCATTGAGGGAGTGTCAGTGAGTGAGTGTCAGAGAGTGAGTGTCAGTGAGTGTGTGTCATTGAGTATCAGTGAGTGAGTGTAAGTGAGTGAGTGAGTGTCAGTGAGTGAGTGACAGTGAGTGAGTGTCAGTGAGTGAGTGTCAGTGAGCGAGAGTGTGTGAGTGTCAGTGAGTGTGTGTCAGTGAGTGAGTGTCAGTGAGTGAGTGTCAGTGAGTGAGTGACAGTGAGTGAGTGAGTGTCAGTGAGCGAGTGTCAGTGAGTGAGTGAGTGCAAGTGAGTGAGTGTCAGTGAGTGAGTGTCAGTGAGTGAGTGTCAGTGAGTGAGTGTCGGTGAGTGAGTGTCAGAGAGTGAGTGTCAGTGAGTGAGTGTCAGTGAGAGAATGTTAGTGAATGAGTGTCATTGAATGAGTGTCAGTGAGTGAGTGTCAGTGAGTGAGTGTCAGTGAGTGAGTGTCAGTGAGTGAGTGCATGTGAGTGAGTGTCATTGAGTGAGTGTCAGTGAGTGAGTGTCTGTGAGTGAGTGAGTGTGAGTGAGTGTCATTGAGTGAGTGTCAGTGAGTGAGTGTCATTGAGTGAGTGCCTGTGAGTGAGTGTCAGTGAGTGTGTGTCAGTGAGTGAGTGTCAGTGAGTGAGTGTCAGTGAGTGAGTGTGTGTGAGTGTCAGTGTGTGAGTGTCAGTGATTGTGTGTCAGTGAGTGAGTGTCTGTGAGTGAGTGTCAGTGAGTGAGTGTCATTGAGTGAGTGTCAGTGAGTGAGTGACAGTGAGTGAGTGTCAGTAAGTGAGTGTCAGTGAGTGAGTGTCAGTGAGTGAGTGTCAGAGAGAGGGTGTCAGTGAGTGAGTGTCAGTGAGTGAGTGTCAGTGAGTGAGTGTCATTGAGTGAATGTCATTGAGTGAGTGTCAGTGAGTGAGTATCAGTGAGACAGTGTCAGTTAGTGATTGTCATTGAGTGAGTGTCAGCGAGTGAGTCTCAGTGAGTGAGT